>NC_064648.1:46424810-46731450 GCF_023864345.2 Schistocerca serialis cubense
TCCATGGCACCAGGGCCAGAGGTTCAGGGATAGTGTCCACTGCATGGAGTGCTGCTCCCATAGCAAGTGTGAAGAACAGTGTGTTGCTGATTGTGTGGTCTGGAATACCATGCCATGTGGTTGGCACTGAAATCACTGATGTTGTACCCCACTTGTTACTTTGAAAATTCCCCCTGCAGGTTTGGGGGTTAGAAAAGGCCCGCGGTATTCCTGCCTATTGTAAGAGGCGACTAAAAGGAGTCTCATCTGTTTCGGCCTTTAATATGATGGTCCCCTAAGGGGTTTGACCACTTCCTTTCCAAATTTTTCCGTTACTGCATACCATTTGGGGAAGGACGCCTTACGTGGTGCGTCTTCAATCCATTTTGCCCTAAGATCTGGCACACCCGATATTGTGATGGAGTTGGATTTCAATTGAGCTTCCGGCCACATCCGCTGGAGTGTTCCGGATAGCATACATTCCCTCCATTGTGCACTTCCATCTTTGCCCTCGTGATGTACATGGATATTTTGACACCCGACATCCAGCACGGTAGCCAGTCCGTTGTGGTGGGGTCGTCATGTACCCTCTTGGTGGTAGCCCCCTGACTACACAGGGATCGCACTGCTGATGCCTGAGCTGCTACCTCCCCACGTATGCCGAGGAGTTGATGCCTATCCCTCTGGGGCATCGGGACTCCCGGCAAAGGCCGTCCTGCCAGGTGGTCTCTGTTGTGGCTGGGTGGCGCCCATGGAGAGAGCCCCTGGTTGGAGTGGGTGGCATCAGGGCGGATGACCCACAATGAAGCGTGGTACATCATCTCTCGCTGGTGGGCCTCCACCAGCAGTCTCTAAGCGATCGAGGTCTAACCTTAACAGCAAGGAATACGAACCAAGATCATTTCCCTCCCTGGCCACTCCATGGGAGGAACGTATGGCTAAAGAAGGCAGTGGAGAATATTCAGCCCGGTACCTCGTGTGTTCGCGAGTTGATGGGGAATCGTTTATGTCAACCAAGCCCCAGATTTTTGTGGAGCATTTAGAGGACAAGTTCGGGGAGGTGGAGGGCTTGTCCAAAATGCGCTCTGGTTCAGTACTCATCAAAACAGCATCCTCTGCCCAGTAATGGAGGTTGTTCAATCGTGACAAGTTGGGGGATGTTTCTGTTAGCATCACGCCGCATAAGAGTCTCAACATGGTCCAGGGTATTATATTCCACAGGGATCTTCTTCTGCAGTCCGATGATGAACTACGTGCCAACCTAGAACGACGAGGTGTTCACTTCGTCCGGTGCATCCATCGGGGTCCGAGGGATAATCAGGTAGCCACCGGTGCCTTCATCTTGGCCTTCGAAGGTGATGTTTTACCCGAAGAGGTCAAGGTGATGGTTTACCGTTGTGATGTGTTAGCCATATATCCCTCCTCCGATGCGGTGTTTTAAATGCTGGAAGTTCGGGCACATGTCATCTCGCTGTACTTCCGGCATCACATGTCAAGGTTGTGGACGTCCTTCGCATCCCAATACTCCATGTGCTCCGCCTCCCATCTGTGTTAACTGCGGAGAACACCATTCCCACTGCTCACCAGACTGTAGGATCTTCCAGAAGGAAAGGAAGATAATGGAATATAGACCCTGGACCGCCTGACCTACACCGAGGCAAGGCGGAAATATGAGCGGCTACATCCTGTGCCCTCCCCCTGTGGGTCCGGGGTAAGAATAGGCCCGAGGTATTCCTGCCTGTCATAAGAGACGACTAAAAGGAGTTTCAACCGTTTCGGACTTCCATGTAATGGTCCCCCTTGGGGTTTGACCTCCATTTTTCCAAATGCTACAGAAGTACGAGACTTTTGGGGAAGGACACCTTACGTGGTGTATCACTGGTCCTCCGTGCACTAAGACCTTGGCACTCAGCAGTGTAACGGCGTTGTAACCATACCCACAATTCAACAAATTGGGCCTAAACGCCTGATGGGTTGTAAAAGTTACGCCCATAGTGCATCCCCATCTGCACCTACGATCATGATGGACTTTCCATGGCACCTGAAATCCAGCACGGTAGCCAGCCCGTTGTGGTGGGGTCGTCATGTACCCTCTAGGTTGTAGCCCCCTGACAACACAGGGATCGTACTGCCAATACCTGAGCTGCACCCTCCCCACGTCGGCCAAGGAGTAGATGCCTGTCTCCTTGGGGCATCAGGACTCCCAGCAATGGTCAACCTGCCAGGTGGCCCTTGCTGAAGCTGGGTGGCGCCCGTGGGGAGAGCCCCTGGTCGGAGTGGGCGGTATTGGGGCGGCGCAGATGAAACGTCAACATGTATCAGGTCGCTCTGCGGCCGAGTCTTTCAAAAAGAAAAGTACTGTCTCTGGTTCTGGTTCTCCTGCCCTTTCCCCCTTGGCCATCGAGGACATCTTCGGGGAAATCGAGGCTCTCAGCAAAATGCGTTCGGGGTCCATTCTTATAAAGACCACCTCCGCCACACAGTCGGCGGCACTCCAGGCGTGTGACCGACTAGGGGACATCCCAGTGTCCATTGTCCCGCATCTGGCACTGAATAGGACGCAGGGGGTTATTTTTCATCGGGACCTCCTGCTGCAATCTGATGAGGAGCTCAGGGCCAACCTGGAGCGCCGAGGCATGCATTTCGTCCGGCAGGTCCAGCGCGGCCCCAAAGACCGTCGCATCGACACCGGGGCCTTTATCCTTGCCTTCGAGGGGGGACGTTCTCCCGGATAAGGTAAAGGTGATGTGCTACCGGTGCGACGTGCGACCTTACGTCCCGCCTCCTATGCGCTGTTTTCGGTGTTTGCGCTTTGGGCACATGTCGTCACGGTGTGAGGCTGAGCCCCTTTGTGGCGATTGTGGACATCCTCTTCGTGAGGAACATACATGCACCCCACCACCTCGGTGCGTTAATTGTCCTGGCATCCACTCGCCTAGATCCTTAGACTGCCCCGCGTATCAGAAGGAGAAGATGATTCAAGAACTCAAAACTTTGGATCGTCTCTCTTATTCTGAGGCCAGGAAGAAGTATGACCGCCTCCATCCCGCGACGTTGACCACTTCGTTTGCCTCAGTCATGTCCACTCCTTCCACAGTATCCTCATCCATATCCTGTCCCCCCTCCACCTCCTCCCCCCATCCAGGGTCTATGCCTCCGCCTTCCAAATCCCTCCCTTCCAAATCCTCCTCCCCCACCGCCTGAGAAGCGATCCTCTTCTCAGGCGTCCATCAGCGAAACGTTCCGGACCCCGGCTTCCGAGGTCCGGCGTTCCAAAACGGACCCCTCGCGTGAGGACCTTCTTCGGGTCCAGCCCACCATCCCTGTGCCTCCTTGGACTTCCAAGATGGCCTCCAAGAAGAAGTCTCTATCCCCCTCTCCACCCTGGCACATTTCGTCAGACGCTCCATCCGAGAGTCGCTGCTCCCGGCTGTCCTCGGTTTCGCCGGGATGCTCTGCTGCCAGGCGCTCTGCTGGCCTCTCGTCGGCAACTGATGCTGCCCCTCCTTCGCAACCCGGGACAGCGGCCGCAGCTGGCGACGACTCGATGGAACAGGATCCGCCTCCCACCGGTTGTAGCGTTGTTCCCTCGAAACCTGGCCCTCCGCAGCCGTTGAGGTGACCAGCTCTTCCCCCGTCTCGTTCCCCCTTTTTTTTTTTTTACTAGCGATGGCCTTGTTACATTGGAACATAAGAGGTATTTGATCTAATCGGGAGGAATTACAACTGCTCCTCCGCCTGCACTGTCCGCTTGTCCTTGGTCTCGAGGAAACCAAGTTGCGCCCAACTGACCGTATTGCCTTTACCCACTATACCTCGGAGCGGTATGACCTCACCCCTGTGGACGGTATCCCAGCTCATGGTGGGGTCATGTTGCTCGTTTGGGATGATGTCTATCACCATCCCATCCCATTGACCACCCCACTCCAAACAATAGCTGTCCGTATTAACTCTTTCTGCTTTTACTTTTTCAGTTTGTACCATCTACACTCCATCGTCATCCGCAGTTAGTCAGGCTGACATGATGCACCTGATTGTTCAGCTTCTTCCACCGTTTTTATTTTTTGGCGACTTCACTGCCCATCATCCCCTTTGGGGCTCTCCTGCATCCTGTCAACGAGGCTCCCTCTTGGCGGATGTCTTCAACCATCTCAGTCTCGTCTGCCTCAATACTGGCGCCCCGACTTTCCCCTCGGACTCTACTCATACCTACTCCCACTTGGACCTTTCGATCTGTTGTACCACTCTTGCCCGTCGGTTCGAGTGGTACGTCCTTTCTGACACCTAACCGAGCAACCACTTCCCCTGTGTCGTTCGTCTCCTGCACCACACCCTATCCCCACGTCCTTCGAGCTGGAACATACCGAAAGCTGACTGGGGACTTTACTCCTCCCTGGCGACCTTTCCGGACCACGATTTTCTCAGTTGTGACAGTCAGGTCGAATACCTCACGGCTGTTATCATCAATGCTGCCGAACGTTCCATTCCTCGTACTACCTCTTCTTCACGTCCCGTTTCCGTCCCCTGGTGGAATGAGGCTTGTAGAGATGCTATCCATTCTCGATGACGTGCTTTACGCACCTTTCGCCGCCATCCTACGTTGGCGAATTGTATTGGATACAAACAACTCCGAGCGCAATGCCGTAGAGTCATCAAAGACAGCAAAAAAGCTTGTTGGGCCTCTTTCACCAGCTCCTTTAACAGTTTTACTCCCTCTTCTGTCGTTTGGGGTGGCCTGCGCCGGCTGTCGGGCATTAAGGCCCACTCCTCGGTACCTGGCCTGACCTCAGGTAATGAGGTCCTTGTTGATCCTGTGGCTGTCTCCAACGCCTTCGTCCGCTTTTTCGCGGAGGTTTCAAGCTCCGCCCATTACCACTCTGCCTTCCTTCCCAGGAAAGTAGCAGAAGAGGCTCGGCGACCTTCCTTCTACTCGCTGAATCTGGAAACTTATAATGCCCCCTTTACTATGCTGGAACACGAACGTGCACTTGCACTGTCCCATTCCTCTGCTCCGGGGCCAGATGCCATTCACATTGAGATGCTGGCACACCTTTCTCCGGTGGGCAAAAGCTTCCTTCTTCGTACCTTCAATCGCGTCTGGACTGAAGGTCAGGTCCCCATGCGTTGGCGTGACGCCGTCGTTGTTCCTATACCCAAACCCGGGAAGGATACACACCTTCCTTCTAGTTACCGCCCCATTTCTCTTACAAGCTGTGTCTGTAAGGTGATGGAGCGCATGGTTAACGCTCGGTTAGTTTGGATTCTTGAATCTCGACGGCTACTTACCAATGTTCAATGCGGCTTTCGTCGCCGCCGCTCCGCTGTTGACCACCTTGTGACCTTGTCGACATTCATCATGAATAACTTTTTGCGAAGGCGCCAAACGGTATCCGTGTTCTTCGATTTGGAAAAGGCTTATGATACCTGTTGGAGAGGAGGTATCCTCCGCACTATGCACAGGTGGGGCCTACGCGGTCGCCTACTGCAGTGCCCGGAGAACATGCCTCCAGGAGCGCTGCCTTCAGCGTTGTCTAGACAGCCTATACTAATGGAGCGTGGCAGATGGCTTCTGGTTCTCTGAAGAGAAGATGGTTTGTATCAACTTTTGGCGATATAAAGTGTTCCTTCCGCCATCCTTACATCTCGGTCCCGTTGTTCTCCCATTCATGGAAACAACTAGGTTTCTAGGGCTCACATTGGACAGGAAACTTTGTTGGTCTCCGCACGTCTATTATTTGGCGGCCCGTTGTACACGTTCCCTTAATGTCCTCCGAGTTCTTAGTGGTTCATCTTGGGGAGCGGATCGCACTGTCCTGCTTTGCTTGTATCGGTCCATAGTCCGATCGAAGCTGGATTATGGGAGCTTCGTCTACTCGTCTGCTCGGTCATCCCTCTTATGCCGTCTCAACTCCATCCACCATCGGGGGTTACGTCTTGCGACCGGAGCCTTCTACACTAGTCCCATCGAGAGTCTTTATGCTGAAGCTGCCGAATTACCATTGACCTACCGATGCGACGTACTGCTGTGTCGGTATGCCTGCTGGCTGTTGTCAATGCCCGACCACCCCTCTTATCAGTCCTTCTTCGCCGATTCTCTCGACTATCAGTACGGGTTGTGTGTGTCTGCCCTACTGCCCCCTGGAGTCTGCTCCGTCGCCTGCTTCGACAATTGGATTTTGCCCTCCCTACCACTTTCATAGAGGGTGAGAGCCCGACACCACCTTGGCTCCAGGCTCCGGTTCATATTTATCTCGACCTCGGCTCACTCCCGAAGGAGGGTACTCCGGCTGCAGTGTATTGCTCACGGTTTGTCGAACTTCGTCCTCGACTTGCCGGTCACACCTGTATTTACACCGATGGCTCCAAAACTGACGATGGTGTCGGCTGTGCCTTTGTCGTCAGGGCCGTCACCTTTAAATACTGGCTCCTCGACCAATGTTCCAGCTTTACGGCTGAGCTTTTTGCTCTCCATCAGGCCGTTCAGTATGCCCGCCGCCACCGCCATTCATCGTATGTACTCTGCTCTGATTCACTCAGTGCTCTTCAGAGTCTTGGAGCTCCCTATCCGGTCCATCCCTTGGTACAACGGATCCAGCAGTCCCTCCATTCTTTCGCTGATAATCGTTCTCTTGTCAGCTTTCTGTGGGTTCCCGGACATGTAGGAGTGCCTGGGAATGAGGCTGCTGATGCTGCAGCCAAGGCTGCAGTCCTCCTGCCTCGGCCAGCCTTCCATTGTGTCCCGTCATCTGACATTCGTGGGGTTGTTTGTAAGAGGCTTGTGTCGTTGTGGTGGGATGCTTGGTCATCCCTCCAAGGAAACAAGCTCCGGGCAGTAAAACCACTCCCAACAGCTTGGACGACCTCCTCCCGACCGTCTCGGCGAGAAGAGGTGCTTTTGACCAGGTTGCGGTTTGGGCATTGCCGGTTTAGCCACCGCTACCTGCTCTCCGGTGACCCAGCCCCGCAGTGACCTTGAGGTCAAGCAGTAACAGTGCACCATGTTTTATTGTCGTGTCCCCACTTTAGTCAATCTCGTGTTGTCCTGTCCTGCCATCTACTTTACCAGAGATTTTAGCTGATGACGCTCGAGCAGCTGCTCGTGTTCTGCATTTTATAACTTTGACTGGCTTGTCCAAAGACATCTAACTTTTTTACTTATTTTATCTGCCTCTTTGTACGGACTTTCTGGTGTCCCCCCTCCCCTTGAGTTTTACTAGATTCCATGTGCTCTAACACTTGTGACTGGGCGCTAATGACCTCCGTAGTTGAGCGCCCTTAAACCCCACCAAAAAAAAAAAAAAATCCTGTGCCCATGACATCCACCTATGCCGCTGCTGCAACACCAGTTCGAACCTCTACCGTGTCGTCACCTACAGTTTGATCTCAGCTCTGTCAGAATTCATCGGACCCTTGGTTGTGCTCCATCTACTTCAGGAGCAACACCACCCCAACCATCGGGGACATCTGTTTCCTCTTCCCAGCTGGAGAAGCATGAGCCTTCTTCGGCTCTCTTGCCCGGAAGGGGTCCCTTGGGGCCCTCCCATCCCAGGCTTTGCCCAGTGCCAAAGCAGACACCAGCAAGTATCTCAAACAACCAACGGTCGCTGGTCGTAGGGCGTCACGGTCATCTTCAATCCCTGAGACTGACCCAGTGAGGCCCTCCCAGCCAGAACCACCGAAGGCACAGCACGCAAAGCAGTCCAAGAAAAAGGCTCCCAAGCATCCTGACATTGCGGTGGCACCTGTCCCACCGCCACCTTCTAACTCTGCGTCCGAAGATGAGGTGGAGATTCTGGCGTCCGCTGAGGACCTGGATCTCGCCAGTCACTCGGACGCAATGGACGGCTGTTGTACAGGTGGTGACTCAGTAGCAGCAGGGGCCCAGGAGGCGTAATCTGCCTCCCCAGTCCCTTCACGCCTTTCTCAGCTATGGACAATATCATTCTCGAGTGGAACTGCAGCGGCTTCTTCCACTATCTAGCTGAGCTCAGACAACTTATCAGCCTTCACCCTTTCTTCTGCATTGCTATTCAGGAAACTTGGTTTCCAGCAATGCGAACCCCCACCCTCTGTGGCTATTGGGGTTATTATAAGAACCGGGCAGCTTATGAAAGGGTGCCTGGTGGCGTCTGCATATATGTCCTTAACTGTCTTCACAGCGGGTTTGTACCTATACAAACAGCTTTAGAGGCTGTCGCTGTTCGGGTGTGGACGCCACAGGCTGTTACCGTCTGCAGTCTTTACCTTCCACCGGATGGTGCTGTCGCGCAGCATGTCCTGGCTGCTCTGATAGCCCAATTGCCGCCACCTTTCTTGTTACTGGGCGACTTCAACGCCCATAACGCTCTGTGGGGTGGGTCAGTGGCGACAGGTCGAGGCGCCACCATTGAGCATTTATTAGCACAGCTCGATCTTTCGCTTTTAAATGATGGTTCCTCCACACACTTTAGCATGGCGAATGGCACATACTCCGCCATCGACCTTTCGATCTGCAGCCCTAGCCTCTTACCGTCTCTCCAATGGAGAGTGCATGACGACGTGTGTGGTAGCGACCACTTTCCGATCTTTCTGTTACTGCCACAGCGTCAGTCTTCTCTGCGCCCTTGCAGGTGGGCTATGAATAAGGCTGACTGGGACTTGTTCTCCTCCACTGCCGCTATTGAGCCTCTCTCTAGTGACGACATTGATGCGGTGGTTCACTCAGTCACCAACAGCATCGTTACTGCCGCTGAATCAGCCATTCCCAGTTCTTCTGGGACCCCTCGGCGGAAGACTGTGCCTTGGTGGTCGCCTGAGATCGCTGAGGCGATTAAAGATCGCCGGCGGGCGCTACAGTGTCACAAGCGACATCCCTACATTCCTGCATTGAACAACTCATCACCTTCAAACGGCTGTGTGCGCGGGCCCGCCGCCTTATCCGCCAAAGCAAGTAGGAGTGCTGGGAGCGGTATGTGTCCGCCATTGGCCTCCATGTCTCTCCATCGCAGGTCTGGGCCAAGATCCGCCGCCTCTACGGCTATCGGACCCCTATCAGCATCCCTGCGCTCTCACTGAATGGAGCAGTTCGTACAGACTTCGACGAAATTGCCAACAGCTTGGCAGAGCATTTTGCTCTTAGTTCCGCTTCTTCCAATTACCCACTGGCCTTCCGCTCCATTAAAGAGTGGATGGAACGTCGGAGCCTTTCTTTTCGTATCCACCATTCTGAATCCTACAGTGCTCCATTCAGTGAGTGGGAATTTCGCAGTGCCCTTGCCGCTTGCCCTGATACTGCTCCTGGGCCAGATCGCATCCACTGTCAGATGCTGAAACACCTTTCAGTGGACTGCACGCGACGCCTCCTCGACCTTAACAACCGCATGTGGGTCGAGGGTGAGTTTCCGCCGCAATGGCGGGAAAGTATTGTTATCCCCATTCTGAAACCTGCGAAGAACCCTTTGGAAGTGGACAGCTACCATCCCATTAGCCTCACCAATGTTCTTTGCAAGTTGCTTGAATGGATGGTGGGCCGGCGGTTGAACTGGGTACTGGAGTCACGGGGCCTTATGGCTCCATGTCAGGATGGGTTCCGTAAAGGCCGCTCTGCCGCCGACAAGCTGGTGAGCCTGGAGTCAGCCATCCGTACTGCCTTTGCCCACCGTCAGCACCTGGTCGCTGTCTTTTTCGACATGCGGAAGGCGTACGATATGACATAGCGCCGTCACATCATATCTACGCTTCATGGATGCGGTCTTCGGGACCCTCTGCTGATCTTTATCCGCAATTTTCTGTCGTATCGTACCTTCCGCGTGCAAGTCGCGGCCTCTCGTAGTTCCTCCCGAGTCCAGGAGAATGGGGTACCACAGAAATCTGTCCTCAGTGTCTGCCTGTTTTTAATCGCAATAAACGGGCTTGCTGCAGCGGTGGGAAATTCTGTCTCCACTTCCCTATATGCTGACAACTTCTGCCTTTACTACAGCTCTACTGGCATTGCAGCTGTTGAACGTCAGCTGCAGGGCGCTATCCGCAAGGCGCAGTCTTGGGCTGTAGCACATGGCTTTCAGTTTTCGGCTGCCAAGACCCGTGTTATGCATTTCTGCCGGCACCGAACAGTCTATCCTGAGCCGTGGCTTTATCTTGCCGACGAACTCCTTGCTGTGGTGGAGACCCATAGGTTTTTGGGGGTAGTTTTTGATGCTCGGTTGACTTGGCTGTCTCATATTCGGCAGCTTAAACAGGCGTGTTGGAGGCATCTAAATGCTCTGAGATGCTTGAGCCACACCAGCTGGGGCACCGACTGATCTACCCTGTTACGGCTCTACCAGGCGTTAATCCAGTCTCGTCTGGATTATGGGAGCCTGGCTTATGGCTCAGCATCCCCATCTGTGCTGGGGGTGCTGGACCCAATACTACACAGCGTGGTACGCCTTGCCACTGGTGCCTTCCGTACCAGCCCTGTGGACAGCATACTAGTGGAGGCAGGTGTCCCTCCACTGCGGTTACGGCGCCAACGTTTGCTGGCCGCTTATGCTGCCCGTGTTTTTAGCATGCCCGGGCATCCGCACTACCGTCTCCTGTTCCCCGCAATCGGTCGTCCATCTGCCAGAACGTCGGCCCCGGTCAGGTTGTACGATCGCGGTCCGCATCAAAGAGCTTCTCTCCAGGCTTAGGGTTTTCACTGTTCCACCTCCTTTTCGGACCACTTTGCGTACACCCCCATGGTGTGTTCCTCGCCCTTGCCTTCGGCTCAACTTGGCCCAGGGCCCGAAGGACTCAGTCCCTCCGGAGGCCTTCCGCCGCTGCTTTCTTTCCCTCCTTGGAATGTATCAGGGCTCTGGCATTGAGTACACTGACTGCTCGATGGTTGCTGGTCGTGTCGGTTATGCGCTTACTCTAGGGGACCATTCCGAACAATGTTCATTGCCGGCTGGCTGCAGCATTTACACTGCTGAGCTGGTCGCCATCTTCCGTACCCTAGAGTATACCCGCTCCTGCTCAGGTGAGTCCTTCGTGATCTGTAGCGATTCCCTGAGCGGTTTACGAGCTCTCGACCAGTGTTTTCCTCATTCTCGTCTGGTGATGGCTATCCAGGAGTCCCTGCATACTCTTGTGCGTTGCGGCCGCTCTGTGGTCTCTGTTTGGACCCCGGGCCATGTTGGGATACCCGGAAATGAAAATGTTGACCGCCTGGCGAAAGAGGCCACCAGTACACCATCTCTGGACATTGGCCTCCCGGAGACAGATTTGCGAGCGTTCCTACGCAGCAAAATTCTGGACCTTTTGGACACTGAATGGCGCGCCCTGCCTTCACAAAACAAACTTCGGGCGGGCCATCAAGGAGGCTACCGGTGTGTGGAGCTCCTCCTTGCGGGTCTCTCGCAAGGAGTCTGCTGTCCTTTGCCGGCTGCGCATTGGGCACACATGGATGACGCACGGCCAGTTATTGCGACGTGAGGACCCACCTTTGTCGCTGCGGCTCCGTTTTGACAGTGGTCCACATTTTATTGGACTGTCCACTTTTAGCTGTGCTCAGGCAGTTGTTCGCTCTGCCTGACACGCTCCCTGCCTTTTTAACAGATGACTCTGCTATGGCTCACTTAGTTTTACGTTTTATTCGGGCAGGGGGTTTTTATCATTTAATCTAAGTGTTTCTGTTTTATTTTATTGTTTTGTGTTGATTCTGGCCTTTGGCCTATGATTTTAAACTGATTTTTTAATGCGTTTCTAAGTGGTTGGCTTTTCCTTTTTTATTTCTATGGTCGGCCAATGACTGTGTTTTAGTCCTTTTTGTCTGGTCTTTGTCTAAGTTTCTCTTGTTCTGTGTCGTCTGTGATCTATTCTGTTAATCGTTTTTATTCTCTGTGGGTGTTTTTAGTATTTGGAAAAAGGGACCGATGACCATAGCAGTCTGGTCCCTTTAATCCCACAAACCAACCAACCAACTTTGAAAATACATAACTTAGATTAAACAGTGGTAGACACCTGAGAAATCTATGAATAAGATGTGTGACCATAACAGTGATGCTGAGTAGTACATGCAGTTGTGCTGTAAATATCTTAGCTCTGTCAGCTAGAGTGGACATGCAACCTTTGTGGTCTCGGGAGCATAAAATGCAAGAGCTTAATAATGATGCAGAAAAATAGGGCTGACCATTTTGTTACTGGCACATGGCCAGCAAGATTCTGTAGTAATTGTGGAATTGGGAATTTTATTAGGTAATTGCATGAGAAGCTAGAGCAAGCTAGCAAGATAGCAAATTAATACTTTGTTGGAGAAGCAGTTCAGTGCCAGGCTGCTACATCTGTTACTGGTAGATTCAAACAACACACAAGTGTAACAGAGATCCTTCAGGAACTGATGTTCTTTCTAGAAACACTACTGAGAAAATTTAGAGAACTGCCATTTGAAGCTGACTGGTGAACGATTTTGTTGTTTCCAACATACACAGCACATAAGGACTATGAAGGTGAAATTTGAGAAGTCAGGGCTGATTGAGAGGCACATATACAGTCTTTTTCACTCATATTTGTGAGTGGAATGGGAATGGAAATCACCAGCAGGGTTATGGGGTACCCTTTGCGACGTGCCATTAAGTGGATAGCGGAGTATAGATGTATGTGGAAATTCTAGGTAAAATAAGTAGCTGACCAATGTAGTAGGAGCAACAATGATTTTTTTTTCATAGTAGTAAATGTACATATACATACATACAAAATAATCTATTACTAGTTCCCTTAATTAGCCGTGCGAGTAGATTAGCACTAGTCACAAACAGCTGGTTGTCACTACACTTCACAGAGATAAATCCCTGTGGGAGCTTCTGCCTTAAGATTTGCAGTGTGGCTCATCCCACATCCATCCACGTCTTCATTTATGGAATGCAATGTGTAAATTAAAGAATGAATAAATGAATAACATTCACACCATATCTCTAGCCAGGGCAGAGATTACAGTGTTGAAAGCAAATTTAATTTTCTGAAAAACATTGTGAAACATTCAATAATAGGTGCAACCCATCAAGACAAATTAAGATCATCATATTTCACTGAAATAAGTTATACCTGTATAAGCAATTCCTCAAGGATGTTTAAAATCATCAGATTTCACAAGACTATAACTTTATTTATTACAAAGGTACAGAATTGGGGTCAAATTTTTATTTTTATACATGCCTGCAAAGCCTTTATTTCCAAAGGAACCATATGATTTTCATGTTGCTCACATTTTGTGTGTGTGTGCACATAAAACATTAAGGTACTTTTCACAGCTATGTTTAGGACCAGATTCGTCATTTACTGATCACAAATATCAAAATCCTTTTCTACACATTTAAGCATCCATACAATAGACTTGATCCATGCATTTGCAAGCATGTCAGTTTAGGAAACTCAATGCTGTTCCCATGTAGCATCATAGTTCATCCAGTGTTATTGGTACACATAGGTGGAGCCTGCCACAAACACCCACCAATAAAAAAAGATACCATACTGTGAGACGAAGCAAATTTCATGGTCAGGTCTGCAGACCCTTTAGCTCATCAATGCTGGTTCCAATGCAGTGGTATACTATCCGTATGAAAAATTATATGTCTGATAATTTCCCATCTCTTCGGTTTTTTGACCATCTATGTGTTTTCTAACATTGCCAACTTTCTTCAATTTGTTACAGAATTTGCTCCTCTTCAGATTCAGTTCAGTGATAATCTCATCAAACTGTTCATCACATTACTTACGTTTAGTAATAACTCCTGATCACTACCAACAAACTTCCTGCCCCATATTGCACAGCACTTTGCCCTTATTAATGTTGCAGCTACCAGTTCAAGTCATCCCTTGAAGACTCATTTTATAAGATGGAAAAGCAATCAGAAATGACCTGCTACTAGAAGTAGACACTACTGGTCACACACTAAATGAAACATACTGCATCCAATTCCTTGGTGTCTGCTTGGGTTTCAATTGAAATGGGGTCCACAAATTGGTAAAATTGTCAAGTTGATCCCCTCAGCATTACTCACCTACAGGCAATTTCAATGGCATCTTTTGGAGTTTTCACTTGTTTTTGGAATTATGTTCTGGGAAAGCCAAATAGAAATAAATAAAATATTAATGTTATTTGTGAAAGGCAATAGGGAGTTCCATGGTGACATGTAGATGCAAAGTGTTCACATTACATTCCTACTACAAGCTTGTATAGGGTAAATACTAATTTGTTCATTGCTGCCATGTCCTATAAGATTATCCTATAGGCTAGGACTGAGAGAAAGCGTGCTGGGAAGCATTTCTGCATGTAGACACTCTGGAGGAACATTCATTAATTGCAGGGCAGAGAGAGATGAGCTTTTTGGTTATCTCATTCTCATGCTGGTGTTTCCTTAATTTATTATCGATCTGAATGCCTAAGAACTTAACTCTTGGAACATCATCCAGTGTCTGTCATTGATATCTCCTTGTATCTGTAAGTCATTTGAATTTGTTTGGAATTGCGTGACGTATGTTTTTGTAAGTATAAAGGTTGAATTTTTGTGCTGTTGCCTGTAAACCAGTAGCAAGCATGTTCCATTATTCTCCTGGCTGTTTCTAGTATGAATGTGTTTGGCCATTATCAGTGTACTAATTATCGGCAATCATTGCAGATTTTGAAGGCATCTCCAATGGCTTTAGCACAACATTTATGTAGGTCAGCCCTGTGGGACATCATATGTATTGTTTCCCGATTCTGTATTCAGTTTTCCTCCCAAGGTATCATTTATCACTATGACCCAGTTTATTGTTGCTAAGCTAAGATTCAGTTCTTGTAAGTGTAATTCATTTAACATGACAACACTTGTAGTTTCCCCGAGTAAAGGAAGATTAAGGCTTTAATGTGATGCCAATAAGTTTTCTCCACTTCTATGTGCCTTGTACAGTTACAGAATGAAAAAGTCATCCCAGCATTGGGGGACTGCTGTAAATAGTGAAGGAGAACATTTTGTTGATTATTTAAGTCTCTTAATTGTATCTGTTATATATTACAATTAGGTAAATATGCCATGAACCATATACCAACCAAATAATTGCTGGTAATGGGTACATATGCCTTACCTTTTTTCATTTTATTGGTAAACTGTGTTTCCTTTCATCACTGTCTAACCAGTATGTATAATGTTCAAAACAAAACGTGGTCTGTTAAGCCCAGTGTCTGAATACAGATGTTGCAAACACGGATTGGTATTGTACATATCTTTTGCAACACAGTTAACTCAATGGATTTGTGCTAAGTCTTCAATGATGAATCATATTGTCTTTAGTTTTCAAGTTTATAAAGAATTTAATATTTTCTCAAAACGATTCTGATCTACAACTAAGGTTATGGCTGAGTAAATGGCAGAACATTCTTAATTTCTTGCCGTAAAATGATGTGGCTCTGTTGAGAGGTTAATGTAATCTGTCCACTATTGATTCTCATAATATTTGAGGAGTAGTGTTTGGGTCAGCTGTGTTGTGACAGTTAACCAACATAAAAGCTAATTACTCTTGTTGTGAAGTATCGGTTAAAATAATTTTAATGAACAACCCATAGGGTGCATTGAAATATTTTGTAGGTTATCAACTAAATGTGTTTACTTCATTGTAGAAATGACTGAACTACTAAATATCCACCAATTGATGTTGGAAATAATTTGATTTTGTTGTATGATCAGTAGGCCTGGTAGTTGCAGTGGATAGAGATGCAATTATTCCTTAATGGAATACAACAGTATAGTTACTCATTAAATGGTAGTTGAATCGAAAGTACAATTCAGCTGAGGAAAGAGCGATTCCAAGTTTTCTCTTGGGCAATCACATGTTTGAAAAGTGAGTTTCATTCATTGTTATAGTAACAGTTCCTTTTCTAAATGATTGATAATGGGTTCACACAATTGGCCGTGTGGAATTAAAGATAGCTTCTGAAAGAATTTCTTAAAATAATGTTTAAATCAGAAATTATTTGAATTGCACCCTTCCTTTAAAATCCAAATACATAAGGAATATGTTAAATTAGGCATGCAATAATTGAATCTAAAACTTGAAATCTTGAAGATAAAAGTCAAAAACTAATTGCATTTGGGACACCATAGATTCTATACATAGCTCACACAAATAGCATTAGTCATAATGCAATTTTTGATACTCAAAAAAACTAAAACTATACATAAATCATACGATTTAAATACATGAGTCTTTCGGGTTTTCATTATATTACATTTTTTTCTTAAAAAAAAAAATCATCGTGCAACACAGTCATAGGTCCCAATTATAAAGATATAAGTAATATCTGATGCTTTTTAAATGATCATTGGTTAATTTATTAATGTTCAAATTTGTTCAGTTCTAAAAAAAGTGCTGTCACTTTTGTATTTTGTGAAAAAATTGTAGCCTTTGGAATGGGTTTCAAAAACATTACCATAGGTTCTGCATTTTCAGAGATGCCATAGAAATTGTTTTATACCTCTCTCATTTAAAATTTCTACAATGACAAACAGTCCAGGATTTATCAGATCGATATGCACATACTTGACAGCATCTGTTGCTATAGTGTCTTCGTCTGCAGCATTTGATCCCCGCAAGAGTCATTTTCCACCTCTGAATACCAAGCACATCTTTGATGGGTTGCATCCTTAGTTACACGAAGATGTTTGGTTTTTTCAAGCTTCATGGTTGTTGTGACAACAATATTATGATAGCTTAAGGTAAAAAATAATAATAGTTTTGAATATGAGCAAAAACGTTTGACCTGAATGCGAGTTACACTCACTCAGTTGTCCAGAAACCATCTTCCAGTACCATAAAATATGGTTTTTACTTGAATCTGAGTTTGTGCCATTTATAAAAATCTGTAGCTCAGCCAGCATACCATTTTCTGTGTTTCATCTGGTTCCGCACCCCTCTCCTCATTGTACCACAAATAGCATCCATGATGACTTTACCATGTCACGCAGCAAAGAATAACAGTCCATTTCCACTTTAAATACTTTTGAACACAAACTGGATAATGTGTACATTTTTTTTTTTTTTCAAATATAGAAGAAGTACAGCCATCTCAACGAACTGTCAAATTTTGTTACATGTGAGATCTTCTTATTTACATCAGGTATTATTTATATGAGAACACAGCAACAGAAACTGTTTCATGTGTTAGATCTCATTAGTGATGATGGCATGATAAAATGTTCCTGCAGCATCCAGGCACAACCTGCAAAGCCTGTACTTATTCATGTTATGAATGAGCACTTTGACTTTGGTCTTCGTTAATCATAGACACACTATCTACAAAGTCAGTCTGTAGATTTCCAGATTTGAGAAATCCATTTTGCACATACCCGCAATTCAGCAGATTGTGTTTTCTGTGAAGCAGTGAAATATTAAATCTAAAATTTCCTTATAAATTTCTGACACTACGTCAGTGATGCTACCATTAACTTCTGCATATTTTTGTTGCCTGTCAACATCAATCCGTTTTTTTCCATTTTACTTGTTTGTCAGTCAGCTTCGTTCTTTAATGTGAAGTGAAGTTTAGGAGTTACAGTTTTTACACTTTATACATGAATTCGTAGTACACATGAATTATCGGTAGACTACATATTCCAGTAACTCCTTACCTCATAAAAAAATGCTCTTTTCAGTGCATTCACCAGATAATAAGAGTTGGCATGATACCTTCATACATACATTGAGGTGTATTCAAAACGAACAAAATGTGTAATAAATGAAAGTATTTTTTATTTGTCCTATTTCTGTATCTGCCTAAAATTGCTTATAAGCTCCCTGAGCTGAAAATACCATGTAGTACTTTTTGCAAAACTCTGTGCATCTTTGTCTTCTGATCTTTAAATAATCTGTCAGGTGCTTGACAGATTGTCATCCCTGTTGTAAAAAAAATCAACTGTTTGCTTCTTTTTTTTCTGAAACCTTGTTATACAGTTTGTGTTGTTAATGTGTGCTTAAACATTATGGAAGTTGTTCCACTGGAACAATTAATTTGTTTGTTACTGCATATTTCCACGTTGGGCTCTTTGGATGTAGTTATTTCAATCTTTTCACTGCTTTTCCTAAAGTTTATGGGGATTAGTATGAACATAAATAGGGTTCTGATGATTACACTCCAGTGACATGAGTGGTTGTGCATTTACATTACTTGGACATACTCTTCACAACTCTTTTTCCTCTTTACCTTTATTTTAAATCTAGACATTTGCGAAGTTGTTCTCTTCCCTTTCTTCTGGAGTCTTGTGATATTTGCTTGTCCTTTTCTCTACACTGAACCAATTGTAATTGATTTGCTTACAGTTTTGCAAAATTCTCTCTCTCTCTCTCTCTCTCTCTCTCTCTCTCTCTCTCTCTCTCTCTCTCTCTCTCTCTCTCTCTCAGATTTACTATCCATTATCTTTAACAGAAAGCTAGTAATAATAATGTGTAACAATGCACCAGCCTTCATATACAGATGTATTACTATGTAAATTATTCAGTAAATGAAACTTTTATTGTTTCATCCACAAAATAATTCCACCATAAATTCTTTGCTTTACAGCACATCTTTTTTAAATTGTTTAGGTTAAAGTTACCTAACAAAAAATTTAAACATTCTTCCTGACCTACCTTCTGTGTAGTAAGAATCCTTGATGTTAAATTCTTCTTTGGATATCACAACTTAATCAGTATTTTTAGTTCCATATCTGGCAGCAAACATGATGAATTTAAACTTAAAATGCCTCTAACACTGTAGCCAAACAAAATGTATTTTGTAACATGGTCTACACAGTTCAAATCAGCACACAGGAATTGTCATACTGATCAGTACATCAGGTATGTAATGTGAAGACAAAGATTCTTCATATCATTGTAACCTCTACTTGTAACTTTCAAAAAAAAGATGTGGGAAATTATTTACATTTTTGCTCTTCAGACAGGAAAATAGATACTACAGATAAACCTTGATGCAAAAACACAGATAAGGTTCAGAAAATTATATTTTACTCTCGTGTTCACATTTTGGATTGGCTCAAAACTACAAATTTGTCAGACAAAATGGCTGGTCTTCACTTAACTTCAGGAGTTGAAATAGCTAATACTGACAATACATGCACACAAAGGTACAAAGAACTTCCCTAGCTTTTGGAATTATTATTTCCTTCATCTGGAAAGAGTTAGTAACAGATACAGGAAGGTTAGGAAAGAAGGGCAGGTCACTGAGACCTAAAGTGTGTTACTCACAAGGAAACATCACCAATTTGACTTTATATTTTATAGAGAACAAAAGCATACAATGTTTTATGGACTACGACACACTTTTTTCTTAAAAAAAATTCTTACATCATTCAGGTGTGTCTTGTACTCAAAATTAATTTTAAAATGTCCTGTGTTTGATTTAAAATTCCTGCAAGGCTTAAAGAAGGCCATATATTCAATGCTGTGGGAAACCTATAACTATCTGGCAACACGATTCAACTGACAGCAGCAGTGCACCGATGCAATGAACATGAGCTGTAGAGCTTAACAAGCTTGTTAATACTGTCCCCCTCCCGCCCCGCCATCACAAACCTAGAACACTGTCAAGCCTATGATGTATCACAGCAGTCTACAGTGCCAGTGAACTTGAACTGAAAGTGATTTGTATTATTGATAACAGAAGAGTATTTTCTTTAGTAGTTTATTAATGAAAAAATAGGGGTTTCATACGATGTGGGCTATAATTTGAAGATAATAACATATGCAGACCAATATGGAAACAGAGCAGCTGAGTGGCATTTTGGTCCTCCTCCAACAGAAAGAGCCATTCGTGATTGGCTTGCCAGTAAGGAAGAACTGAAAAAATGAGTAAGACTACATGTGCCAATTGAGGACTGAATGCAAAGTGGCCTAAACTAATCTTATATCCAGAATTATAGCAACAAACTACTACTTCCCCATCCTGTGTTTCATTCACAATACAATCCTACAAACTGTAACCAGAAGTCCGTATGATCGTGTTCTGCATGGAAGATGGCATTCCGGTCAACTGACAACTTTGCCATTGATGTCAGGGGATGTATGAAATGAGGTAGTGTTTGTTGGGTAACCTCACATTCACAATCACCATGTACACAGCTACAGACAGTGCAGTTTGACACAGAGAAAATGCCTACTAGACTTGGCATTGGAGGGCCATAGAAAGAAAGGAAGCAGGACAGTCAAAAATTGATGTGGACTGATGGCTTAGTGTGAATTGTGCTGTTGTTTCTTGGATGTAATGACAGTTCATAGAGACTGAAACTGTATCCCAAAGTCCAGGACAGGGTTGACCACATGTGACTTCTGAAGAGAGGACTGTTATTTTGCTGCAAGATCACAACAGACTGCCTTTGTACTGCACGGTAGCTGGCAAATAAGCCTGCAGCATCCGCTGGATGTGTTGTATCAAGGTAAACTGTGTGCAGATGGCTTTGGCAGAGTGGCCTTTATTGTTGGAGACCTGCTGTATGTCTACCTCTGACACATCTTCATAGAAGGCAATGTCAAGAGTGAGCAGGCAGCTTGCTTGTGACTAAGGGCAGCCTACCCTGTCTTGTGTTTGAATGGTGGACTCCATGCTGCATTCCAGGATGTCACTGTGGGTGTCACAGGTGTGTGGTGTTGGCTGTGATAGTGGGACAAGTATCATACGAACTGCTTAGTACTTCTACACTTCAGATTGTTTGTATAGTGTTTAAGGCATGTATTAGAATACTAATCTGGTGGCAAGTGATGAAAAACTTCCGTCTTTCCACTAGCATATTGCAGCATTGGCTGTTGCTATACTATGCCCAGCTGGCTCTGCTTTGCAAAGCAAGTTGGCCATGTTTTGCTTTTCAATGCATAACAATGTCACCCATGTGCAGCTGGCTGTTCTTCTGCTCTAGCATATTTTTTGACCAATTATGGTCAATACGCTACATTGACCTTTTTATCAAGACTCTGTCTCTCGGATTGACCAAACTATACTACCCATTAAACCAGAGTTACTGGCGACAAGTATTTCCGGCCTTATTTTGCCACTTATGTATTGCCCTAACAATTAGTTACCTTAACCCTTTCACTGAATCTCATAAATTTCCATAGGGTCCCTTGCCCTGCACCTTGACTCAAACACCATGGTACTAATTTCATTACTGTGCTTCTTGCACAATTTTTTCCAACTCTATACGTCTCACTTAAAAGCGAAAATAAATCGATTATTCTTCATACTATATCACTGTGCATTCTGCTGCTTTTATGCGTGGGTTATCCAATGCAGTGGAACCTGAACTATGGCTGGGTCCGAACTCGGTCGTGTTCTTTGTCTTTTGTGTACCAGAAGAACTCCAGGCTCAGCAGAACAAGTGCCGCTGCAGTGGTTGGTATGACAGTGGTGAGTGTTGTCTCATTCTGATGCTGATTTTCACAATATGAATTTACATGTTGCAATAACGTTTCCAGGGAGATTGGTCCCTCCTGCCAGTTCAGAAGTGTGTTTACAGATTACATTAGTTCTGGCCCTAGAGTTTGATTTAAGCTGGGTGGTTTGCGGCAGGTGGCACTTCCATGGGCTCTTCTGGCCAGTACAAATGTAGCTGGGAAATGCTCAAGTGAATTATCCCTGCAATCATGATGGACAGGCAGAAAGTAGGCCTCATTACTTTGGACGCTGTTCCATTTAATAAGAAAGCATTCACCTTTCATTCTACCCTCGTTGCTGATGTACCCCTCCACTTCTTGTAACAACTAGCTGCTACTACCATCTTGACAAAGCCCATGTGCCTCGACATGCTGAAAGTACAATTCTGGCTGGACCACTTTTTAATTGTATTCTTTTTCCTCCTTTCTCCCATTATCAATTTCACTGCACAGGAATCCTGCCCCATACGCAGACAGACTATGATTTTCTGTTGGGGGCATTTTTGTAACTTTGCTTCCTCCATTTCTACATATCTTCCTTTATCTTTTGCAGTTAATGACAGTCGCTGAGTTTTTACTCTTACAAATTTGTTCAGTGTTCCCCTTGTGACGAGTTATGCATGAATTATGTAGCACTCATGATGTTCTTGTTTCCCTGCTACTGTTACAGAAATGGAAATAGAAACTTTTCTTCCATCAGTTCTCAATGATGCTGTGGCTACTCCAAATTAAAGGGCAAGCCTTTGTGCTCAGGTTCTGAAACCAACCTCAACTTCAGCGATAGTTCCTTCTGTACTTTCCTTAGACCCTTTAAATACTTCCCTTCTTGCAACAAATTTACCCCTAGCTGGAACACTATCTTCTACGGACTGCAACCATTTTAATAACTACTTCCCTCTCTAAGACTTCTACTTGGATTTGTAGTTCTTCGATATTCTGAGTAATATGTAATACTGCTGGTTTTCTACTTCAACTATCTGCATTCCCATGCTTCTTCTCAGTTTTATGAATAAGTTCAAAATCAAATTCGCTTAGCCTTGATGCCCATCGTGTCAACCTATTGGGAAGGATTCTTTAACCCCAACAACTATTTTAATGCCATATGATCTGTTATTACTCTGAATGTTTTACTGTACAGATAAAATTTGAAGTATGAAAGTCCATAAATAAGGTTAACTTCCCATTCTCCATTGTGGAATAATTTCATTCTTCAGAATTCAGTTGCCTTGAGCATAAGCTACTGGATGTTCTACACATTCTACCTCTTCTGATAAGAGACAGGCTGGTGCATGAGTTTACGCATCACATAATAAAACAAATTCTGTATTAAAATCTGGAAATGCTACAATTGGACTCAATGTTTAAGCTTCTTTTAGCTCCTCAAAAGCATGCTGGCACTGTTCTGACCACACAAATTTAGTACCCTTCTTCTAACAATTGTCAACCTTGTGGCAGTATCCACACACCCTTTTACGAAATGGTGGTAATAGTTCACAAATCCAGAGTGACTGCAACTCTTTTACAGATTGTGGTACGGGATATTCCCATACAGCTCTAATTTTGGTCTGTGTTACATCCATCTTTTGATATGTCCTAGGTATGCTATCTATTCCATCAAAAAGTCACGCTTTTTTGTACTCACTGTTAACTTCACTGCTTTTAACCTTAGGAATACTTCCCTTAAGCACTGCATATACTGTCTGCTGTCACTTCCACAGACGATTATTCCATCAAGATACACAGCATTTCCATGGTTTCAGACTTCTGAGAAACGTGTCGAACAATCTCTGAAATGTTATACAGGTGCATTTTTTAATGAGGATGGCATCCTTCTGATTTGGTAGTGTCCCCATGGTTCCAGAAATGCTGTTTTGTGTCAGTCCTGTGATACAGGCTCTATCTGGTGATACTCACTCTGCAAATCCATTGTTGAAAAATATTAGGATAGCTCTAAATGATCCATAGTTTCTGTGATGTTTGGCAAACGGTAGGCATCCATTATGGTTTTCTCATTTAGGTGTCTGTAATCAAACCAAACCTATATTTTTGGCACAAATATTCGTGCCCACTGTCGAAATCACATTCTTCAAGTATTCCATCTTTCAGCTGTTGATCGATTTACAACTTCAAAATTGGGTGAAAGTTGGTAGCGCTTCTGTATGGATTGTGGTAGACTGATGACTCATTTCATATTGGTATGCAGTGTTGTGCAATATGTGTACCTGATAATGGTCCTTTTGGAAAAAATAAACCATTGAATTCCAAAAGTAGTTTTGTCATCTGTTTGCTCTTGCTTCCCTCTAGATGCTTCACTTTTGCTCCTCATACAGTTTCAGTGATGTCTGGTAATTCTTTGTGGCTGACACCCCATATGTTCCATTCTTCTTCCTGCAAGATATTCATATTGGAGATTAACAACTGGTGTGTTAATCATATGCCCTCTGTGCTGAAATGGTACGTAGAAACAGGTATGGACACGGTATGTCTGTTAAATAAACAACCCACCTGATCTAATACTTAATTCTCTTATAACGGTTCCATCACACACAAAATTCCTGCCGGCAAGCTGGACTTGACACTGACCCAAAGAAATTTCCTAGTACCCTTAGATACATAATCATGCGAATCGAGTCTTAGTATAGTTTTCATGGTTTAATTGGTTCATCTTTCACAATAGACTCTTCTTGCCACCTCTCTATCATGACTTAACCTAACTGAAGCATTTTTCTGCCATGTTCCACCCTATGTAGCTGGAAGTTGAGTATGGCATAATGCTGATAAGGAAATCTAATCCAGTATCATGTTGTACCCCTCAATTGAATGTGACACAATCTCTAGTCATTGTTTAAATTAAGCTGTATTCAGGTGGATGCCTGTATCCACAGTCCTAATGATGTGATGATGTCTTTATTCCCACTCCATGCAGTCTGTACTGTGGTGGGTCCAATTGCGTACATTTCACCAGATCACTACTGGTGACTGAAACATTCTCCCCTGTGTCCAATGATATCATGGAATCATTTTTGTTCCTATTCTTCTTATCCCATACAGATCTTATGGCATCCACATCTGCATACAATTTTGTAGCATCTAGTCTTACTGGGAAGACCATAGGTGGACCAGGGGTCCCAGCTAGTGTTCAATACCTTATTTCTACCTGCTCCTCTACTTTTAAAACTGTTACTTCTTCTTTCTTTATTCACATCACCCTGAGGCTGGCAACACTTCGTCCTTACATGGCCTGTTTGTCCAAACTTGAAATGTTTTATATTAGCTGCAAACAGTGTCAATTTGCCCTGTATTCCAGTAGACAAATTGATCTCCTCACACACTGTAGTTACCGCACTGCTGTGCGCAAATCTGTCAGACACCCTGTCCACACACATTCTGACATTTCTGCATGCAGCCCTCTTAAAAAAGCTTTGAAGACCCTCTGCTATGCTTCTTGCAAAATAATGTCATTAACTTCAGCATCCTGACCCAATGCACAGGTATGTTCATTGATTTTCCTTATCCTATCTGCAAATTCTTCCACAGTTTCTTTATTTCTCTTAGTTATTGCTGTGAATTGTTCCCTATAGTGTCTGGCACTATTTTGATCCATATATCTTAGAATTAACCCTTCTTTAAATTTTACAAATATTGTGGCTCCCTTCACAGCCCCTGTATACCCTAAATATGTTTTTACTTCCTTTGTTAGTATCAGTTTTGTAACAGTCAATAATACTTCATTAGACCAACCGTGCTTCTGAGCCAGATATTGAAGGTGAAGACATGCTCATTGTCGGTTGTTTTACCAGGACAAGGACCAATTAAACTTTTGTCTGACAAATTTACACTGTGTTGAATGATCGTGATCCTGTCAACCCACAAAGTTCCTTATTTTCTGCTGGTAATTCTGTTACCTTCACGAACAATATGCATACTACTTCTGATTGTGGTACATATTGTGTCTCTGGTTCTATTCAAGCTTTGTCCTTGACAACACTCACTTCGAGAACTAACATTCACAAGACAAGAAGACAAAATACATTAACTTAATTCTTACATGTAATTATGAGCCATATTGTCTCCCAGCACTGCCTAGCCATATGGCCCAAATGATTACATGTGTAACATTTTCCTAGAAGTGATTTCATACATTGCACTTATGACCCTTGAGGTTACACTGTGCACATCTAACAGTCACTAACTAGTCCTACCTTCCATTACCTCTAAGGGTAGAAAAATCCACTGGTTCTCTATTCGCAATAAAATCTACGTTATAAAATTCACGACTGTCAGATGGCTTTTCTATGACCAAAATATAAGGATTTTCTTTTTCTTTAATTCACTGTAACATAGGGTGTAAGTTCAAACATTGCTCTAAGAAGTGATGGCAAAGTTCTGACATCAATGTTGCATGACCCTTGGATTGTCACATGTGGAGGGTGAAATGAGGTGTCAGGGCGACTGTAGATATGTTTAATTACTTTCTTTTTTCCAGCCCTCAGCTGTAGTAAATCAGGAACAGCTTGGTAGAGGCTCCCAGTTGCTTCTTAAGTGAAATAGTAGGCATCTGTCATTGCTGACAGGTCAAGGAGCAAGGCTGAATATGGGGTCACTCAGTGTTGCTGTCATCAGTCACTCTGGCTGCGACAGCGATGCAGCTGATGATGGCCGTAAACTTCCTCCAGTGAGCAGCCAGCTCCCTTGTGCCTCACAGCAGGCTACCCTGTGTAGTGGTCAAATGGCAGACCCCATAGTGCATTCTAGGATGTCACTCTGGGTGTCACAGGCTTGTGGGTGTTGTTCGCTCTGATATTGAGACAAGAATCATTTAGTGCACAAATAGCTGAATGTTTATTCGTTCCAGACTATGTTCGTATAGGGCTTCAGGCAAATATTGTAAACACGACTATTGGCAGGTGAGGAAAGGCTCCCGACCTTCTGCTAATGCACTCCAGCGTTGGCTGTTGCTGTATCACGCCCAACTGACTCAGCTTCGCAACACCAGTTGGTTGTGTATTGCTTTGCAGCATGTAATACTCCCACCCACCTGCAGCTGGTACTGTTGCAGCTTACTTCTGCTCTGGCGTATTTTCTGACCAAGTTCAGTTGACATGCTACAGACGAAACCCAACAAGGACTTACACCAGAGAGAGCGTTGAAAGGGCCTACAATCACACCAGTGTGTCACTGGAAAAAAGTTGTTGTGTACTGTAAGAGAAGACATTTTGGTCAAATCTTTCAAGAAGTACTGCATAGGTAATGCTCTGGTGGGCAGTGAAGACCATCTCTTATATGAAGAAGACAGTCGTTATGAAGGAGAAGTTCAATTTTGATATTCAGGGGCCTTTAGGTCAGTGCAGTTCTATACACAGAATTGTTGTTAGCCTGGCTTTGCAATCTAATATTACAAATTGTAAAAATGTTACTTTTTAAAAAGTGCTTAAGTATGAATGTGTACCCTATAGCCTGCAGCATCTTACAGTTTGTAAAATATACTGAGGACCCTCACTGATCGTAATTATCCTCCCAGCCTTCTACAAAATTAAATATATCATGCTTTATCTTTCCAGTCTCACATTGTATGGCCACAGAGGATCATTCCCCATGTAACTCAGTACCACCCAGGACTGGAGCAACTGAATTACATTCCCCACCAGGGTTTTGACTACCTCTTATCTTGCCCTGAAGCGAGAAATGTTCTGGCCACTATCCTTCCCACACACCCCACAGTGGTATTCCACCATCCACCAAACCTACACAATCTACTCACCCATCCCTACACAACCCCTGCTTCCAGCCCCGTACCTCATGGCTCATACCCCTGTAATAGATGTAGATGCAAGACCTGTCCCATACATACTCCCACCACCATCACAAACATCACCTATCCCATCAAAGACAGGGCTATCTGTGAAACTAGTCATGTTATCTACAAGCTAAGCTGCAACCACTCTATGTGGGCATGACACCCGACAAGCCATCTGTCTGCATGAATAACCAGCGAAAAAAGTGGACCATCTCGTTGCTGAGAATGCTGTTATTCATGACACCCTTTGTTTCAGTGACTGCTTCAAAGTCTGTGCCATATGGATCCTTCACACCAACACCAGCTTTTCTGAATTGTGCAGGGAGAACTTCCCCTACATTCACGTAACCCTCTTGGCCTAAACCTTCATTAGTCATTGTCCTCACCCATTCAGCCTCCTGTTCCATTCCAGCACTATGCAGCCCTCATCATTCCACCATTGCACCCAGTCTTTTTACTTCTCTCCTTTGCTGGTTCCCCCCTTCGCACCTCTCCCCTGCCCACTGTCTAATTGCCTGACAGCACATAGCTGCCCTACCCTCTTGGCTTTGCATCTCCACCTGCAATTCAACTATTTGGATGAGCACACTTTGCGGGGTATGTCATCTTCTTCCATTTTCTCCTGTACTCTTTCACCCTCATGGCAGTTTGGATTTCTCTGCGCCCAATATCCAGCACGGTAGCCAGTACATTGTGGTGGGGCAATCATGTACCCATTTGGTGGTAGTCCCCTGACAACACAGGGATCGCACTGCTGATGCCTGAGCTGTAAACTACCCATGTATGCCAAGGAGTAGATGCCTGTCTTCCTGGGGCATCAGGACTCCTGGCAATGGCCAGCATGCCATGTGGCCTTTGCTGTCGCTGGGTGGCACCCATGGGGAGAGCCCATGATCGGAATGGGTGGCATCAGGGCAGATGACCCACAATGAATGAAGTCATCCCTTGCTGGTGACTAAGACACCAGCTGTCTCCAAGAAGGCAAGATCGAGTACAAAGCTGACAGATATGATACTAAATCTTTTCCCTCCCTTGCTACACCATGGGAGAAACGTAGGGCTACAGAAAGAAGATAGCCATATTCGCCTCGGTATTTAGTCTGTAGCAGAATGGACAGGGACTCTTTCTACCCATGAAGCCACAGATTTTTAATATCTTGAGGATAAGTTTGAGGAAGTGGCAGCACTGTCCAAGATGAGAAGCAGTGCAGTCTCGATTCAGACAGCATCTCCAGCCCAATCCCGGGCATTACTCACTTGTGACCGTCTGGGTGATAATCCTGTTTCTGTCACTCCCCATAAAATCCTCAACATGTCCAGGGGATTATTTTGCATTGAGACCACCTCTTGCAGTCTGACAAGCTGTGTGCCAATGTAGAATGGTGGGGTGTTTTTTTCATCTGGCGCATTTACAGGGGACCCAAAGACAACAAGGTCACTACTGGTGCTTTCATCTTGGCCTTTGAGGATGATTCATTGCCGGAGAAGGTCAATGTGATGATTTACCACTGTGATGTTAAAACAAATGTTCCTCCCCATATGCGGTGCTCTATGTGCTGGAAATTAGGGCACATGTCTTTCCGCTGCACTTCCAATGCGACATGTCAAGACTGCGGATGTCCACTGCATCCAGATACTCCCTGTGTGCCCCTTCTCACTTGTATCAGCTACGGAAAGCAGCACTCCTCCGGCTCGCCAAACTGCACAGTACTCCAAAAGGAGTGGAAAATCATGAAGTACAATACCCTGGACAGATTGACTTATCAAGAAGCTGAATGTAAATTTGAACGATTACAACCCATATGGTTGACGTCGACATATGCTGCAGCTACATTACCATCGCCATCACAAGTACCTAGTTTAGGAGCAAGCCCCCCCCCTCCTCCCCAAATGCAGGGGACATCAGTCCCCACCCACCAGCCAGAGAAGCAACAGCCTCTGGCTCATCTCGTGTGGAAGCGGTCGCTTGGGACTCTCTCTCCCAAGGTCTCCACTAATGCTACAGCGGACACTCGCCAGTGGCTAAAGGAGACAAAAGCTGCTGGTCAAAGAGCTGCATGGTCTTCCTCCATGCCTGAAGCTACTTCAGAGAAGTCCTCTCAGCAAGCCCCTAAAGAGAAGTGAGAGGGCAAACAAAAAAAAAAAGAAGTCTGCTAAGAAAAAGAACCCTCAGGTGGCCTCAACACCACTACTAGCTACCAGTTCTATACCTGCGGATGAGGTGGAGATCTCAGCATCTACTGAGGACCTGGATCTCACTTGATGCCTCATCCACAATAGGAATGGATACAAATACTCAATCGGTGGTAGCAGATGATGCTGATGTGTAACCTGCCTCCTTGCATGCTTGATGCCTTCCCAGCCTCACAATAACCTCATCCTCCAGTGGAACAGCAGCGGCTTTTTCCACCACCCGACTGAGCTACAGCCAATGTTTAGGTTTACACCTGCTTTCTGCATTGCCCTCCAGGAAATCTGGTTCCTGGCAATGCGGACCCCTGCCCTTCATGGCTATAGGGGGTATTACAAGAACTGTAGCAACTATAATAGTGTGTCAGGTTGAGTTCTTGTCTATGGCCTGAACTCAGTATGCAGTTAACCTGTGCCCCTTCAAACCACTCTTGAAACTTTGGCTGTCAGGATAAGGACAAAGCAGGAAATAACTGCCTGCAACATATATCATCATCCAGTTGGTGCAGTACCCCTGAAAGCATTGGCTGGACTGATTCATCAACTCCCTAAACCTTTCCTACTTGTTGTTGTTGTTGTGGTCTTCAGTCCTGTGACTGGTTTGATGCAGCTCTCCATGCTACTCTATCCTGTGCAAGCTTTTTCATCTCCCAGTACCTACTGCAACCTACATCCTTCTGAATCTGCTTAGTGTATTCATCTCTTGGTCTCCCTCTACGATTTTTACCCTCCACGCTGCCCTCCAATACTAAATTGGTGATCCCTTGATGCCTCAGAACATGTCCTACCAACCGATCCCTTCTTCTGGACAAGTTGTGCCACAAACTTCTCTTCTCCCCAATCCTATTCAATACTTCCTCATTAGTTATGTGATCTACCCATCTAATCTTCAGCATTCTTCTGTAGCACCACATTTCGAAAGCTTCTATTCTCTTCTTGTCCAAACTATTTATCGTCCATGTTTCACTTCCATACATGGCTACACTCCATACGAATACTTTCAGAAATGACTTCCTGACACTTAAATCAATACTGGATGTTAACAAATTTCTCTTCTTCAGAAACGCTTTCCTTGCCATTGCCAGCCTACATTTTATAGCCTCTCTACTTCGACCATCATCAGTTATTTTGCTCCCCAAATAGCAAAACTCCTTTACTACTTTAAGTGCCTCATTTCCTAATCTAATTCCCTCAGCATCACCCGACTTAATTAGACTACATTCCATTATCCTTGTTTTGCTTTTGTTGATGTTCATCTTATATCCTCCTTTCAAGACACTGTCCATTCCATTCAACTGCTCTTCCAAGTCCTTTGCTGTCTCTGACAGAATTACAATGTCATCGGCGAACCTCAAAGTTTTTATTTCTTCTCCATGAATTTTAATACCTACTCCGAATTTTTCTTTTGTTTCCTTTACTGCTTGTTCAATATACAGATTGAACAACATCGGGGAGAGGCTACAACCCTGTCTTACTCCCTTCCCAACCACTGCTTCCCTTTCATGTCCCTCGACTCTTATAACTGCCATCTGGTTTCTGTACAAATTGTAAATAGCCTTTCGCTCCCTGTATTTTACCCCTGCCACCTTTAGAATTTGAAAGAGAGTATTCCAGTCAACATTGTCAAAAGCTTTCTCTAAGTCTACAAATGCTAGAAACGTAGGTTTGCCTTTCCTTAATCTTTCTTCTAAGATAAGTCGTAAGGTCAGTATTGCCTCACGTGTTCCAGTGTTTCTACGGAATCCAAACTGATCTTCCCCGAGGTTGGCTTCTACTAGTTTTTCCATTCGTCTGTAAAGAATTCGTGTTAGTATTTTGCAGCTGTGACTTATTAAGCTGATAGTTCGGTAATTTTCACATCTGTCAACACCTGCTTTCTTTGGGATTGGAATTATTATATTCTTCTTGAAGTCTGAGGGTATTTCGCCTGTTTCATACATCTTGCTCACCAGATGGTAGAGTTTTGTCAGGACTGGCTCTCCCACGGCCGTCAGTAGTTCCAATGGAATATTGTCTACTCCGGGGGCCTTGTTTCGACTCAGGTCTTTCAGTGCTCTGTCAAACTCTTCACGCAGTATCATATCTCCCATTTCATCTTCATCTACATCCTCTTCCATTTCCATAATATTGTCCTCAAGTACATCGCCCTTGTATAGACCCTCTATATACTCCTTCCACCTTTCTGCTTTTCCTTCTTTGCTTAGAACTGGGTTTCCATCTGAGCTCTTGATATTCATACAAGTCGTTCTCTTATCTCCAAAGGTCTCTCTAATTTTCCTGTAGGCGGTATCTATCTTACCCCTAGTGAGATAGGCCTCTACATCCTTACATTTGTCCTCTAGCCATCCCTGCTTAGCCATTTTGCACTTCCTGTCGATCTCATTTTTGAGCCGTTTGTATTCCTACTTATGGGAGATTTTATCATCCATAACCCCTTGTGGGGTGGCACTATGCTTACTGGTCAAGTTAGAGACGTCGAAACTCGACCTCTGCCTCTTAAATACTAGGGGCCCCTACACGTTTCAGTGTGGCTCATGGCACTTACTCGGCCATTGCTTTATCCCTCTGCATCCCAGGACTTCTCCCATCTGTCCACTGGAGAGCCCGTGATGCCTTGTGTGGTAGTGACCACTTCCCCATCTTCCTGTCACTCCCCCAGCACCATTCTCCCCCCCCCCCCCCAGATGTCTACGAAGATGGTCTTTAAACAATGCAGACTGGAAGCTTTCACCTCTGCTGTCACCATTGAAACTCCATCACATGGTACCATCAATGTGGTAGTTGAGCAGGTCACTAGAACGGTCGTTTCTTTGACAGAATTAACGATCCCTTGTTCTTTATAGTGCTCCAGCGAAAACCGTGGTGGTCGCCAGAAATCGTTGAGGCCATTAAAGAGCATCGACAAGCTCTACAGTGACGTAAGTGACACTCTTCCCTAGCACAGTTAATAGCTTTGGAAGGGCTCATGCTCGCATTCTCCAGCTTGTAAAAAGACGGAAACAGGCATGTTGGGAGAGGTACGTCTCGACCATTGGTGCCATACGTCACCTTCCTAACTCTGGAAGAAGATCGGACATGTATGTGCGTACCAGACCACGACAAGTGTTACTGGCACTAACATCAGTTGTTTGTTATCTACCGACACAAAGGCAATTGCCGAGCACTACGGTTGAGCCTCTGCACCCTCAAATGGTACCCCTGCGGGTCCGGGGTAAGAATAGGCCCGAGGTATTCCTGCCTTTCGTAAGAGGCGACTAAAAGGAGTCCATCCCCCTCACGGGGGTAGTTAGCGCCTGCGTCCGGAGATGGACGGTTTCACGACCTATAATCGTGGTCTTTTTGGTTTTTCACTTCTCGTTTCTTCCTTCCTTTTGTTGGTTCCTTTCTTTGCTCTTCTCTACTTCACTGTCTTCCTTACTCTTTCCCTTGACTTCTCCTTGCCTTCTCATTGCCTTTTTCTCCTTGCCTTCTCATTGCCTTTTTCTCCTTGCCTTCTCATTGCCTTTTTCTCCTTGCCTTCTCATTGCCTTCTTCTCCTTGCCTTCTCATTGCCTTCTTCTCCTTGCCTTCTCATTGCCTCCTTCTCCTTGCTTTCTCATTGCCTTCTTCTCCTTGCTTTCTCTGGTCTCCGTCTCGGCGTTTGAGACAGTCTGTCCTCTTTCTCCCTCTCTCTTCTTTTTCCTCTTCTTCCTTCCTCCCTGTGCGTGTCTGAAGGCCGACCCACGCGTTCACACGCGTAGCCGGTGACGGGGTAACGCGTAAGTCCCCGCCCTGGGTAGACATGTAAGGCACGCGCGTACCCCCTGGTAAAGGCCAGGCCCGGGGAGGGGTGATTGCCTGAGCTGATACCTTCTGACCATGCCAATTGGTCCCTCCGTCTGTTTCTCGGGAGGTGTGACCTGAGGTGTAACCATTCACCTAAGGCGGGAGTGCCCTCTGAGAGGGTCCCCACAAGGAAGGAGCGCGCCATCGGAGACGCTGGCAATCATGGGGGATTCCTCCGCAATGGATTCTACTCCATCGCTTTCGACTTTGACCCACAAACGGAAACGTGACCAGCCAACTGTGACAAAAGTACTACCGCCTGCCCCACAGTTCCTCGTAGTTTCTCGATCTGAGGACGGAAAGGATTTTTCCTCTGTCAACCCTTTCGTTATCCAGAAGGGCGTAGATGCCATAGCCGGATCTGTCAAATCTTGTACCAGGTTGCGTAACGGTACCTTATTACTAGAAACTGAGAGTGCCTTTCAGGCACAAAAACTGCTTCGGGCCACACTCTTGTACACGTTCCCTGTCCGGGTGGAGGCCCACCGCACTTTGAATTCGTCTCGTGGTGTAGTCTATAGTAGCTCTCTCGACGGATTGACTGACGAGGAGCTTCAATCTTTCCTCGCTGAGCAGGGCGTGACGGCTGTCCATCGGCTCATGAAAAAGGTCAACAATGACCTTGTACCGACCCGGACACTTTTCTTAACCTTCGATAGTGTTAAGCTGCCATTGCGCATCAAGGCGGGCTACGAGGTTATTTCTGTTCGCCCCTATGTCCCGACACCTACGCGCTGCTACCAGTGTCAGCGTTTCAATCACACTCGACAGTCTTGCTCCAATGCGGCTAAATGTGTCACTTGTGGCAGGGATGCCCATGAGGGTGACTGTCCACCTCCATCTCCTCGTTGTGTGAACTGTCAGGGTGACCATGCCGCATCCTCCCGCGACTGTCCTGTCTATAAGGAAGAACGCTGTATCCAGGAAATTCGAGTCAAAGAGAAAGTGTCCACCTCGGCTGCTCGCAAGCTATTGGCTAGTAGGAAGCCCACGCTGCTCCCAGCGGGGAAATACAGCACTGTCCTCGCCTCTCCTCGGACTACCCGGGAGGTAGCAACCCAGACATGCGATCTGACCTTCAGCACCATGGTCGTCCGTTCGGCCAGTGCTAAGATCGCGCGGTCGACGTCTCCTCTTCCTCCCATCACCCCACAGACACCAGCCACTTCCTCAGCTTCTGCTCAGTCGAAGACCCCGAAGTCAGATGCACGGGCCTTCAAGAAGGAACCATCCCATGCAGACTTCCTCCGTCCCGTGACCTCCCAGCCTTCGACCGGTACTTCCACCAAACGTCCTTCTAAAAAGGTGCATAGGAAGCACAGTTCTCCTTCTCCGCCGCGGCGCCTTTCTTCTCCTGCGCCACCCAGCGGTTGCCGCCCCAGGCCGTCATCCGTTTCGCCTGGCCGCACCGCTGGTAGCCGAACATCTGGCCGTTCACCGGCGGAGGAAGCTCCCCCTCCCGGCCATCCTCCCGAGATGGCCGATGACCCTATAGACCCCATGGACGATGACTGTCCGCCTCATGCTAGCGGCGGCAGTGCTCGCTCGAAGTCAGGCCCTAAGCGGCCTTCGAGGTGACCCCTTCTCTCATCTTCCTTTTCTTACGATGGCACTTATTAACTGGAATATTCGCAGCATTTGCTCCAACCGAGAGGACTTGAAGTTGCTGCTCCGCTTGCATCGTCCGCTCGTCGTAGCCCTCCAGGAAACGAAGCTACGCCCATGCGATCAAATTGCCTTGGCACACTACACCTCTGTGCGTTTTGACCTACCCCCTGTGGTAGGTATCCCAGCTCATAGAGGGGTTATGTTGCTGGTCCGGGATGATATTTACTACGATCCCATCACGCTGCACACCGGCCTGCAGGCAGTTGCCATCCGCATTACTCTCCCCACTTTTACGTTTTCCTTTTGTACCGTTTACGCTCCATCGTCGTCTGCCGTTACCAGGGCAGACATGACGCAACTTATTGCTCAGCTACCTGCACCATTTTTGTTAACTGGCGACTTCAATGCCCACCATCCTCTTTGGGGCTCTCCAGCATCCTGCCCGAGAGGCTCCTTGTTAGCAGACCTTTTCAACCAGCTCAATCTTGTCTGCCTCAATACTGGCACCCCTACTTTTCTTTCGGACACATCTCATACCTATTCCCATTTAGACCTCTCTATATGTACTTCCCAACTTGCACGCCGGTTTGAGTGGTATGCACTTGCTGATACATATTCGAGCGACCACTTCCCGTGTGTTATCCATCTCCTGCAGCATACTCCCTCTCCGTGCTCCTCTCGTTGGACCATCTCCAAGGCAGACTGGGGGCTCTTCTCTTCCAGGGCGACCTTTCAGGATCAAACCTTCACAAGCTGCGATCGTCAGGTCGCACACCTCACGGAAGTCATTCTCACTGCTGCTGAATCTTCCATCCCTCACCCTACTTCTTCTCCACGTCGCGTACCGGTCCCCTGGTGGACCGCAGCATGTAGAGACGCTTTACGTGCTCGTCGACGTGCTTTACGCACCTTTAAACGCCACCCTACAGTGGCGAATTGTATTAATTATAAACGATTACGTGCTCAGTGTCGTTGTATTATTAAAGAAAGCAAGAAAGCCAGCTGGGCTGCTTTCACAAGCACCTTCAACAGTTCTACTCCTTCTTCTGTTGTCTGGGGTAGCCTGCGCCGGCTATCTGGCACTAAGGTCCACTCCCCAGTTTCTGGCTTGAAGGTTGCGAATGAAGTCCTTGTGGCCCCTGAGGCTGTCTCCAATGCCTTCGGCCGCTTTTTCGCCGAGGTTTCGAGCTCCGCTCATTACCACCCTGCCTTCCTCCCCCGCAAACAGGCAGAGGAGGCTAGGCCACCTGACTTCCGCTCCTCGAATTGTGAAAGTTATAATGCCCCATTCACCATGCGGGAACTCGAAACCGCACTTGGCCGATCACGGTCCTCCGCTCCAGGGCCTGATTCTATTCATATTGAGATGCTGAAGAACCTTTCTCCTGCGGGTAAAGGTTTTCTTCTTCGTACATACAATCGCATCTGGATTGAGGGTCATGTTCCCGCATGCTGGTGCGAGTCTATTGTTGTCCCGATTCCTAAGCCGGGGAAGGACAAGCACTTGCCTTCCAGTTATCGACCTATCTCGCTTACCAGCTGTGTCTGTAAAGTGATGGAGCGAATGGTTAACTCTCGATTGGTTTGGCTGCTCGAGTCTCGACGCCTACTTACCAATGTACAATGTGGATTTCGTAGGCGCCGCTCTGCTGTTGACCATCTGGTTACCTTGTCGACCTTCATTATGAATAACTTCTTGCGGAAGCGCCCGACCGCGGCTGTGTTCTTTGATTTGGAGAAGGCTTACGACACCTGTTGGAGGGCGGGCATTCTCCGCACCATGCATACATGGGGCCTTCGCGGTCGCCTCCCTCTTTTTATTCGTTCCTTTTTAATGGATCGACAGTTTCGGGTACGTGTGGGTTCTGTCCTGTCCGACACCTTTCGCCAGGAGACTGGGGTGCCACAGGGCTCAGTTTTGAGCGTCGCTCTCTTCGCCATCGCGATCAATCCAATAATGGATTGCCTCCCCGCTGATGTATCAGGCTCCCTTTTCGTGGACGATTTTACCATCTATTGCAGCGCGCAGTGTCCACGTGTCCTGGAGCGCTGTCTTCGGCGTTCTCTTGACCGTCTTTACTCCTGGAGTGTCGCCAATGGCTTCCGTTTTTCTGCCGAGAAGACAGTCTGTATTAACTTCTGGCGCTACAAAGAGTTTCTCCCACCGTCCTTACGACTCGGTCCCGTTGCTCTCCCACTCGTGGAGACAATCAAATTTTTAGGCCTTACCTTTGACAGGAAACTTAGCTGGTCTCCACATGTGTCATATTTGGCCGCCCGTTGTACCCGTTCTTTAAATGTCCTCCGTGTTCTCAGTGGTATGTCGTGGGGAGCGGATCGAACCGTCCTACTTCGTCTATATCGGTCGATCGTCCGCTCCAAGCTGGATTATGGGAGCTTCGTATACTCCTCTGCACGGCCATCCATCTTACGCCGCCTCAACTCCATACAACATTGGGGTTTACGACTTGCGATCGGAGCATTTTATACCAGTCCCGTAGAGAGTCTTCATGCTGACGCTGGCGAATTGCCACTCACCTACCGGCGCGATATACTACTTTGTCGGTATACCTGTCGGCTACTGTCAATGCCCGACCATCCGTCTTATCGTTCCTATTTTGACGACTCTCTTGACCGTCAATACGGGTTGTATGTCTCTGCCCTGCTACCCCCTGGAGTTCGCTTTCGTCGCCTCCTTCAACACCTTAATTTTTCACTCCCTGCAACCTTTCGAGTGGGCGAGAGCCGCACGCCACCTTGGCTCCAGACTCAGGTCCGCGTTCACCTTGACCTCAGCTCGGTCCCAAAAGAGGTCACCCCCGGTTCGGTCTACCACTCCCGTTTTTTGGAACTTCGTTCGAAGTTCATCAACATGACTTTCATTTATACAGATGGCTCTAAGACCAATGACGGGGTCGGGTGTTCCTTTATTGTCGGGGCACAAAGTTTCCAATACCGGCTCCATGGCCATTGTTCGGTCTTCACAGCTGAGCTCTTTGCCCTCTACCAGGCTGTTCTTTACATCTGCCGCCACCGACATTCTGCTTATGTCATCTGCTCAGATTCCTTGAGCGCCATCCAGAGCCTCAGTGATCCGTACCCGGTTCACCCTTTCGTACACCGGATCCAACGCTCTCTTCAGCAGCTGGTGGACATCGGTACGCCGGTTAGCTTTATGTGGGTTCCTGGCCATGTCGGTATCCCTGGGAACGAAGCTGCAGATGCCGCGGCCAAGGCTGCGGTCCTCCAGCCTCGGACAGCTTCTTGTTGTGTCCCTTCGTCCGATTTTAGCAGGGTCATTTGTCGGCGCGTTGTGTCGCTGTGGCATGCCGATTGGGCTGCACTTACCGACAACAAGCTTCGGGCCTTAAAACCTCTTCCCGTGGCTTGGACGTCCTCCTCACGCCCTTCTCGGCGGGAGGAGGTCGTTTTAGCAAGGTTAAGAATTGGACACTGCCGGTTCAGCCATCGCCATCTGCTGACGGCTGCGCCGGCGCCGTTCTGCCCATGTGGGCACTTGCTGACGGTTAGACACATTTTAATGTCCTGTCCAGATCTTACCACACTGCGCCTCGATCTTAACCTGCCTAATACTTTCGATGCCATTTTAGCAGATGACCCACGAGCAGCTGCTCGTGTTCTTTGTTTTATCAATTTGACAAACCTCGCTAAGGACATTTGATGATGTTTTTTCATCCTATGCCTGTCAGTCTGTCTTTTATTATGTTTTCCCTTTTAGTTGTTGTTGTCAACTTGTGCCTCGCGGTGCATTCTTAGAGTAGTCAGGGCGCTAATGACCATTGAAGTTGTGCGCCCGAAAACCACAAAAAAAAAAAAAAAAAAAAAAAAAAAAAAAAAAAAAACCTCAAATGGCAGATGGAAAGGAAAGCACTCTAGTTCACTGAATGTCACATTGAACCCTATAATGCTCGATTTACAGAGTGGGAGTTCCTCAGCGCCCTTGCACATTGCCCTGACACAGCTCCTGGGCCAGATCAGATCCACAGTCAGATGATGAAACATCTATTGTTTGACTAAAAGTGCCATCTCGTTATCATCTTCAACTGGATCTGGTGCGATGGCATCTTTCCATCGCAATGGTGGGAGAGCACCATTATTCCAGTGCTCAAACTGGTAAAAACCCACTTGATGTGGATAGCTGTTGGCCCATCAGCCTCACCAACGTTCTTTTTAAGCAGTTAGAATGTATGGTAAGTTGACAGTTGTGTTGGGTCCTGGGGTCATGTGGCCTACTGGCTCCATGCCAGGGCAGTTTCCGCCAGGGTCACTCTACCATTGATAATCTTGTTTCCCTTGAGTCTGCCATCTGAACAACCTTTTCCAGACGCTAACACCTGGTTGCTGTCTTTTTTGATTTATGAAAAGCTTAAGACACGACCCGGCGAAATCATATCATTGCCACATTATATGAGTGGGGTCTCCAGAGCCCATGCCAGATTTTTATGCAAAATCTCCTATCGATCTGTACTGTCCGTGTCCAAGTTGCTGCCTCCCGTAGTTTGCCCCACATTCAGGAGAATGTGGTCCTGCAGGGCTCTGTATTAAGTGTATATCTATTTTTAGTGGCCATTAACTGCCTTGCAGCCACTGTCAGGCCATCGGTCTCGCCTTCTCTGTACGCAGATGACTTATGCATTTCATGCAGCTCCTCCAGTACTGGTGTTGCTGAGCAGTGCGTACAGGGAACCATTCGCAAGGTGCAGTCATGGGGTCTAGCCCACAGGTTCTGGTTTTCAGCTGCGAAGTTGTGTGTCATGCCCTTCTGTCAGTGTCATACCATTCATCCGGAGCCAGAACTTTACCTTAAGGATGATCCACTCACTGTAATGGAGACATATCGATTCTTAGACTGGATTTCAACACGTGATTGACGTGGCTTTCTCATCTTGGTCAGCTGAAGTGGAACTGCTGGCAGCACTTCAATGCCCTCTGGTGCCTGAGCAACACCAACTGGAGTGCAGATCGCACTAAGCTGCTGCAGCTCTATAGAGCCCTTGTTCAATCTCGTCTTGACTATGGGAAACTGGTTTATTGTTTGGTGGCGCCCTCAGCGATATGTTTACTCTACCCGGTTGACTGGTAACAGGACGAGTCCAGTGACCAGGTCGGAGTCCCTCCATTAAAGGTTAGACATGCACAACTGCTTGCTGGGTATGTTGCACACATTCATGGTTCTCCAGAGCATCCACATTACCATCTCCTTATCCCATTCACGGTATTTCATCTCCTGCATCGGAGGCCCAGGTCAGGGCTTTTGACTGCAGTTCGCAACTGATCTTGTCTGTCTGGAGTCCTTGCTTTTACCACCTATGCTCAAGGTCCATTCATGTACACCTCCATGGTGTACACCAAAGCTGAAGCTTTGCCTGGACCATTCACAGGGTGCTAATGGATGAGTTAACTCTGCAGCTCTCGGCTGTCACTTCCTCTCGATTCTTGACAAGTACCGGACCGTGAAGTGGTTTACTCGGACTGCTCCATGGGTGATGGTCACATTGTTTTTGCATATGTTCATGGAGAGCATACTAAACAGCACTCCTTGTCAGATGGCTGCAGTGTTTGGACTGCAAGGCTAGCAGCCATTTCTCGTGCTCTTGAGCACATCCAATGTGCCATAGCAAGTCGTTTCGTCTCTGTGCTGACTCCTTGAGCAGCCTACAAGCTATCGACCAGTGCTACCTGCACCATCGTTTGGTAGCGACCATCCAAGAATCCATCTATGCCCTGGAATGGACCAGTCATTCCGTGTTGTTTGTGTGGACCCCAGGCCACATTCGAACCCCAGGAAGTGAACGTTCCGACAGGCTGGCCAAATGGGGTAAACGGAAACCACTTATGGAGGTCGGCATCCCTGTAACTGACCTGTGATCATTATTACACCACAAGGTTTTTCAGGTTTGGGAGACCGAATGGCATAATCTCAGTATGCACAACAAACTCTGTGCCCTTAAGGAGACTACAAATGTGTAAAAGACTCCATGCAAGCCTGTCGCAGGGACTCTGTGGTTCTCTGCTGGCTCCGCATTGGCCATACATGCCCTAAATCGCTCCAGGCAAATGCCGGGATGGTTCCTTTGAAAGGGCACGGCCGACTTCCTTCCCTAATCCTATGAGACTGATGACCTTGCTGTCTGGTCTCCTCCTCCAAAACAAACCAAACCAAACAAATGCCGGCAATACATGGCTAACACATGGCTACTTCCTCTGTCGTGAGGACCCACGTCGGTGTCACTGTGGCTCACATATAACTGTCGTCCACATCTTGCTGGACTGCTGACTTTTAACCACTCTACGGCAGACTTTTAACCTTCCTAGAATCCCACCTTCGGTGTTGGGTAACAATGTTTCAAACAGCAGATTTAATTTTAGGTTTTATTTGTGAGGGGGTTTCGTCATACAATCCAAGGGTGGGCATTTAGCCTTCTCTCTGAGGTCGCCACCCTCCCTCCATTGTAACTCTGTCGCACTTTCTTTGCATTTGTTTGTCTTCGTTGTCATCTTTTCCCTACATGTGCTCTTCTCGCCTTGTCTTTTTGAGGTGGACGTTTGAATATGTTGCAGAGTGGCTGGCTCATCCTCATTTATTATTGTGATCAGCCAGCCCAGACTATATGCTCTATGGTTTTAATACCTTCTTCTGCTTTTCTTTGTGGCGTATGTTTTCCCCATTTCTTGTTAATTCCATTCATTTTCTTTTTAGGTGTGCTGCTGAGTCTTTTTGTACCTTGAGCCTTGCTTCCGTCAGGGAAAAAAGGGTCTGATGACCCTGTAGTTTGGTCCCTTTATACTCAAAACCAACCAACCAATCAAGTTTGCTCTTTATAATATTGTTACATTCCTTCCCGGATTTTCCATTGTTGTTGATCCAACATTGAAATTTGTCCCACAATTCTAAGACCATGAATAAAACTAACTGCAGTTCTGTCTTTATCAGTGATGAAAAGGTAGAAAACACACTGCTATATTGAAAGAGAATGTGGAGTATGATAATTCAGTTCAATATTGGGTAGTAGTATTGACAGCATGATTCAGGACCGTGTGTGCAACACAGAAGTGTGTTCAAAAGAAGGATTCTAGGACATAAATATGTAAATTAAGTTAAGGCTGTACAGAGAATACCATGCCTTGATGCACAATTAAAAGGAAATTTACTCAATAAACTCTACGTAAATGGGTGTGCCAGGCAGACGAAAGGAAGGTAAGACAGACAGTACTTCATTGAAACAAGCTGCTTTCAAATATGAAGTCCAGTCAAAAGAAGTGTGTCAGAAAACATTGCTTGACATATTTTGCATCACCCAGCAATGAAAACTCTCTCTTCAACATAAACTGGAAAGTGGAGTGACCACTCCTGAAGATGGTTGAGGAAAATATTTGTGTAGGCCACATGTCATATCAAATGATGACAGGTCCCTGATTCAAGAACTCAGTTTGAGTTTCTCGAAGTAAGAATAAATCTTGGAAAGAATGTCTGTACCACAATCTCAATCTGTGCAGAAATTAATGATTCTTTATGATCAGAGCTTCAGATGAGATACAAATGCACAACATAGAACTTAGTCAGTTGTTATGCAAAAGCAGACTGAGCATACGAACTGCTAAAAAATAACACAGAAATGGCTACAAAGGAACAATATATATGTTACATGCGTGGACGTACAACACATACTTTGTCATAAATTGGCACATTCCATGGTATTCTGCCAGAGACAGTTACTGTCATATAATTTCATGGCTCGTGACTTTGGTACTTAACTAACACGGTAAATTTAGGGGATGGATCTGGTGCAAGGTGTGGTTCAGCCAAAATAGTTTCCTGTCTGATTAAATTTGTGATGCTTGAAAAAGGTATGGGACACAAACTAATTATATGGTCTGACCACCATGTTGGGCAGAACGATAACTGGAGAATTTTAGCACTTTATTTCTATCTGGTCAACTGCAAGTACTGTGTAGAAATACATAAAAAGTTTTTATGTTAGAGTGATAGTTTCCTGCCTTGTGACAGGAACTTTGCAGTGATTGAGGAAAGAAAGTGTCAAAAGTTATGGCTCCTTTAGAATGGAAGCATGCCATTGCTTAGGCCACTGTAGAACCGTCGAAGTTGACCATACAGGAGGTGATGGAAGACAAGGGAATTGGATCTGTTGAGCTGGTTCTCAAAATGCCACCTACTTTGAAAATTACTGCTGTGCTCTTGTTGAAGCGATGCAGTGATGATCCTCAAGGCATAAGCAGTTTCATCCATGTGAAAGACATTGTATTCTGAAACATGTTTTTGAACATGAAGTAAAAGAAATTCTGTTGCATTTTGGTTTTTGGTTGCTCTACAATGGGGTACTGAAACTTGTAAGGAGAAGAAAGGCAATCTATTGGATGTGACGAAATACGGGGAATCAAAATCCAGGCATTTTATGAAAACATTCAGTGTGCCAACTGAGTGTAATGTGCCAGCTTTGGGCTCAACTTCATAACAAACTCATGTTCTGTTACTTATTTAAGACCAAAGCAATCAGTTTACTATAAATATTAGTTTGAATCTTGATATATTTTTTTTATTTAAAACTTTGAGACTCTCGGCAACCTTATAGTTCTAGTAGAGTGTGATATACAGCATTGCTGTATATCAGTTGCTATACACTGTTTTTCCATTTTAATAGTTATGTATTTTCTAAAATCTATCCTTAGTGCAATTTTAAAAAGCACGATTTTCAACAGTCTGCATCTGCAAACAATAAATATCTGCTATTACATTTTTATTAATGGTTTTTGTCGATTTCCTAAAAACTTGGAAATATACCATACAGCGTTATTCATGCACATGCTTCATTTTGCTATGATTATGTGCATCTATCAGGTGACACTAATTGAGAATATGATTGATTGGTACCTTCTTCCAGCCACTAGGAAACTTCCATGGGCTCAGAGATGTTTGATATGCTGCTGTTAGAGAAGGAACAAGTTTAGTGTAATATGAGTGGTATTGTACAGCCATCTCATATTGCCCAGGTGCCTTTTCTCTATTAAGTGAGTACACAGTATAAAATCAACAAAAATTGATCATCTCAGAATCTGTCATTATGATGTTTATGCCGGTACTGAAAGGAGGAACTCCATTATGATATTCCACAATGAAATAGATTTGAAAGAGAAAATTGAATATATGGCCTTGTGTCTGTTATCTTCAGTTTGTATGCCAATAGGGCAACTGATAGTGATTTCAGTCCAGCTACTGACACTGTGTGCTGATTGCTTACTGTGAAAATTCAATCAAGATGTGTAATGTTAATGCTTTGAAATTGGTCCTATGATGTACTGAGTTTCAGGGTAGTGAACAGAGCTGATTTCAGAATGTCTGTCTACAGTCCCATGCATGGGTCAAGGCCATCTACCACTGAGTATCTACCCTGTTAAAACCACCAGCTGCCTGTTAGTTAAGCAACATCTAAAAGTATGAAGTTAGGCATATATTGTAATAGTTAATGTATACTTGAACAAGTTGTTTAAACGAATTTAAATGCAGTGACAACTAAATAAGGAAATGTAAACACAGTGACAAAGTTAAGTTGAATGGTGTACTGTCAATGTAAGACACAAAAATAGAAATGGCTATCCTTAAAATCATTAAATTGAATTATATAGGATCACATAGCAAGGGTGAACACTTCAGATTGAAGATAATGCAGTTCAATTATGTGAATAATTGTGAATATTTGACAGATTCCCCAGTTACATAAGCTAATGTGAAATCGGAACTAAGTCCAGCTGGGTGTAATTATCAGTGATGCTGTGTCACTGTCAATCAAAGTTCAGTACAAAACAGAACTATCAGTTGTGCAAAGTGAAAGTTCGTCAGTCACAAAAACATACAACAATTTAATGTAATGAGAAAATGCCAAATTCCTCATTTATTGCTCAAAATCTTATCATCCATACAATTTTAGAGAGCTGAAATGACACAACTGGTTGGCTGCCCACAGACTTCGGTTCAAATACTGTCAAAACCTATGCAGACTTAACAGTAACAGTTCACCGGCCCAGACTATGTGAGAAACACACATACATTACCAAAGACTATGATGCACAGCAGCACTGTTTATTTAAAACCTCAAGAAACCATACCATGCTAGTCATTTTCAAAACATCTTACAAAACTTACTTAAAATAAGTGATTGAAAGTATATTGTTTTTATTGAAACTAATCAACTTGAAATAAACACCTTCCCATACAGTCACTTTGGAAGCTTACCAAACATTCTAAGATAAATATTAACATTAAATATCAGTGAAAACATGATAAACAGCCATCATATGCAACTGTTAAAATAAGTCAATACAAGGAAATATTACTATAGAAACGAGTTTGTCATATCAGATGAGATCATAATTTCTTGCTCATTTACATAGTGCTTTAAGGTACTATGTAGCACATACCAAATTCAAAGTACAACCAGTTGAATTGGACCCATCTTGATCACACTGCATAATAGTTAATTTGTCAAAAATACCTGAACACAGATCCACTAAGGATGATGGATTTAATTTGATTTTGGCAGAGAAGCTAAGACAGCTTCGGTCTAACCTGGCACTGAAACAGTTTATTGTGCAGTATTGCTCGCTGTATATCTAGTAAAGCCAACTAGTGCCCTTCGATAGTGCAAGGAGTCTCTCTGCCCATTATTTGTTAGACACAATTTCTTCACTTCTAGTTGCACTGAAAATTCTGTCTCTTTGCTCTCCAATGTCATGCATTGGAAGATTAGGTGTGATGCAGTTTCTTCACTCTCATCACAGATGCTACATTTATGGTCTTCTTCCATTATACCCATTGTATGTAGGTATTTTTTTTTAAATTCCCATGACTGGTCATCAGTCCAAACATGAGTTTAATCTCTTTCCTCTTCGAGCCCAGGGTTACAGAGCACCTTTTAAAGCACAACTTTGGCATCGTTACCTTACCATGTTTTTGCTTATAGACCTTGGTCTAGTATTCTATGTGCTTCTTCTAAGGCAGTTCCATAGTTCATTTGATCATAGCATGGGTGATTATCAGAACAGGTACCGGTCCACTGAATGGAGTCTTTGCCCCCATCCTGGCCAACCTGTCAGCTTTATTGCCACTGATCCCTGAGTGACCAAGGACCCATATTAAGTTTCCGCTATTGAATCCGCTAACTCCACCAAAGCCCTGTGATATTCTGCAATAATAATGTATTGTGCTGCAGGAGCTCCCAATAATTTCAGGGCTACCTTGCTGTCTGAATAGATGTAGATGCTATGGTCCTTGTAGCACCTATATGTATTCTCCTCCACACACGCCTTGATTGCAGTAATTTCAGCTTGGAATACCAAGGCCAGTTTTCCTAGAGAGATGATGCCCTCCAGTTTTGGCTGAACCCTGTACACCCCGCCCCCAGCGCCTTGGTCTGATTTTGACCCATCAGTAAACCAGACAGTGTCCTCTGCATGGTGTCAAACTGTTTTCCCACTGCTCCTTGCTTCCAATGATTGTATTGTAAGGCTTGTTGAAGCAGTTGGGAGTTGTTATATAGTCAGGCGGCATTTCTCAAGCCATTCCTATATTTTAGTGTGTGAGTCTGGATATCCAATGTGATCCAGTTTTTACCAGTTTTGAGTGTGTATGCACCAGCTGCTGCCTTCATCTTAACCCAAAGATGTAGTGGAGGCATGTCCAGCATGACTTACATCCCAGTGGTTGGTGTGCTACTAATTCTGCCTGTTGTGGCAAAGCAGGCCAGATTGTGCACCTTAGCAAGCTCCTTAGCTGCAGCCTGCTGTTGTACATTCTTCCACGACACTACGGCCCCATAGGAGATCCTAAGTCTAACCGCTGTTGTGTATGTCCAGTGCATACATCAGGATCTTAGGCCCCAGTTTTTGCCACAAGGCCTTCTGGTACTCACTAGAGTATAATTCGCCTTGGAGCAGATGCTCTTAATGTGAAGGGTCCATGTTAGTTTCTCATCTAAGATTATCTCTAGATATTTCACTATCCCCTTCACAGATAGAGTTTCATCAAAAAGCTTTAGATGTCCTTCTTCGTGATTGGTACCACAACAGTCTTGTAATGTACCAGTCTTGCACAATGTCCAGTGCACCTTGTGCCATATTCCTAACCTTGTCAGCAAATTTGCCAGGTATTACTATGACAAGGTCATCTGCGTATCCGTGGCAAAAGCTTTAGTTCCTCAATGAGTTCGTTCTCCAGTAGATTGCACAATAAAGTGGACAAAACTCCTTGTGGACAACCTCTAGTGGTGTTAATTACTATTTTTTCATTCATCATGTGGCCTCTACCCTCCTTCCACTAAGCATGGCCCAAGTCCACCTACATATAGTGGTCACTAGGTAATGCACCTCTGTTGACCTAACCATGGAATCAAAGGTTGTGTTACTAAAAGCCCCCTTGACGCCCAGGAAGATGCAGAGGGCTGTTTCTTGAAAGGAAAGTGCTTTCTCCACCCTCCCAACAAATAGTTGGAGAGCTGTCTCACTTGATTTACCTGGTTATGTGTGTTAGTTTGAATGTAGAGGAGCCCTAGTTAGCCTCCTCTCCTCAGCATGTACATTAACTCGACTGATTGGTCTCATATCCTTGGCCTTCGTATGATCAATTCTCCCTGGCTTTGGAATAAAGACAACCTTCACTGCCCTCCAGGCATTGGGAATGACTCCCACTGCTAGGCTAACCCAGAATAACGAGCAGAGGACTCTCATAAGATTGTCTCCTATTTGTTTTAAGAGAGCTGGAAAGATTCCATCTGGACCATGTGACTTGACCTATTAGAATGTTGCCACCGCCCATTGGATTTTACTGAAATTGACACACTCCTTGGCTGATTCCCAGTCCTCTCTTTGAGTGCCTGAGAACCATTGTCTTCCAGGGGTCGCATTCTGCTCTATGTTATCCGCCAGAGCATATTGAGGAAAATGAGTTTTGAGGAGTAGTTCCAGTGTCTCATGTGCTGTCTCTGTATTTTCCCCATCGTCCTTCCTCGATTAACCTCCTGGATTAGTTGGTACTCTGGTGAGGATTTTGTGAAGCCTGGCTTGAGATAAGCACCTTCCCATGCTGGTCACTTTAGAACCTTAAGAAACATTCTGAGATAAATATTACATTAATTATCAGTGAAATCATGATAAATTGCCATCATATGCAATTGTTACAGTAATTAAACACAAGGAAATATTTCTATACAAACAAACGTGTCATATCAGGTAAGATTGTGATTTCCTGCTCATTTACATGGTGCTTTAGTTTACTACGTACCACTTACCAAGTTTGAATTACAACCAATTGAACTTGACACATCTTGATCACACTGCATAATAGTTAATTTGTCAAAAACATATCTAATACACATTTGATAATGATAAGGGTGTAGTGTAAAATATGCTGTCTTTTGGTGTATGGAATTGTGGAGTACATTTAGCTCTGGTCAAATTAATTGAGTAGCTCTAATCAAATTGTAGATAGCCTGGATCCAGTTGAGTTCCAGTCAAACTATGTATTCACTGTACAGTTTGATGTATTGTTTATGCTTGTGGCAGTTTTGGCTTACATGTAGTACTATTTAGCATTATTGTAGTCAGTGTTTATAAAATTAATTAATGAAAAACTATACAGGGCTCTATTTAACTCCTGAAGTTGGGCTGCACAGTTTGAAATAGTACTGTTGAATTCAATTTTAGTGGTTTTCTATATAATATTTGTGAATAATATTTTATAGCTGGAAAGTGTCAAATTAGCAGTTGGCTATGCATCTGATTTTTTGAGAGATCAGTCAGCAGAGTTAGAATATTTGATTTGTTGCATCCTTTGTTTATTGCTATCCCTCACTAATTTTGGTTGCATTCATCTTTTGTTTGTCAATGAGTTTATGATTATGTTTAAATGTGTGACAAAAATTCTACTTGCCATCATAGCACTGACCTTGGGAAAGTCCTAAAATTGCTTAAAGATTCAAGTGCAAAAGTTACATGAATGTGAATTTAAATACTGCCTCACAGTTGTCGGCCTTTTCTCACAGGAAAGTAACCCCAATGGATAGTAGGTTAAGGGCATTTCTCTTGACTTAGAAGGAACATAGTTCACCAGAGCAAAATATTAAATGTATAGATTTTCATGTTTCAGTGTTAAATGGGAAATGTTCAGTGTCAATCAATCCTGTGCATTTGATGGTAGATTCACATTACTATCTCACGTATAATATTTGAAAGTTTGAATGCATGACAGATTTTCAGTTACCTTCATTGTTTGTTCAAATTAATTTCCAGTGGTGCTTACAAAGACTTGATACCATATATTGCAGTTTATAAAATTGATTTGTTTCTTCAAAAAACTGCCTCCAAAATTGAGGTGTGTTACACTCAAATTTAATATAACAAGTCCAATGTTCCAGTCAAAATTCCCGGTTGCCTTAAAAATGGCCATATATTCAATGTTGCAGGAAATCTATTTCTATCTAGTAACATTGGATTCAATTGGCAGAAGACATGCACCAGTGCAACGAACATGTTACAGGGATTCACAAGTTTTGTTGAGATGCTTCTCTTGGAACACCAGCTGATTGCGTACAAATCATTCTGTCCTTCCTCCTCTCTCTTCAGGGATGACCTGACCTTGGCTTATTAGTTACTGTTGTTTCATGTTTTTGGTATTGACTGTGCACACTTGTTTGTGGTTGTAATATGCCATAGTCCCTAGAAGTACTCCCAATCTTGAAGACATGCAAAACAGCTTGTCTCACATCAAGCGAGTGTTCTGTTTTGCTGTGCTTCTAGTTCTCTGCAAGTAAACAATCACTGAGTGAATATCTCAGTCATAGTAGTTACTGGATACCATACCATCAAGGCAAGTTACAAACTTTCGAGCTAAAGGAATACATACGTACATTGTTGTTCTATGATCGCATTTGTTCACTAGATATGTAACCACAGCAGTGTGCAGCTCTTGATGGAGTGACATTTGAATGCATTGCTCTTTTTTGACTGCATGCAAGCAGTACTGAAAGCATAACAACACCACTGGAAAATATTTCTGATCACTGCTGTAGCCTAACAAAACAGTCCAAATACTGTTATCTGCATATTTGCAGAGACTCTTTGAGCTGGTTGCTGCAACTTGTTTGCAGTACATATACGATTGCTATGCTTTACTGAGAAGGTACTACAAATATGGAACAATTTTTTTTTCTGATTAGTTACAGGCCAGCTAAGGTTTTACATTTATTTATGCTACTCCTTCTTCTGTACACATTTTTCTTTCCACGCACCTGACATTCAGTTTCTGTCTTGTCTTTTTGGAACTGTTATGCTGTGGAGAATTTACCAACTCAATCCTGTTTCTGTATTTGGTTTGGTTTTAAATATCTTGCAAATTTATACAAGTTTCTTGTAGGTCTTTGTGCACTCTTGTAAGGCATTGAGATTTTGTAATGGTTTTAGTACTGCCACAGAGTTTTTCTTTTCAGTATGCTAAGACTCATTAACCTTGTATGCTAAATTTTGTCTCCAGTTATTTTCCTACATATTTATCTATACTTCTGTATTGTTTCTGAATTTAAATGTTTGTGGTGGTATTCTGTTTCCTAATATCTTTTCTTTTTCGTAATTTTCACTATCTTTTGTTGATTCTAAAATTAGTATTTGTGATACAGATGTGTATTTTGGCCAAATGACTACCTTGCAAGTTGGAGGTTCTGCAATTTTGGAGAATGAATTTTTACTATAAACATCTTCTGTTAACTGAAATGCAGAGTCCATCTTTTATAGTCTTCCTCTTGTGGTTCCATTTTCCCCACCATTTGGCTACATGACTTCTCATAGATTCTTAAATTTGTCTTCCCCTGACCCTCCCACACTTAGTATTTGATAGGGATGTTGCAGTCGTGTATTTACCCATTACTGCTTCACTGCTGCTTATCAGAGGAGACGACTAGTCATGCTTTTCCCACTGTTTTTCTTTCTCTCTGTTCTGTGGTTTCTCTACATTGTCAGCATTGCTAAATTATCTACAAAAGTTGAACAAACAATTTTGAAATTGTCAATTTTCTAACCAAGTAGTATTCAACTTCTGGTAGTAGATTCTGAGAACAGCTCCATCTGTTCAATATTCACTTTTCTAGTATAGTCTGAAAGAAGAATGGAGTTAGTACATTGCCTTGGCTAAAGTCTGTTCTTATCTCAAATGAGGCTGTAGTTCTTTTAAGAAGACCCGTGTTGCCTTCTGTATTTCAGATTCTTTAAGAATTTTGAAATAAAGCAGTCTTGCTTTATAGTCATAAGCCTTCTAAAATGTTACAGATGTATTCCAATAGTATTTTGCTCCTTTAGTCCTCTATCAATTTGGCCTTCACAGGACCATCCTGTCCTAAGCCATCTCTGATATATCATGTATTTTAGAATTCTGCTGTTGTCTCCTTGAACTTTTCATGGAATTTCATTGAATCTTATGTGAACATGGTTATCAGTTATTCTAGGCCAGGAATCTCACTTTTATTATTCAGTGGTAATGGTCAATTTCAACAGATATCTATGTCTGACTCTGGAATTCATCATCTTTTCGGAATTGTGCTTTGTTACTGGCACACAAGCTGTCTGATATTCTCAAATCATATTATTGTTGTCCTCGTATCTTTTTAGTGGTGTATGCTAAATGTCTTTTTCTTAGCAGTTTTCCTTTTTTCTTACATCTAGTCAGGCAGACATTCATAAATGAAAACATTTTCTACCAGGGCTGATATGGAATGTACTTATTCAAAATTAATTTGGCAGTTGTACAATTCTCAAGTGGTAGCTCAGTGTGATGTCTGAATCCTTTATAATTCCTTTTGAGGTAATACTTTTGAGGTAATACTTTTGTGTTAACCATGTTTTCAAATTCCATTTTCTTTACAAGATGGGAGTCTTTGTAATCTGTATGCCTAGAAATTGGTAGTACTTCATGTACTAATTTCTATCAAAGTCATGTCATACTGCACATCTTAATATCCACTCCCCAAGCACTAGGCATGACATTTAATAACACTGACTTAGTTCATAGTAAGCTGTCACTTGAGAATGGCATAACAGTCAAAATTCCAGTTGTGAATAAATTCATTTAATAGCAGTTTGGGCAGATAATGTTCTCATCTCCATTCTGTGCCAGTCTGAGGATAAAAGTTAAATAAAATCTGTATGTTTTCCTCTGGAACTTCATCAGATGCTTCTCAACATTGTTCTGAGGACTGTTTTACCTTCTGCATTGTTATCCTGATCTATTGGTGCATGTGCATTGATTATTGTGTACCTCTCACCTAAATATTGAATTATTGCAGGGAGAGACTTCTGGAGGTAATGAAAAATTTGGATTTTGGATTGTTTGGGGGAAGAGGCAAAACAGCGAGGTCATTGGTCTAATCAGATTAGGAAAGGATGGAGAAGGAAGTCGGCCATGCCCTTTCAAAGGAACCATCCCGGCATTTTCCTGGAGTGATTTAGGGAAATCATGGAAAACCTAAATCCGGATGGTCGGGTGTGGGATTGAACCGTTGTCCTCCCAAAAAATTTGGCACCGTTTGCAACATAATTGCCATTTATGAATGCAGAGCCTAGTTCTGTAGTAGTTTCGCGAATTTCTTCCCTGTGTTCTCTGTGAAGAATCTACAGTTCTCTGATTGTGGTATTTCTTCATCTGTGAATGTGATATTTTGTAATGCCAATTTTAACTTGTCCATTTACAATGTGTGAAACTATTTTGAGTTTGCCAATATTTGTTAATGTTTGTATATTTAATGGTCCAAGCCTGTATGTAGTTCTGGGTGTGAACTTACGGTTGGGTTTAGGAGTCACTCCTCACCTCTGCAAGTTGGTCTGGGCTGCCCAGAGCACAAAGGTCCAAATGTGTCACTTACGATGATGGATTCATCTGTCGGTGCATGGCAGTTTTCATAACAGGAAAAAAGTGAAAGAAAATTTTACACCAAGTGTAAGTGCATAACAGATTAAAGATGTTATTGGTCACTTTCCTTTGTGAAGTGTCTCGTAGGAAGTATGGCTACTACCAAATTACTGGCTTGTGTAGTTATTTACAGTACTGAAGACAGTGAGAAAATGGAGAATGAATTCTTACTAACATTCTGTTTCATTAACTGCAACAGTTTATCATGTCCTCTTAAATGATATTTTCAAGCCTAACTTACAGCATTTTGTGGACCAATCACATGTTGGTGGGCGTTAATAGAATTCTCTGTATTTACTGTCTCATCAGTTGTAAATCACTGGCCATTTCTTCAAATATTTCAGGTGGAAACCTCAATAAGATGTGCATCTGATAGTGCAAGGTAAGTTCTCATAATTCACTGCAGAACTTTTTCAGAAATATAAATTTTTGTTTATTAATTGTGAGAGTACTTCAGTTATAAAATGCACTACTGTAATGATTCATTAATACTATTCTTTACAACAACCGTTATGTGACTATTCCTAGATAAACAGATCAAATGTCTGATATCCATACAGGAAAATAAAAGTTCAGGTGGCATATCAGCAGCTGTATTGTGTTTAATGCAGAATGTCACATGAAATCACTTAAATTCAACAGATTCATCTTGATGGGCACAAGCTAATATCATACTGCAGTAGAACAAGTTAGAAGAAAGGGTGAATGGCTATATATCCAAAAATTGGAGCTGATTCGCAGCCTTTCAGATTAATGAATATAGTGTTGAACACCTCTCTCAATTCGGTGCCACAGTGGTGCTCAGGTAATGCACAAGCTTGTAGTGGTTTACAGACCACCATCAAGAAGAAACATAAGTAGCTGGTGCCACTTTCAGTAAGGCTGTGAAGACTTAACTGGTGAATCCTCATTCTCTTTGTTTCTCCTTCGTCCTGGTGTGTTCCTGAAGGCTGTCCCATTCGTTAGACACATTACAGGTGACAAGGTAATGCATAATTGGCAGCTCCAGGTCAACGGGTAGGGTTCTCATGTACCCTCTGATACAGATCAGGCCCAAAGGGTGAGTGACTGAGCTGTTACCTTCCCAAATGCCAATTGGTCCCTCTGTCAGGAGTTTGGGGGGTGTGACCTGAGGTGCAAACAATCATTTACGGTGGGTGAATCCCCCTCGGAGGGGGTTCCCAGTTGGAAAGAGCATGCCATTGGAGATGGCAATCATGGGGGATTCTTTTGCAATGTATCAATCACCATCTTAGCGTGTGTCTACTAAACATAAACATAAACAAAATGAGGCTATAGATTTGAAGGCCCTCCCAAATGCACCTTGGTTCCTCATGGTGTCACATACTGAAGAGGGTCATTTCTTTGCTACAGTTAATGCATGCCTTATTCTGGAAGGTGTTGCAGTTGGAGACTCTGTGAAATTTTTCTCATTTATGATAAAGATGGATGCAAACTTAATGCCCACATGCACTAAAAAAAAAAATAGTTCAAATGTCTCTGAGCACTATGGGACTTAACATCTATGGTCATCAGTCCCCTAGAACTTAGAACTACTTAAACGTAACTAACCTAAGGGCAGCACACAACTCCCAGTCATCACGAGGCAGAGAAAATCCCTGACCCCGCCGGGAATCGAACCCGGGCGCGGGAAGCGAGAACGCCACTGCACGACCATGAGCTGTGGACCCACATGCACTCATTTTCTACCATTTGCTCGAGTAGTTTTTGCCTCAAAGATTAAGGGAGGCTGTGAAGTAATCACAGTCCAACCATACATTCCAAACCAGATGCGTTCGTACAAGTGTCAACATTATAATAAAACGTGTATCCAATCAAAACATGGCCAAGTGTGTTACTTTTGGCGGAGATGCACACGAGGGCAGTTGTTCGCTTCCTCCCTGCTGTATCAATTGTAATCCCGTGAATGTCCCAAGTGTCTTAATGAGCAAGCATCCAGGAGATGTGATTGAAGGCCATTAAACCCCACCCTGTCACTTGAAATTGTTAGCTAGTCAAAATCCGTGCATTTTCCATCTGGCATTTACAGTACCATTTTTGCTATGCCATGCATAACGGAGGATATGCCCACCAAGACTTCCGACTTCAAGTCAGTGTTGCAGTAGTGAAATCACACAGGTCACAATAGCATCCCTGTCTCCTACTACAGCTACGCAACAAGCAATCAGATCTTTACATTTGGTGGCGGAATCACGTGCTACACAACTATCAGGCTGAAAGGACAAAAGCAATACTCCTGCAAAGACTTTCTACAGCTAAAAACATACTCTTCATCCGTCAACTAGAAAGTTCTAAGAACTCTAACAAAAACAAATGGTCTTCTCCTTCCCTGACTTGGAGATCCACTTCAGTGGTGTTGGCATATGTACCCTTACCTGGCTGGCCTCCATTTTGCTGGTGCCCACTGCCTACTGATTTTCTACCGTGGAATTCAGACTGACCCAGGGAGAGTGCCAATATGTTTGTAGATCTCATGGAACAGGATTCTTCAGCCTCTTCCCCCTGTAACAGTGGATTTTTGAAGGCTTGCACTCAGCAGCCACCAAGGTGACTAATCTTCGTTTGTTCCCCCTTCCCCAGTCCCCATTATGACTTCTCCAATGGAAAATTCATGGCATTAGATCCCAGGAGGGATTACAGCTGCTCTTGGAATTGCAGTGTCCGCTTGTTTTCTGCTTCCAAGAAAAAAAATTATCCTCACAACCCATTTGACGTTTCATGTTTCTTTCTGGTCCTCTGTGACCTTTACCTCCAAGGACAGCATTCCACCTCATGTGGGAGCCATGCTGCCCATCCATCTCATTTAACATGCGACTGCTAGCTGTTGCAGTCAGCATTGCCCTTTCTCATTTCACCTTTTCTCTTTGCAACATCTACACCTCTCCATCATTTGCTGTTACCAAGTCTGACTTACCCTAGCTCATTGGTCAGCTCCCTCACTCCTTTTTGCTGCTTGGCTGCTTCACTGCCCACCATCTGCTTTGGGGCTCTTAGAGAACCTGTCCAAGAGGTTCCCTCTTAGCTGACCTTCTGAATCATCTCTTACCACTAGAGCACCCACGTTCCTTTCAGATTCCATGCACATTTCTTACCATTTGGACTTCTCGTTCTGCACTGTCCAGCTCGCCTGTCATCTTTGGAATGTGTGTTCTTATAGGACAACTATCCAAGGATATCCACCCAATAATCCCCAAACAGCTTTTAGAGTTTAGCCAAGAGACAAAATCCAATAATAAGTTAACTTGGCAATACAACTTAAGATCATTTACAAAAACCTTTAAGAATGACGACAGTTGGCACCATAAATACGGAAAACATTAAGAGCAGCAATAAACTAAAAAACATTAATAATAATGGCAACTTGGCACCACAAAATAAGAGAAATTTATTCTGCAAGAACAAATTACAATGGTGCTTTAAAAGATTTTACACCACAGACCAAGATCCAATAATAAGTTAACTTGGCATTACAATTTAAAATCATTTATATAAAAGAACTTTGAGAAAGATAATGGCACTTGGCACCATAAAATAAAAGAAGCGCAACACACAACCAATAAATATAATAACAAAATAATAATTTGATACAACCAAAGGGCAAGGGCAACTCCCAACACAATCACAGATGGCCGAGCTCTCACACTTCAGAGCCTTCCCACTAGAAACGGTCCCCGAAATAAATGCTGAGAGCTCTCCAACATGCCTCCCACAACTGCCCATCACTTACGCATGTTGGTTATGTTCTGTAACACACGACAGATAATATCAACACAAGATAAAATTCAAAAATGGAATAACAATATAACATCCCGACAGCACATGATAACCACAGCGCCGTTAACTCAGGCGCTCTTAACAGGTGCCAGAAGCCAACACACACAAATCTTAATAAACAAAACAATAAAAGCCAAACACACGTGAATAGTCAAACCACAGTCTGAGAAGTGCCTTAACAATACCAAACGTGACTATTCCACCAAGTTAATAATAACACAGTAAGATAAAAATACGGAACATACCACTAAATGCTGTGACACAGACCAAATTGACGAGATCGTGTTGTCCCAGAAGACCATATATACTAAGCAGAAGTAATTCACTATGTGTATACTGTCCAAAACCGCCTTCCTTAGGCAGACTTTACTTAACATGTCAAATGCCAAATATACCATACATGAACGTAACTCCGGGCAGGTAACAGGATCCACCTACATGAATTCCTTCAAAAAGGAACATACAGGCACCACCAAAGGTTACGCTGAGCAGACCGCGTGGGTAACGACCCACTCAGCGGTATAAACAAAAGGTACTCCAGTTGAGCAAATAAATTAGTACCAATGAATATCGTAATGTGCCACACACACACACACACACACACACACACACACACACACACACAGCATAAACTTCCAATAACGCCGTCCCACATCAGAATGAAGTTCCGAAACCGCAGCTGGAGCTTCCAGCGGAAAATCTGACGAGCCAACCGAGCTCACACCCTAACCTGGCATACGACCCCAAAATTTAGCAACTGGTTGTCTCCAGGCCAGAGTATCACAGGACCCCACCAGACCTCCACATCGGACAGGCAGGCAGAACAAGTACCCCGACGCCAATTAATCACCACCGCATGGCCAGAACAGCAGCGAGTTGATCCTCCCCAGACCACTCTGCTCATATTGCGAGGTACAACCACCCTAGCGCTAGTCACCAGCAGGTCAGGCAGAGCGAACTTCACATTCCGTGCAATATGCAGAAACCGACTACCCTCTCACTTTCCGCCAGCCACCACGAACACACGCCAGCGACGTAATAGCAAATCACCACTGGAGCCCACCCGCACTAGAACAGCGAACTATAATCTATTATAGCGCGCGCTCAAAACAAGATCACATGATAGCGGCGCGCGCTGTATCAACCTGGAATGACCCATTCCCTCTGACGCATATTCAAGTGATCACTTCCTGTGTGCATCCATGCGCTGACTCCTACCCCACCTGAGTGCAAATCCAATTGGCAAATTTCTACATCTACATTATACTCCGCAAGCCACCCAACGGTGTGTGGCAGTGGGCACTTTACGTGCCACTGTCATTACCTCCCTTTCCTGTTCCAGTCACGTATGGTTCGCAGGAAGGACTGCCGGAAAGCCTCCGTGCGCGCTCGAATCTCTCTAATTTTACATTCGTGATCTCCTTGGGAGGTATAAGTAGGGGGAAGCAATAATATATTCGATACCTCATCTAGAAACGCACCCTCTCGAAACTTGGACAGCAAGCTACACCATGATGCAGAGTGCCTCTCTTGCAGAGTCTGCCACTTGATTTTGCTAAACATCTCCGTAACGCTATCATGCTTACCAAATAACCCTGTGATGAAACGCGCCGCTCTTCTTTGGATGTTCTCTATCTCCTCTGTCAACCTGACCTGGTACGGATCCCACACTGATGAGCAATACTCGAGTATAGGTCGAACGAGTGCTTTGTAAGCCACCTCCTTTGTTGATGGACTACATTTTCTAAGGACTCTCCCAATGAATCTCAACGTGGCACCCGCCTTACCAACAATTAATTTTATATGATCATTCCACTTCAGATCGTTCCGTACACATACTCCCAGACATTGTACAGAAGTAACTGCTACCAGTGTTTGTTCCGCCATCATATAATCATACAATAAAGGATCCTTCTTTCTATGTATTTGCAATACATTATGTGTGTCTATGTTAGAGGTCAGTTGCCACTCCCTGCACCATGTGCCTATCTGCTGCAGATCTTCCTGCATTTCGCTGCAATTTTCTAATGCTGGAACTTCTCTGTATACTACAGCATCATCTGCATGGAACTTCAGACACTACTAGGTCATTTATATATATTGTGAAAAGCAATGGTCCCATAACACTCCCCTGTGGCACGCCAGAGGCTACTTTGTCTGTACACGTCTCTCCATTGAGAACAACATGCTGTGTTCTGCTTGCCAAAAACTCTTCAATCCAGCCACACAGCTGGTCTGATATTCCGTAGGCTCTTACTTTGTTTATCAGGTGACAGTGCGGAACTGTATTGAACCCCGTCTGGAAGTCAAGAAAAGTAGCATCTACCTGGGAGCCTGTATCTAATATTTTCTGGGTCTCATGAACAAATAAAGCGAGTTGCGTCTCACACGATCGCTGTTTCCGGAATCCATGTTGATTCCTACAGAGTAGATTCTGGGTTTCCAGAAATGACATGATACACGAGCAAAAAACATGTTCTAAAATTCTACAAGAGATCGATGTCCGAGATATAGGCCTATAGTTTTGCGCTTCTGCTCGACGACCCTTCTTGAAAACTGGGGCTACCTGTGCTCTTTTCCAATCCTTTGGAACCTTCCGTTCCTCTAGAGACTTGCTGTACAGGGCTGTTAGAAGGGGGCACGTTCTTTCATTTACTCTGTGTAGAATCGAATTGGTATCTTGTCAGATCCAGTGAACTTTCCTCTGTTGAGTGATTTCAGTTGCTTTTCTATTCCTTGGACACTTATTTCGATGTCAACTATACTTTCGTTCGTGCGAGGATTTAGAGAAGGAACTGCATTGCGGTCTTCGTCTGTGAAACAGCTTTGGAAAAAGGTGTTTAGTATTTCAGCTTTACGTGTGTCATCCTCTGTTTCAATGCCATCATCATCCCAGAGTGTCAGGATATGCTTTTTCGATACACTTACTGATTTAACGTAAGACCAGAACTTCCTAGGGTTTCCTGTCAAATCGGTACATAGAATTTTACTTTCGAATTCACTGAACACTTCACGCATAGCCCTCCTTACGCTAACTTTGACATCCTAAGGCCGACTGGAGGCTATACCCCTCCCTCACGACCTTTACACAGCTGTGAAGACCACGTAAAGTATCTTCCAAATGTTATCCTTATCGCCGAAGAATGTTCCATACCGTTTACTTCAAGTTTACTGTAGTGTGTCTTGGGTCCTGGTGGACTGAGGCATGCAGCGATATGATTCGCTTGGGGAGATATGCTCTCCACATTTTGAACCATCGTCCTGATACATCTACTAGAGGGCTGGTATCCTCTGTAGTCCGTACATGTGGGGCTTTAGAAGCTAGCTGCCCCATTTACTAGAGGAAGTTTTGAAAGACAAAGTTGTCTCAAGGTTTATATGGTTTGACTTGTCACACACATGTATCCACGAAAACGGGTTGCCTGAATGCTCGTCCTGGGTATCATTGTCTTTGCTATCCCAAGCAACCATATTATGGAATCACCCAACAGGCGTCTCAGCTCCCTTTTCGCCAAGGATTTTACACTCTGTTACAGTTCCACACAAACGTGTCTCCATTTGTGGCGTCTTCAGCGTCGTTCCTATCTTCTTTTCTCGTGAAGCATGGACAGTGGCTTTCACTTTTCCACTGCCAAAACCTTTTGTATGAATATTTGGCTGCGTAATGAGTTTCTTACACCATCTTTACATCTTGCACCTTTCGTTCTTCCATTCATTGAAACTAGAAAATTCCTGTTGCTAATATCTGATAGGAAACTTACTTGGTCCTCCCATGTATTCTTACCTGGCTGTACATGGTACCCAGTTCCTCAGTGTCCTACATCTCATAAGTGGTACTTCCAGGGGAGCGGATCAGACCACCCTCGTCCATTTTTTTTTTTAATCCCATGTCCATTCATAACTAGACTGTGGGTGTTTAGTTCATTCCTCTGCACTTCTGTTCATCATTTGCTGTCTTAACACACTCCACCATCATGGAATATGTTCCACCACTGGTGGCTTTTACGCGAGCCCGGTTGAGAGTCCATGCACAATATGCTGAACAACTAGTCATACTGGCATGATGTCCTCCTCAGTGGATAGGCATGCCGTTTCTCTTTGACGCCTGACCACTCATCTTATTCCCTCTTATTCCATGACTCCCTTATCTTCTAGTATGGGTCATGCCATTCATCTCAGTTACCTCGTGGAGTTCACTTTTGGCTTCTGCTTTGCAGCTTAATTTCACAGTACCTGCCACATTCCTGATGGTTGTGAACCTTTCGCCACCTTGGCTTCATGTGGCAGCCCATATTCATTGTGGACGTCATTTTCTTCACTTTTGTAAGCAAGACTCACTATAGGAAAAAACGCATAAATAATATGGACTAATCTGTCGTCGAGGTACAAAATTCATTACAATATTACACTCTACACGAATTGTACTGACTGGCAGTCGGTTCACCAGTTGATAACTTAAAAATTTTATCAGTATTATGCACCATCACTTGTCCCTCTGAGAAACCTAGTAGCCATCCTATTAAATATTTGTGACTGAAGTCCGCAATGTGTTTTGTTTCTATCTTTGATTTAAACATATTAACGTTTGCCTTCACTTCATACCTCAAATCGCTTAACAAAACGTTTCAAGTATACATATGAATTGTCAGTGTTGCAAGTGCCAAGAGGCATTGACACTACTTCCCAATTCTCTAGATGCAATTTATTATTAATTCAGTGACGTTAGCTATGCTTTCGTATGTTTCCAGCCAGTCAATGCTGTACATCGCTACCCCCTGCACATATATTGGAGGAAAGTAGTTTACTTTCAATTTAAACCAATTAGGATTAGAGTGAACATAATTTCATTGCAGATTCAAATGACGTGGAGACTTGCATACTGCTTGTTTTTATGCAATTTTCAGGAAAAATATCATGCAGAAATATCCTCAGAGGTATGAACTGAAGTCATGGTAGCGTCGAACATTGTACATCAGCTGGTTCCTATTGGTGAAGTGACAACACAGTTCTTCAGGTGGCCTTAAATCACCAAGAGATCCATACCCCAAACAACATCTAAATTGACAGTTCCATGTTTCTTGGATTTCCACATTGTCTTAGGCAATGTATCCTTTATAAACACGCTGTAAAATCTCGTGATTTTAAGTTTGCTGACGAGTTTAACCAGATCTGTGTTATTAATCCTTTTTTCCAGTATCATTGCTGTGGGCCTTTATGTACAAACAAAGCCATGTAAATATAGGCCTTTACCTATAGCAATGGCCTCCATGGTCATATTATGCCTTTCAGCTGCTTGTAATTACTTTTCGCTTTTTCGGGCGTTCTGTACTGCTTGAATTATATCAGCTCTCCTAGCTAATGAAACCAGTATCTGACAGCCCAGCAAATGCAAGTATCAGAAACAGAATTATTCCACCAGCTGTCTTTGATATTTGTAGGAATGTGGGCGTTTTACCACATCATTTCCTTCCTTCTTTCTGCCGAAAGGCACCGTTTGCAGCTTTCACCAATTTTTTAAATATCCCATGGGCTTTTCCTCTTCTTTAGTATACAGTGAACTGAATTCAGTAATGCCATTTAAGTTCGAGCAAACATTGCCTTATCAACCACATATTCAGAAATAGCTTGTGCTGCATGAATATCTGTTCCTTGACATACCTGTGTAGCCTTATCAATGAATATTTGCTCTGCAATACGGTGATCATTGTCTGTAGTGTAGGCAATGATGTGCACTTTGTATACATTGTCCAATGCATTAAAGCCCTTATCACCATAAGCTAGATGCTATTTTAGTTTTGTTACAGCTCCACAGAAATTGTATCCAGAGATATACACTTCTGATGGCAGATTCTCGAGAATACCACCTCCGACTTTGTTGATACGTTTCGTAGCACTCATGTCACACTACTGCATGGTTTCAGCTTTGCTTTTCGAATTACATAGCAAATTGAGGGTGTTCACTCAGCTGTTGAGCTTTGATGAGAAACTAAGCCATTTCATCAATGCCCTGTTCCTTTGTCATCATATGACCTGCTCTATGAGGAACATAATGGGTTCAAAGCTTTCCTGTAATTCCTTTGTGACTTCAATAGGTTTGCTCTTAATTCTGTGGTGAATAATGCGATTATACTCGTCGATGATTTTTGGCTGTATGTTCAGCCATTTGCACATACATTGAAGATTAAATTGCTTCCACATTCCATTTTTGATGGTCCAGTTCAACCATTTAGCAATACTAGTTTCCAAATATGAGACTGTTGAGTAGTGGTTTATCCCACTTAATTCGAATTCTGCTTTGAAATGTCTATCGTAAAATTCACTTCCATCATCTGTCTTCAAGGTTGATGGACAGTCGATTTAGTCCTGTCTGCAACAACTGTTCAGAAACCTCTCAAACCTCCTTCCCTGTCTTTACATTCAAAGGTAAGGCCCAAGCGAAATTGGAATATGTCTGTGACTGCGAGACGTACTTGACGCCATTATTTGATTGTAAGTAGTTTTGCATATCCAAGAGATCAGTCTGCCATACATAATCCATTCCTTGTATTATCAGATATATTCTGCATGCAGGTCTGTAAAGCTCATGAACAACTCTCTCCACACTTATTCGACGATGCATAATTTTCGTAGCCCAGGGAAGATCGATATTTTGTTCATGTGATCTGCAATCTCTTCACCAGCTAAAGCTGTAAACAGTCGTAATCGATCTATGATTCCATTTAGTTACCGTAATTTATATATTCTAGATGTAGACTGTTTAGTGTTTCAGGCTGAACTTCGACTATTTTACCTGCACTAGGTGGAGCTGCTAATGCTGGTTCAGTTAAAATCCTGTATTTGTCGCTCTATGAGACTTCCATTCATCCTTTTGGGGTTTTGCATGCGTTGGTCATATGTGATATTGGACCACGTGTTTTTCTAGTTTCAGGGTATATTTTTAACAGTCGACATTTTCAAAATTATTAACTGTAACAGCATAGGCAATCTTTCAGATTCCTTGTTCCCAATTCTTATTGCCTTCTTGCTTAAACATATTGAGTGCTTACCTAACAAATACGGTTTTGCCCTGATGACCTCATATGTTCTTTCTTAACTCGGCACTCCTCCTCCTCCTGTTTCTGGTTTCATCCATAGTCCATGACAGCTCTTTCAGCCTGTCAGTTACTGGCTGAAATGTTGCTGAGGGACACTGGTCTCGTTGCAGTTGACCTAACTTTCACGAAAGTAACTTCTGTCAAATTATCTTCCACACCCCAGTTTTTAACATTACACACATTTGACAACATGCTGCTGCATACTCATCCATTTTTGAGACAGTTTACAACTTACGTATATTCTGAGACAGTCGGTGGTGATGGGCGTGAAGTGCCTTAGCTATCACATTCTTGTTCCACATATGCGTTGGTTTTACATTGACTCCTTCAATTTTCTCGTTGACCCACAGGTCATATTGCTGAATTTGAGCAATCAACACCTCACTATTCATAGCACCTTCCTTGACAAGACATTCAGTTCCATTACTTTAGTGTTGATTACCTCCATTTTTTTGTCAAACGCACGTGCTTTGCATCCTCTGAATGAATGTGCAACACATGTGTAAATTTGTACATAGTGTACAATATACTGACAGGTGCGTTTTGGTGCATTGCCTTTTTGAAGAATCATTTTGAAGTTTTGGCTCTCATTCAGTTTAGTAGTTTGATCTGTAACCAGCAAGCTATACTGAGAGTTACTCCAGCAATCCTCCCATATAACGAATTCATTGAGTGCCATGTCAGTTCCTACATGTACTTGGAAAATATGCTTTAAATTCAGATTGTCCTGTTCGATTGTTACAAGGTTGGTGTATCCCAGACCAACAGCTTTGGTATGCTTAAGTACGTCTCACTCAAATAAATTATATTCACTTCCATGTGGCGAGCTAAGCAGAAATGTCGGCGGATATCCTGATTTTCCACAGAGATGTTCAAAAATGAATATGCTGTTTGGTTTTACGTTTTCAGGTGGTGGAATATCACTGCTTTTGCTGGCAGTTTAGTATGTTAGTACCTTAACTCCATGCAAAATCTCCTGCAGTAGCTGATATTTTGATTGAAACAGAATTTTTGAAAAATATATACATGCTCTAAGTGGACTCCCAGAGGATATGTCAACAGTGTAAAAAGTAATTATTTTCCGCAGCATGAAACCCCAATAACCAAAGCACCTCTAATATCAGGAAGTAATGGTCCATTCGTCTCGTTCTTCAGGTTTCTACCTTCATCACTGCAGGACCAGTCATTTAAAAACCCTTGTGGTGAGACTGTTTCGTCCACTTGGTTATAGTGGTAACTGTTTATGTACTTTGAAATGGAGGGTTTTTATAAACTCTTGCTTACAGCTGGGTATATAAACAAACTTAAATTAGATCGTAATTCAGTGCCCACATCTGGTAATGATGATTCATACATTTCCACTTCCATCAATGCACGGAATGCATCATGGAGTCGAGCTATGGTAGTTTCCAATGAGTGGAGATTTTGGCAAGCTATCGACAGTAAATTACTTGTAGTATATGTGACTGCCATCTTTGCCAACACTCTAGCTCATCCTGTACTGCATTTCATTAAAATGTTAAAAATCAGCTCCTGTAGATATGTGCTCCCTCTGTTGTTAAATATTTTAACTGTACCAACTCTTTCCCCTACAGAGATGGTATGATCACCTGGTAACATCAGGGGAGAACAAACTTTTCTGTGGAACAAGGCTGACATCTGCTTTGAGACATTGCATTGTCAGTGTCATTGATGCAAAGCGAATATTACTTTTTCATCACTAAATCAATGGTTTTCAAGAAATTCCACATACTAGAACTCCCTATTCGATATTACACTGACAGTAACATGCTTACACCCACTGGTATTCAAACAGTAGGTTTGATTGAACAGCATTATGTTGACACCAGATGCCTGCTGCTGCAACGACTTCACCTTTGCTGCAAGGAAAGCATATAGTGTTTGTTAGAAGCTTATTTGCTCATTTTCTCTGTTCGTCAGCATTAATACTTAAATTGGCTCACAATGGGGACTTTTGATGCATGACTTGACGTCCTTATCCTTTGATGTTTGTCACAAGTGAGCGAATTATTTATCAATTGCTGTAAGTATATTTTCGCGACATCTACTACTATTATAGTTGTAATGGTATTATTATTGTTATTATTGTTATTTTGCTTCAAATCCCGTATTTTGTGCACATGTGTGTATTTATCAGGCACATTTATAAGCTTTATAAACTGTGTGGTCCATAGAACCACTGGCTGAATTGCATCACTCCTTTGTTTTGTGTTACTTGCAGCGCTTAGATCGCCCAATCCAGTGGAAGCTCTCATAGTAGCAGCAGTAGTAAATCAGAGTACTGAGAGCTGACATGTTTTCATAAGAAGCGACTTATTTTAAATATTGTCTGTGTTCCTTACCTTCGACTCCTATACTTTGTATATATCTGCATGGACAGATATAGTAATTGCTGTGTTCCGATGTGAATGAAGTTGGTGATTCTTCGCTCACAGCTCCAGGTAGTGATGTCCACCAATTGGTCCACTGCTGCGGTCACCTTGGGTACTGCCTATACTGAGATTGACCTCTCACTTGGTCCGCAGCTCGTGGTCGTGCGGTAGCGTTCTCGCTTCCCGCGCCCGGATTCCCGGGTTCGATTCCCGGCGGGGTCCGGGATTTTCTCTGCCTCGTGATGACTGGGTGTTGTGTGCTGTCCTTAGGTTAGTTTGGTTTAAGTAGTTCTAAATTCTAGGGGACTGATGACCATAGATGTTAAGTCCCATAGTGCTCAGAGCCATTTGAACCTCTCATTTGTGGTCGAGTGGGAAGCCATTCCAGTGTGTGGGTGGCAGTGAAAGAATTTCCATGTTGCTGATCGGAGAGCCTGCTCAGTTCGTCTGATGAACAATTTGATTTCTGTCTATGGCTATGGCTGATGAAATCCATGAGCCAGATGAAGTCGCTTGCCATGTTCCAGAGAAAGCCTCTCAGTGTGCAAGACAGGACAGAGGGTAGTATTACAGGTGATTGGAAGCTCCGGTGTTAGGTGTGTAATGGAACCATTTAGAGAAACGACTGTATAGGAGGGGAAGGAATCCAATGTGCATACTGGGAGGAGTCTTTACAGATAAGAAATGGGTGCTTCTGGATGCCATGAAAGACATGGCTCACGTTGGTGCTAACAATATGTGCCACATTGGATTGGAAGAGGTTCTCTCAGGTTTCAGGTGACTGGCTAGTAAAGACTGCCAGTCTTGTGTGCGAGATGAAGGCAGAGCTCACCATCTGAAGCATCATGGGCAGAACTGATGGTGGTTCTTTTATACAGAGTGGAGTGAAGTCTGAATCAGAGTCCCAGACAGTTCTGCAGCTGTGTAGGTTGCAGATTCCCCAACTAGCGTCAGAAGGTGGTGGATTTACGGATTCAGCTAAATGGCTCAGGAGTCAGCTACACAAAGGAAGCAGTTCCATGAGTATGCGGATGTGTAGAGGGGACTGGGCTTTTTTTAAATTAGAAGGTATTTGGTAAGTGCAGAAAGTGCTTCAGTTTCAAAGGCTGCAAGTAGATCACCGAAAGAGGGTAGATACAACACAGTAAGTATCGTAGCTCTAAATTGTCGTAGTTGCATTAGAAAAGAACGAGGGCTCAAAGTGCTAACAGAAAGCACTGAATCTCAAATGGTTATAGGTATTTAAATAAGTTCAGCTGAAATTTTTGAAGAGACCTAAGCATGTTCACAAAGAATAGATGAAATACATTTGGTGGTGTAGTGTTCATTGCTGTTCGGAGTAGTTTACCTTGTAGTGAAATTTAAGTAGATAGCTCCTGTGAGGTAGTAAGGGTAGCGATCAATTAAAAGTTCTGATCTCAGATGTCATGGTCTATCTGTAAAACTACCTCTTCCTGACGTTTCGTTGCCTACTGCAGCCAACATCTTCGGAGGTGAGTAAACGATGGCTGCCAGGCCATGGATTTCCCGTTTATATAGTGTGCATAGAGGGCACCAACATATGTCACGTGGGGCAGACTATAAGTCTATCTCTGACTAACATCATGTAATCGATCGTCACATCATTGGAACAAAGTCGACCACAATATCTTGTCTAACTTTAAGCCGTCCTCTTTTGTGATGAAATCATTGTGGTGTTCCAGAATTTCTATAGCTTTCCTATACATAAGTGCATAATAATCGATGTTCTGGCTAACACGCTTGTCTCACTAAATTTTATTTCATGACCACCTTCCTTAAAAACATGTTTTGGTACAGCTGATTGTTGGTATATCCCAGTCTACAGTTCCTTTTGTGTTCAGTTGGCCAAAACTTTCCCAATACAGTCCGTAATATTGTGAATAAATGGAAGAAAAACTTTTCCAGCTGACAGTTGTTGCTGCATGTTGTCACATACTTTTCTTCTAGGATGAAGTGCTCGCTCGATGTCGTTGTCGGCGTATCCATTTTTCCTAACAGCCATTCGTAAATGATTTAGATCAACTTGAAAATAAACTTACTAGCTCTGTCCACCAATGTTTTAATGACACCTCTCTTCTTCCTGGGATGATGGTTCGAATGCTTATGGAGGTATTAATCGATGTGTGTTTCTTTTGTATACACCTTATGCCCTAGAATCCCATTGCCTGTTTAATTGCTGATACGTCCAAAAAATTTAGTTGCCATTTCTCTGTTTCTCCATAGTAAATTGTATCTTTGGATTAATACTATTCAGATACACCAAGAAACCGTACAGTTCCTCTCTACTGTGATTCCATATCACAAAAGTCCCATCCACGTACCGACACCACTTTCAAGGACTTTTTCTGCCTGACTGCAGTGCTTACTGTTCAAAAAATTCCATGAAAAGATTAGCAACAGCTGGACTCAGAGGGCTCCCCATGGCCACGCCGTCTGTTTGTTCGTGAAACTCATTATCATACTGGAAGGCGCTTCAGTCTGGAACCGCGACCGCTACAGTCGCAGGTTCGAATTCTGCCTTGGGCATGGATGTGTATGATGTCCTTAGGTTAGTTAGGTTTACGTAGTTCTAAGTTCTAGCGGACTGATGACCTGAGATGTTAAGTCCCATAGTGCTCAGAGCCAAATAAATCATGGACAGGCAATGTTGGGACCTCCATAGCCTGGCAGCCAGTCATTGACTCACTGCTACCCGCAGTTGGTAACGAAACGTCAGGAAGTAGTAGTTTTACAGATTGACCATGGCCTCTCAGGCCATAAGTTTTAACTAATGGGGATGCTGACTGTGAAATCCTATACAGTATGATAAGTACGGGTGGAGCTTACACCTACGAACTGGAATAAATTAATACGTTCCTTTCACCAATGCTCTGACTTGGATGAAACATGCTGAACAGTTCAAAGAAAACTTGTCATTTGAAATAGGTATGCCACTCGTAGAATTCGTCTACCCTCGATATATTGGCGAAAATACAATGTCAGTGGTAGGCATAAAACGTCGTCGAAAACCGAACTGAATCGTGTGTCTGAAAATTATTTTGCACAGTGAGTTCAGAAACGCACTGAAAGTGTAAATGGTTGAGAAAACATCTTTGACATCTTAATAACCATGACCAAACAGGGAGCGTAACAGGTACAGGGATTAGTGACCACAATGTTGTTGAGCCATGAAAAGTTCACAAGAGTGAATACTGTAACATCAAAACTCTCCAAAATAAACGCATAATACATGCCCTTGAAAAAGCAGATAAAAATTCACTTGACGCATCCCAAAGAGAGAGTTTCCACCCCTTCAGATAAGTCTTTCTAAGCATAGTCCAGATGTGGTTTAAAGTAAAATAAGTAATAACTGAGAGATACATATCAAATAAATTAATAAGTGGTACTGACACACAACAGGTCAGACCAGTGTTTCAGAAGCAATGAAATACACATGCAAAATTTAAAAGAATGCAAAGTCCACAGGATTGGCGAAGTTTTACAGAAGCTCGAAATTTAGTGCAAACTTCAATGAGAGAGGCTTTTAATAGTTTCCAGAACGACACTCTGTGTCGAAATCTGGCAGAAAACCCAAAGAAATTCTGGTTGTATGTAAAGTATACAATTGACAAGGTGCATTAATACCTTCACTGCACGATAACAATGGTAAAGTTATTGACGACAGTGCTACTAAAGCGAGTTGCTGAAGACGGATTTTATCAATTCCTTCACAGGAAAAGCAAAGTATTCCAGAATTCTAATTAAGAATAACTGCCTATATGAGTAACTTAGAAGTGGGTATCCTAAATGTGTTGGAGTAGCTTAACACTTAAGAAAGGCAATGCCTCTGGGGCAGACTACACCACCCACGTTAAGAAAGGCAATGCCTCTGGGGCAGACTGTACACCACCCATGTTAAGAAAGGCAATGCCCCTGGGGCAGACTATACACCACCCAGGTTCCTTTCAGAATATGCTGATACAATAGCTCCATACTTAGCAGTCATATGCAACTCTTCAACTGCAGAAAGATCAGTACCCAAAGACAGGAAAGTAGCACAAATTAGACCGGAACCCAAGAAAGGAAATGGGAGTAATCCGATGAAATGCCCACCCATACCACTAACGTCACTTTGCGGTAGGATTTTGGAAAATATAATCTGTTTGAACATTGTGAATGACCTTCAAGATATCATTTATGGACAAATAACCAACACATATTCGGAGAACATAATTCTTGTGAAACGCAACAAGCTCTTTATTCTCGCAAAGTAATGACTGATTTGGGCAGATGATATTACATTGATTCCATAGTTTTTGTTTTACAGAAAGCTTTTGACTCTGTTCCTCACAAGTGATTTCCGATTACGTTGTGTGCCCCTGGAGTATCATCCTAGTTGTTTGCACTTATTCGTGATTTTGTACCAGGAAGGTAACAGTTCGTAATATCTGACAGAAAGTCATCGAAGTAATATCTGACGTTTCCCAAGTAAGTGTTATAGGCCCTTTCTTGTACCTGATCTATGTACACGATTTAAGAGACAATCTGAGAAGCTCTCTTTGATTGTTTGCAGATTATGCTGTCATTTACCTTATTGTAAAGTCATCAGATGATCAAAACGAATTGTGAAGTGATAAAGATGTCTTTAAGATGTGAAAAATGACATTTGACTGTAAATAATGGAAAGTAAGAAGTAAACCACATGAGTATTGAAATAAATGTGCTAAATTTCGTTACCACGATAAATCATACAAACCTAAAAGCTGTGAACTCAATGAAATACATAGGGATTACACTTATGAGTAAATTAAATCATAACATTCATATAGATAATGCTCTGGAGGAAGCAAACCAAAGATTGGCTTTTTGGCAGACAACTTGGAAAATGTAACAAGTCTACTAAAGAAACTGCTTACACTGTGCTTGTCTGTCCTCTTGTGGAGTATTGCAGTGTGGTGTGGGACATCAAAGAAATTTAAAGGATAGCAGCTGTTTTTGTATTATCACGAAATCAGGGAGAGAGTGCTATGGATACGATACATGAACTGGGATGGCGGTAATTAGAACAAAGGCGTTTTTCGCTAGAGCCAGAGATTTTCGTGAAATTTCAAACACGAATTTTGTCGTCAGAGTTTGATAATATTTTGTTGGCGCCCATCTATGTAGGGAGAAATTATCATCATAGTAAATTACGAGAAATTAGAGCTCACATGGAAATATGTAACCCTGCTCGCAATGAGAGTGGAATGTTAGAGAAGTAAATTAAAAATTATGGTTCGATGCCCATCTGCCAGGCCCTTAATCGTGAATTGCAGAGTTACCATGTAGATATAGATCATCAGGCATTATCGTCATCTTACATATATGCTTGTGGGCTTCGGACGTTTAGGTGGTGTGGCTGATAATTGTCTCAGAGCCACTTGCTCTACACATATTTACTGACACTGTTCTCATTACATTTTCTGGAATACCTTAGCAACAACAGCAAATTGTGTCAATATCTTCTTCATCAGCACTCACGTTACAGTTTACCATGGACAAAAAGTTAATTAACTGAATATAGAAAATCGAATGCTTAGCAGTGAGATTTCTTTTTTGTTTTTAATATGTACAGTCGACGTCTTAATCAGTCATTGTCAAGATGCAAATGCTGAGAGAGTGCTGTGCATAGATGTTTCAAAAAGAAAGTAGAACCTCCTACTGATACAGTAGTAACAAAACATAATGAGAGTTTGTAACACCTCCGATTTATTTCGACCCGACCTGATCTGATCGAATAGCAGCACAATAATTATTATTAATGTGACCGTGTACCTAATGGGGCTGGCAATTGGAATTGACTGCTACGGAAGTTGTTACTTTCCAGTTCGTCCTTCTCAAATGCTGTAATAATGAAATGTCTGGTAACAAGAAAAACGCCAACACAGTTTCACTAATCACGAACCTATATTCGTCTCAAAAGCACAAAAGGAGGAGACAGCCACTGCCTTCGTCATACATATCTAAATACGGCTAATCTCAGCACAGGCCTCTTCATTTCTCATTATCGTCACACGTTAATCCATCACTGCAATCCAACATTGCAATCCAAAGAATGCCGGCGCGGTAGACGCGAAACCAAAATATCGGCACTAGAATATCACTAATCACTTGAGTAATAATACTTCTTCACTTTCCCGGTATTATTCTAGCACAAAGGGGTTAAACCGCGGCGATGGCAACTCCCTTTGTCGTTAAAGCCTTGCATTACAACAACTGGCCTCCACACACCTCTGCCCGCAACATGGGACTGACTCAACTCCACACTCGCTCTCGCAACACGACACAATCGATTGTTCGCCCTATCGACCTGTGCTGAGAGCAAACTTATAGTAAGGGCCTACGTACCCCTTACATCCCCGCCCTCGAAAACTTCTTTGGAGCCTCGGGCGTAAAAGAATTGGCAAGGAAAATTAGATATCATTACATCTGAACAAAACACACAGTGTAAATAATTAATGAAATTACAATTCACCAAATAATCCCTCGACTCCGGTAGTGGGCTGCCTCCACAATAATATTCTACAAATGGTTATTACATCTCACAAACATGGCATTGTCCAAATCACAATTTTTTTATCAAGCAGCAATAATCCTCTATAGTCCATATTGAATGCCACACACAACATACAATCAAAAATTATTACTTAAACACATGACATATGAATTATTATATTACAAATTAGTTGTTACAGGTTTTACACCCATTCTCAGGTAATCGTCGATATGAAATATGAAGTTCTAGTTATAATACATCAGAAAATAAAATGCAAATAAACATTCCCCTTTTTCAAATGTCCGTTTAACAACTAAATGTTCTAAACATGTCTTAGTAGGTCTATTCTGGTCCTTGTAGCTCTCACTCTTGACCAGACCTCATCTGGTGTGTCATTCAGTTTTCCGGTCTCTCTGCGTCTTCTATATGCACTGTGCCATTCATTCGCCTATCCCTTCCTCTCTCATGATCTCTTGGTTCTTCACTCCTTCTCCAATCACTTCTCCATTGCCGTTCACCACCATGGTTCCTATACCTGTGGCCTCCACCTCTTCCTCTATAATCAGACGAATTATTAAAATGATTCCTTTGGTCATTACTTCCCTCTCGGTTTTGATCATTAGCTTGATTGTGTTCCTGTGATCGAACAGATTCCAACTGTTCCAGTATCTCCATCAAGGCCTCCCAATCTTTAATTGGGCTCCTGGATACAGTTTCTTGCATTTTCCGGTTCAATCTTCTTTTTATCGCAGATATCATATCATCACTCAGGGGTTGTTCCAAGGTCTCGTTCAATTCCCACAAATGTTCGGCAAACTCTCTCAATGCTCCTCTCCATGTATTAAGTGACTTGCGGTGTAATAGGTCCTCAATTGCTGCACACTGATGACGTTTGGACCAGTATTTCTTCAAGAATTCCCCTTCAAACTGATCAAAACTAGTAGTCCCTTTCTTTTTCCTGACTCCCCAAGTGAAGGCCTCACTTTCCATTGCAACCCTCTGGTTATCCTCTTCTCGTTGCACGGCTATAGCATTTCTCAGATTGACAGCCAGTCGGTTTTGCCTCTCTCCTATCCCCTTAACCGCATCATTGCATTGTTTCTGCCTCTGCGTCACCTCGGCGATTCGGTGACTGCAATTTGTTTCCACTTCGGTGGTCCTTTCTCCCAATTCGGCTTTAGTTTCTTCAATATCGTCTTCTATCTTTTTTGTTAACTTTCCTTCCATCTTCTCCACGTCTCCCTGGACTTGGTCTATGCTCTTCTGTAGCTTACTCTCTCCCTCGTTGATGTCCATCTTCAGCTGTTCTTGTAACTCCTGCATTTCCTTCTTCAGATTATATTCCATCTTCATTCGCGATGTTTTGAGCTCTTGTGTTCGAGTTTCCTTAATTGACTTTTGTAAGTTTTCTTTGGTTTCTTGTAAATCTTCCTTAAATGATTTTCGGAATATTTCAAAACTTTTTCTAGTTTCTTGGAAATCTTCCTTTAATGATTCTCTGAATTCTTGTAAATCTTCCTTTAATGATTCTCTGAATTCTTCTACCATTTCTCTTGTTGCCTTGGCCTCCTTTAACGACTGTGCTAACATCGACCGTATATCTGCATCCTCTGAAACTGGCTTACCTCTCGTCGTTTGTCCCAGTGTCTCGGGATAACTAGTTGAATGTGCTAATGGGATTTCTAATGACAATCCACAATCACGGATTCCTGAATCATCTCTTCTCTTCCTGTCCTGTCCCTTTCTTTTCAACTGCTGCCTCACAAACCTCCTGTTTATCTTCGGTAGACATGTTTGGTTTATTTTTAATGCACAGGCAAGTTATATAAAATAACCTCTAGTAACCCAAAACATTCCTAATTACCACGAAACTAATCAAACAGTAACTGCGGTATCTTCAGTTAATCCCAAAATTGGTACAATATGTATGAATACTGAACATAACGACTCTCAAAACCTAATAATTTCAAATATCAATTTTCGCATATACAATTTATGTAAAATGTTTTAAATAAGATAAATCACACCATTCATTAAATCTATAAATGTAAAATCCCCAAAAACAATGAGCATATCTGTATAATCACCATTTAGACAGCACAGCATGCATAAATAAGTATGCTATATTTCAGAGTGTGTTTCGCAAACTTTTCGGAAATTACTGTAATTGGGCACTTCTCCTAAGGTGAAACACAGTTTAAAACTGTTTATTTATCGTGAAGACAGTACACTGCAATTTAATGTTATACTAACCAGTCGTCTTCACTCACCAATTGACGTTACCACGAGTCGCGATGTTTTGACGTTTGAAGAGGGTGTGGCGCTGTACTGCCGCCGGAGCCGTGTGAAGTCGCGCTGAAGATCTGTGGCGAGTCGTCGTAGTTCTCAGTCGGCTGCTCCGTGGCCCTGCAGGTGGGCCTAGTTTGTAGTTCGGCCGCTAAATGCCGGGTCGGCGCTCGGTGTCTCGAAGTCGCGCTGAAGACTCGTGGCGAGTCGTCATCGTTCTCAGGCGGCTGCTCCGTGGCGCTGCAGGCGGGCGTAGTTTGTAGTTCAGCCGCTAGATGCTGGGTTGGCGCTCGAGGTCGCGCTGATCGCTGTCAGTGTAGTGCGTCTGCACCTGACCTACTCCTTGCACAGGTAGTTGGGATGACGTGTGAATCACCTCGCGGATCGAAGCTCTTGGATGCAGCTGCTACACGGGTCTGCGTGACGTCACTCAACAATTGCTTCGCCACATATATTGTCGCCTGCATAACAGTTTATGGGTCCACATGAAGTTACTCGATTTTCATCATTCAAAAAGCAATTTCAGTCATAATATTACTATTAAACACTTCTTTAAAGCTTTCGTGACGAATTCTTGACTCGTTTTGCTGTTGTAATGTTCACACGTGTCTGTCTTTGGTGTTCACTTTTCAGTTTTTCGCGCGGTTTTACGCGTTTGCACATTATAACACAGTTTATCGACACTATTACTCTTATCTAATATGGCGAAAAAACAGTTTATTCACAATCGTAAGATGCTATTACTTCATATTGTTCAAAATGCACTGTTTCTTGTCGCGATTTTAAAGTTTATCCTCTGTCTCGATCCGAAATTGAAAAAATATTTTCTCGCGTTAAGCAAGATAAAATTGCCTATTGTTCTTTACAATTCGTCTGAAAACTGAACAACGTCCTGTCACGGTCGCCAAGGTGTAACACCTCCGATTTATTTCGACCTGACCTGACCTGATCTGATCGAATAGCAGCCCAATAATTATTATTAATGTGACCGTGTACCTAATGGGGCTGGCAATCGGAATTGACTGCTATGGAAGTTGTTACTTTCCAGTTCGTCCTTCTCAAATGCTGTAATAATGAAATGTCTGGTAACAAGAAAAACACCAACACAGTTTCACTAATCACGAACCTATATTCGTCTCAAAAACACAAAAGGAGGAGACAGCCACTGCCTTCGTCATACATATCTAAATACGGCTACTCTCAGCACAGGCCTCTTCATTTCTCATTATCGTCACACATTAATCCAACACTGCAATCCAAAGAGATGCCGGCGCGGTAGACGCGAAACCAAAATATCAGCACTAGAATATCACTAATCACTTGCATAATAATACTTCTTCACTTTCCCGGTATTATTCTAGCACAAAGGGGTTAAACCGCGGCGATGGCAACTCCCTTTGTCGTTAAAGCCTTGCATTACAACAACTGGCCTCCACACACCTCTGCCCGCAACATGGGACTGACTCAACTCCACACTCGCTCTCGCAACATGACACAATCGATTGTTCGCCCTATCGGCCTGTGCCGAGTGCAAACTTATAGTAAGGGCCTACGGACCCCTTACAAGTTACAGGTAGACCAGTTTTTAAACGTTTCTTGTATGGACAGGCATTTTAAACAATTCGAACATATGCAACACTTCATACATGTTAATTGCAGTAACGTCATTTGACATAATGGGCTCAGAGGTGTATGGTGCACGGGGCAAAGTGTGCTGCATGATAGTTGATGGAGCACTTGCCATGGGAGTGGAGGTGTTCATGGCTGAATGCTTATGCTCATAACAGTGAATATGCATTTGAACTGTACTGAAATCTTGGTCCTGTGCATGCAGAGCCAAGGGCACTTCGAACAGGAGCTGCAATATCTACAAGTAGCAGAAGCACAGGGAGCAGGCACAAGGGTCCTCTCATCCCTCTCCTTCTCCCCTCCCCTCCCATATCCCCTTTCCATCCTGTGCACCTCAGGCACTAGTTCCTTTCCTGTTTTCTCTCTAACTCTCCCACCCTCCCTTCCTCTATCTGTCTCCCATGTATCTCCCCAGCCCGTATCTCCAGGTAGGTTGAGATTCCTAAACTGCCAGAAAATTCTATACAGGCTTATAAATCCATAACCATTCAATGTATTGATAAGGTTTATAGCTCCTATGGAAACGATACCATCTTCTAACATGGAAAAATGTACTTCCACCCAATAAAAAGTTTTTCACCTTAGGAAGCGCGTTTCTAGCTGGGAAATCTGGAAATTTTTTCTTGTTTGTATATACACCCAGTTAAGAAGGTATCTCTTTCGTATGAAATGAAGTGCCTATTGAGAAGAAATGCCGTGCACAGGTGGTACAGCTGTTTTATCAGAACAGCAGCACTGCATTGCAGGAATATCATTGAAATAAATGGCTGTGAAGAGGCCCCATGTCAATAAATGTGTTGAAGAATACAATCAAGGAATTTGAAGAAATAAGTGAATTGGGTGGTGCAGCAGATTGCCATAGCGGTTGTTGAAGTTGCTTTTAGCTACAGCTAATCATGCAGCAGATGCCTCAAATTCTGCAGTAAACGCTAGCGTTCTCACAGGATCTCTCTCTCTCTCTCCCTCCCTACCTCCCTCCTTCCCTCCTTAGTAGGTGGAACCAGATGTAATAGTTTTACGGTGATGTAAGAAACGACCCACCAGGGTAGCCGAGAGCACTAACACACTGCTTCCTGGATTCCAGTAGGCGTGCTGACCCCGGATCGAATCCACATGGCAGATTAACGACGAAGGGCCAGTGTGCCAGCCATCCTGGATGTGGTTTTTCGGTGGTTTTCTACACCCTTCTAGGTGAATAGCAGGCTGGTCCCCACATTCCACTTCAGTTACACAGCTTGCAGACATTCGCATTTTCCCATGGATTACACTGGATGGAAACAGTTGGGGTATACTAATTCACTAATTATGTCCCGGAACGGGGGGGAGAGACTTTGGGAATGGCGACCCCATCGTAATACTAGCCTGTATAATATGTAATGGCACTTTGCATCCAGCCTCGGCCAAAAGACTGAGTAAAGGTTGCGAAGTCCCATTGATCTGCCAACCCAACTAGTTGTTGGATGGTCGTGCGGTAACGTTCTCGCTTCCCACGCCCGGGTTCCCGGGTTCGATTCCCGGCGGGGTCAGGGATTTTCTCTGCCTCGTGATGGCTGGGTGTTGTGTGATGTCCTTAGGTTAGTTAGGTTTAAGTAGTTCTAAGTTCTAGGGGACTGATGACCATAGATGTTAAGTCCCATAGTGCTCAGAGCCATTTGAACCATTTTGAAGTTGTTGGATAGAGGAGTACTGGCGTAGATAAATCGAATGTAAGAAACTGTTTTTGTTCATAATGACAGCCCTTTGGTTGGAAAACTGAGAGAACAAAGGAAGGAATAAAATAGAGGTAACAGCTATCATCCCAAAATTTTTAACAAATGTGGTGTAAACCATCAGCAGTGTTACTGTCCAGGCTGTAGTATGTGTGTTGATAAAATACATGTGCACTTCCATCATCACTGCAACCATCAAAAAGAAACGCAAAGTATATCTATTTTAAAAAGCTGATAAGAATGCTCTTAACGCCCTCTTAAGAGACAGTCTTCACTCCTTCCGATCTGATCATGTAAGTGTAGAAAAGTTGTGGTATGTTTTCAAAGAGATAGTATCGACAGCAATTGAGAGATAAATACCACATAAATTAATAAGTGATGGCACTCATCCGCCATGGTACACTAGGTGGGTCAGATCGTTGTTGCAGAAGCAACGAAAAAAGCATGCCAAATTTAAAAGAGCGCAAAATCCTCAAGATTGGCAAAGTTTTACAGAAGTTCGAAATATGGCGTGTACTTCAATGCGAGATGCTTTCGATAATTTCCACAACGAAATTCTGTCTCGAAATCTGGCAGAAAACCAAAAGAGATTCTGGTCATACATAAGGCACACCAGTGGCAACACGCAATACCTTCACTGTGCGATAACAATGGTGAAGTCACTGAAGATAGTGCCACTAAAGCAGATTTATTAAACACGGTTTTCCGAAACTCCTTCACCAAAGAAGACGAAGTAAATATTCCTGAATTCCAATCAAGAACAACTGCCAAGATGAGAAACATAGAAGTAGATATCTTCGGTGTAACAAAGCAGCTTAAATCACTCAATAAAGACAAGGCCTCCGGTCCAGATTGTATACCAGTCAGGTTCCTCTCAGAGTATGCTGATAAAATAGCTCTATATTTAGCAATAATATACGACAACTCGCTCACCGAAAGATCCTTACCTAAAGACTGGAAAATTGCTCAAGTCACACAAATACCCAAAAAGGGAAGTAGGAGTAATTCGCTAAATTTAAGGCCTATATCACTAACGTCGATTTGCAGTAGGGTTTTGGAACATATACTGTATTCAAACATTATGAAGTACCTCGAAGAAAACGATTTATTGACACAGTCAGCATGGTTTCAGAAAATATCGTTCTTGTGAGACACAACTGACTCTTTATACTCTGAAGTAATAAGTGTTATCGACAAGGAATGTCAAATTTATTCCATATTTTTAGATTTACAGAAGGCTTTCGACACTGTTCCTCACAGGCGTCTTCCAACCAAACTGTGTGCCTACGGAGTATCGCCTCATTTGTGCGACCGGATTCGTGATTTCATGTCATAAAGGTCACAGTTCGTACTAATTGACGGAAAGTCATCGAGTAAAACAAGTAATATCCGGCGTTCCCCGCTATTGTTCCAGATCTATATTAACAACATAGGAGACAATCTGGGTAGCCGTCTTAAATTGTTTGCAGATGATTCTGTCATTTGCCGTCTTGTAAAGTCATCACATGATAAAAACGACTTACAAAATGATTTAGATAAGATATCTGTATGGTGCAAAAAGTGGCAACTGACCCTGAATAAGGGAAAGTATGAAGTTATTCACATGAGTCCTAAAAGAAGTGTGCTAAATTACGATTACACGATAAAGTCACACAAAACTGAAGGCTGTAAATTCAACTAAATACTTACGGATTACAAATAACCTAAATTCGAACGATCACATAGATAATATTGTGGGTAGAGAAAAAGGGAGAGAAGGAAACGTAATAGGTGAATATTGAAAGGGGGTAAGAAATGAAAGAGGAAGCCGTCTGGTAGAATCTTGCACAGAGCATAACTTAATCATAGCTAACACTTGGTTCAAGAATCATAAACGGAGGTTGTATACATGGAAGAATCCCGGAGATACTAAAAGGTATCAGATAGGTTATATAATGGTAAGACAGAGACTTATGAACCAGGTTTTAAATTGTAAGACATTTCCAGGGGCAGATGTGGACTCTGACCACAATCTATTGGTTATGAACTGTATATTAAAACTGAAGAAACTGCAATGGGAATTTAAGGAGATGGGACCTGGATAAACAGACTAAATCGGAGGTCGTACAGAGTTTCAGGGAGAGGATAAGGGAACAATTGTCACGAATGGTGGAAAGAAATACAGTAGAAGAAGAATAGGTAGCTTTGAGGAATGAAATAGTGAAGGCAGCTGAGGATCAAGTAGGTAAAAAGACGAGGGCTAGTAGAAATCCTTGGGTAACAGAAGAAATATTGAGTGTAATTAATGAAAGGAGAAAATATTAAAATGCAGTAAATGAAGCAGGCAAAAAGGAATACAAACGTCTCAATAATGAGATTGACAGGAAGTGCAAAATAGCTAATCAGGGACAAATGTAAGGCTGTAAAGGGTCATCTCATGAGGGGTAAGATAGATACTGCCTACAGGAAAATTAGAGAGACCTTCGGAGAAAAGAGAGCCACTTGCATGAATATAAAGAGCTTAGATCGAAACCCAGTCGTAAGCAAAGAAGGGAAAGCAGAAAGGTGGAAGGAGTATACAGGGTGTTACAAAAAGGTACGGCCAAACTTTCAGGAAACATTCCTCACACACAAAGAAAGAAAATATGTTATGTGGACATATGTCCGGAAACGCTTACTTTCCATGTTAGAGCTCGTTTTATTACTTCTCTTCAAATCACATTAATCATGGAATGGAAACACACAGCAACAGAACATACCAGCGTGACTTCAAACACTTTGTTACAGGAAATGTTCAAAATGTCCTCAGTTCATGAGGATACATGCATCCACCCTCCGTCGCATGAAATCCCTGATGCGCTGATGCATCCCTGGAGAATGGCGTATTCTAACACAGCCGTCGACAATACGAGCATGAAGAGTCTCTACATTTTGTACCAGGGTTGCATAGACAAGAGCTTTCAAATGCCCCCATAAATGAAAGTCAAGAGGGTTGAGGTCAGGAGAGCGTGGAAGCCATGGAATTGGTCTGCCTCTACCAACCCATCGCTCACCAAATCTGTTGTTGAGAAGTGTACAAACACTTCGACTGAAATGTGCAAGAGCTCCATCGTACATGAACCACATGTTGTGTCATACTTGTAAAGGCACATGTTCTAGCAGCACAGGTAGAGTATCCCGTATGAAATCATGGTAACGTGCTCCATTGAGCGTAGGTGGAGGAACATGGGGCCCAATAAAGACATCACCAACAATGCCTGCCCAAATGTTCACAGAAAATTTGTGTTGAAGTGATTTCACAATTGCGTGTGAATTCTCGTCAGCCCACACATGTTGATTGTGAAAATTTACAATTTGATCAGGTTGAAATGAAGCCTCATCCGTAAAGACAACATTTGCACTGAAATGAGGATTCACACATTGTTGGATGAACCATTCGCAGAAGTGTAGCCGTGGAGGCCAATCAGCTGCTGATGGTGCCTGCACACGCTGTACGTGGTACCGAAACAACTGGTTCTACCATAGCGCTCTCCATTCAGTGATGTGGTCAACGTTGCCTTGTACAGCAGCAACGTCTCTGACGCTGACATTAGAGTTATCGTCAACCGCACAAAGAATTGCCTCATCCATTCTCCTCGTCATTCTAGGTCTTCCCCAGTCGCGAGTCTTAGGCTGGAATGTTCCGTGCTCCCTAAGACGCCGATCCATTGCTTCGAACGTCTTCCTGTCGGGACACCTTCATTCTGGAAATCTGTATCGATACAAACGTACCACGCCACGGCTATTGCCCCATGCTAATCCATACATCAAGTGGGCATCTGCGAACTCCACATTTGTAAACATTGCACTGACTGCAAAACCACGTTCGTGATGAACACTAACCTGCTGATGCTACGTACTGATGTGCTCGATGCTAGTACTGTAGAGCAATGAGTCGCATGTCAACACAAGCACCAAATTCAACATTACCTTCCTTCAATTGGGCCAACTGGTGGTGAATCGAGGAAGTACAGTACATACTGACGAAACTAAAATGAGCTCTAACATGGAAATTAAGCGTTTTTGGACACATTTCCACATAACACCTTTCCTTTATTTGTGAGAGAGAAATGTTTCCTGAAAGTTTGGCCGTACCTTTTTGTAACACCTTGTATAGAGGGTCTATACAAGGGCGATGTGCTTGAGGACAATATTATGGAAATGGAAGAGGATTTAGATGAAGATGAAATGGGAGATACGATACTGCATAAAGAGTTTGACAGAGCACTGAAAGACCTGAGTTGAAACAAGGTCCCAGGAGTGGACAACATTCCATTAGAACTACTGATGGCCTTGGAAGAGCCAGTCCTGACAAAACTCTACCATCTGGTGAGCAAGGTGTATGAAACAGGCGAAATACCTTCAGGCTTCAAGAAGAATATAATAATTCCAAGCCCAAAGAAAGCAGGTGTTGACAGATGTGAAAATTACCGAACTTTCGGTTTAATAAGTCACAGCTACAAAATACTAACGCGAATTCTTTATAGATGAATGGAAAAACTGGTACAGGTCGGCCTCTGAGAAGATCAGTTTGGATTCCGTAGAAATATTGGAACACGTGAGGAATACTGACTCTACGACTTATCTTAGAAGAAAGATTAAGAAAAGGCAAACCTATGTTTCTAGCATTTGTAGACTTAGAGAAAGCTTTTGACAATGTTGCCTGGAATACTCTCTTTCAAATTCTAAAGGTGGCAGGGGTAAAATACAGGGAGTTGAAGGCTATTTACATTTTGTACAAAAATCAGATGGCAGTTACAGGAGTCGAGGGTCATGAAAGGGAAGCAGTGGTTGGGAAAGGAGTGAGACAGGGTTGTAGCCTCTCTCCGATGTTATTTAATCTGTACATTGAGCGAGCAGTAAAGGAAACAAAAGAAAAATTCGGAGTAAGTATTAAAATCCATGGAGAAGAAATAAAAACTTTCAGGGTCGCCGATGACATTGTAATTCTGTCGGAGACAGCAAAGGACTGGGAAGAGCAGCTGAACAGAATGGACAGTGTCTTGAAAGGAGGATATAAGATGAACAGCAACAAAAGCAAAACTAGGATAATGGAATGTAGTCGGGTGATGCTGAGGGAATTAGATTAGCTAATGAGCCATTTAAAGTAGTAGGTGAGTTTTGCTATTTGGGGGGAAAAATAACTGACGATGGACGAAGTAGATAGGATATAAAATGTAGACTGGCAATGGCAAGGAAAGCGTTTCTGAAGAAGAGAAATGTATGAACATCGAGTATAGATTTAACTGTCAGGAAGTCGTTTCTGAAGGTATTTGTATGGAATGTAGCCATGTATGGAAGTGAAATATGGAGGATAAATAGTTTGGACAAAAAGAGAATAGAAGCTTTCGAAATGTGGTGCTACAGAAGAATGCTGAAAATTAGATGGGTAGATCACATAACTAATGAGGAGGTATTGACTAGAATTGGGGAGAAGAAGAGTTGTGGCACAACTTGACAAGGAGAAGGACCGGTTGGTAGGACATGTTTTGAGGCATCAAGGGATCACAAATTTAGCATTGGAGGGCTGCGTGCAGGGTAAAAATCGTAGAGGGAGACCAAGAGATGAATACACTAGCTGATTCAGAAGGATGTAGGTTGCAGTAGGTACTGGGAGATGAAGAAGCTTGCACAGGATAGTGTATCATGGAGAGCTGCATCAAACCAGTTTCAGGACTGAAGATAACAACAACAACAGAGCAAACCAAAGACTGCAATTCATTGCAAAAACACTTAGAAGGTGCAACAGGTCTACTAAAGAGACTGCTTACACCACGCTTGTCCACCCCTTTCTGGAGTATTGCTGTGTGGTGTGGGATCTGCGTCAGGTGGGACTGACGGATGACACTGAAAAAGTGAAACAAATGGCAGCTCGTTCTGTATTATCGCGAAATAGGGGACATAGTGTCAGAGACATGGTATGTGAATTGGAGTGGCAATCATGAAAACAAAGGCGTTTTTCGTTGTGACAGGATATTCTCATGAAATTTCAATCACCAGTTTTCTCCTCCGATTGGGAAAACATTCTGTTGGCACCCACTTACATTTGGAGAAATGATCATCACGATAAAATAAGAGAAATCAGGGCTCGCACAGAAAAATTTAAGTGCTCGTTTTTCCTGTGCGCCGTTCGACAGTGAAGTGGTAGACAGTGAGTTTGAAAGTGCTTCATTGAACCATCTGCGAGGCACTTTATTGTGAATAGCAGAGTAATCGTGTAGACGTAGATGAATAGTTTATCAATGTATCTGCCACACGAAATGCTGTGCAGTGAAGATTAGGGATATGACAGAAGCACCCAGTATCTACACAATGCTTACATGGTGGTCTCTAAAACAATCGATAAATAAAAACCTCAAAATTTATTTATTGCTAAAGCTTTCCAGAAATTCTGTTTCTTATTCTGGTTGGTTTATGGTTGACTGGCATATTGTAAAATTTTAATTGTAAGTTTTGTTTATAGTACTTTGACAAACAGAAAGGTATTTGTTTGAAATCTTTTTTGCATATTTTTCTGATGTGTTTTATCATTATTGGTGTTCAGTTACTTCACTTACATTTGTATGAAAATACAAGTTGTAAATTATTGAGTTATAAAAGTTACAATATTTAGTGATTCTAGAATCTGACACACCATGATACCAGTTACATTTAAAAAAGTCGTGTGATCCAATTAATTGTTCAAAAACACTCGAAATTTACCAGATACCATGCCTATTAAAACTATATACTCAACACAATGGAAAAAAGTGAAAAGGTACAGTCAGAACAAGACAGAACTCTGGAGCCTGCACACCTTCAGTAGTTTGTAATCTTTCATATCCACCTATGTACGTACTGGGGACCTGAAAAGCATTACAGTTCTTTTCTGTGGGAAAGGGTTTAATTGCAGGCATAATAATGAAACCCAGATACTACAGGTGTAGCTCATCCATCAGCTGTTATTACCGCCACTCAGTATGTAGTGTTACCCTTCAGTACTTAATGGGTGATGATGTGACCATTTATGTGTGTGTCCTTCAGTCAACGGTGTTCTGCAATGCCAGGAGACCAGATGTTGGGAAGATGTAAAAATTTTCAAGATGGCTCACTCCAAGTGTACTGGAAAATTTGCAACCATTTCCATTTGTGGAAGGCTTCATATAAGTTGCAGTGCCAAAAACAGTTTTAGATTAAAACCATCTGCACGTGTGTCATTCATATTCATTCATCAGTATGCAAATTTATTACCTTGATTGATGTCACATTGATTCTTGATCATGAACAGTCATTGTCCAGCTGATCAACAACCATTGAAGATAACAAATGAAAATATTGATGCTTGAACTAGTAATTGATTTATTTGGAATCAAACAAAACAAAATTGTTTACCAGGTGAAATAAATTTACCATTCGTAGAGGTGAAAGTGTTGGCGAAACAAGGAGAATGCACTTACAGGGCTAACATAATCGAAGAGGAACATTTAGAAATTATTTCTCTTAAATAAATCTGAAATACCTTGAACTTAAAAATTTTGAATTAAAACATGTAACTGATTAATTTTTTGATACATTTCATAAATTGTTGTAGACTATTGGCTTGTAGCACTGTATTTTAAAAAGATTGTAACACGTGAAAGTGAAGTATTTTAGTTCTAATCTAAAAATTTCAGATCAAATCGGCAGTGACTCAGAATAATCATTATTGAATTACCTCTGGTTATTTTCGTTTTAAACCACTTTTACCTCACCAGTTCTTTACTTCTGGTGGAATATTATAATTTTAAATCAGTAACAGTTACTGAATATGTCAATTCGTATGCACTTTTATGACTTGTGGCTTATAGTACTGGATTTATGGTCACTCAAATATTTTTTCTTTGTTGTATATCTCAATATTTAACATTATCCTCCTCACTCTTCAGATTTACTCAGACTACTGGTGGGAGGTGCAGCATATCATGTGAAGAACCTTGTCACCATAGACTGGTCCAGGATGAGTTGGTGATAGACATGGAGAAGTCAACACATGGGTTCAGTACCAATACAGAAGATCTGACTATTGATAAGGAATGCTCAGTTGCCACCCAATATGACTGTAGTACGAGGGAAAAGGAATTACATGTATATAGCTGTAATTTCTGCCAACAGAGCTTTTCTTCAAAATACAGACTCATAATGCATGTGTTTACGCACATTGGTGGAACGCAACCACCTTCGTATGTTTGTAAGTGGTGTGGTGAGGTATTTCACAGTAATGTTGGCTTGAAAAAGCATATGAGAATGAGTGAGAATTGTCGAGTTTTAACTGCAGACAGTCATGAAAAATATGGACATAGTGATGAGCATCAAACCACTACCTCGTTGGATAGCAAGGCACAAGTTTCTGTCACAGAACACAATGACCAGTCTTCATGTAAGGAAACTTGGAAAGATTCAAAGAAGCCCTCTAATGACATATGTAACACACATATGACAAATGATAGAGAGAAAACAAGTTATTATGGAACTTTGTCTATAGCTGTTAATGTCAGTGCCCAGGCTGATCTACTTACTGCAAACAGAACTCACAGATGTGGTATTTGTGGTAAATTGTTTGCTAGGTCTGGTGATTTCAACAGACATGTTTCCATTCATACTGGGAAAAGACTTCACAAATGTGATATTTGTGAGAAATGGTTTGCCCAGTCACGTTATCTAAAGGCTCACACATTAATTCACACTAGGAAGAAACCTTACATGTGCGAGATTTGTGGGAAATCTTTTACTATGATAGGTGACTTCAAGAAACACACATTAATTCACACTGGAAATAAACCTCACAAATGTGAGCATCAAACCACTACCTCGTTGGATAGCGAGGCAGAAGTTTCTGTCACAGAACACAATGACCAGTCTTCATGTAAGGAAACTTGGAAAGATTCAAAGAAGCCCTCTAATGACATATGTAACACACATATGACAAATGATAGAGAGAAAACAAGTTATTATGGAACTTTGTCTATAGCTGTTAATGTCAGTGTCCAGGCTGATCTACTTACTGCAAACAGAACTCACAGATGTGGTATTTGTGGCAAATTGTTTGCTAGGTATGGTGATTTCAACAGACATGTTTCCATTCATACTGGGAAAAGACTTCACAAATGTGATATTTGTGAGAAATGGTTTGCCCAGTCACGTTATCTAAAGGCTCACACATTAATTCACACTAGGAAGAAACCTTACATGTGCGAGATTTGTGGGAAATCTTTTATTATGATAGGTGACTTCAAGAAACACACATTAATTCACACTGGAAATAAACCTCACAAATGTGAGATTTGTGGGAAATCTTTTACTAAGTTAGATAATCTCAAGCAACACTCATTAATTCACACTGGAAAGAAACCTCACAAATGTGAGATTTGTGGGAAATGTTTTACTAGGTTAGGTGATCTCAACCAACACTCATTAATTCACACTGGAAAGAAACCTCACAAATGTGAGATTTGTGGGAAATATTTTACTATATTAGGCAATCTTAACAAACATTTATTAATTCACACTGGAAAGAAACCTAACAAATGTGAGATTTGTGGGAAATCTTTTACTATGTTAGGTGATCTCAAGAAACATGTATTAATTCACACTGGAAAGAAACCTCACAAATGTGAGATCTGTGGGGAATCTTTTGCTACATCAGGTGATCTCAAGACACATGCATTTCAACACACTGAAAGTGGACCTCACAAATGTGGTATCTGTGACAAAAGTTTCACTTACTTGAATACTCTCAAGACACATGCATTACTTCATGTCAGAAAGAAAATGTAAGTATGTGTTAGTTTATGCAAATAGGTTTTCGTGGTTGGTGCCCTCAAGGCCTATAAAATAATGCATGTACCAGGGGACAATAAATTGTACTTTCGGCGAAATAACTTTAAAATCTGGTAGAATTGTGAAAAAAAATCTTGTAATGATGTGTACTATAGAGTGCTAACAGATAATGTGACAAAAAATTCATATCTGTAGCTTCAGATGTCAAGAAATGGTATTACCAAATACTCAAGAAACATGAATCAAATGTGTTTTTGTCATTAGCACTGCTGCTTTTTCCTATTGATCTTGCGACAAGAAGATTGTGAATTGTGATAAATCCTTACATTTGTCAGTAATCATAAGTATCTTGCAATATTCAGTATAAGGCCAAGGAAATGTGATGACTTGCTGCTTAATATTCCAAACAAAGTCATCATGTAGTACTTGTAACTGTATTTTAGAAACAGTGACAGTAAAAATATATTCATGACACTTGCTTCATTGAGGCTAGTAAACTCAATACTGGAGAAACATGATTATAACAATTATTTTACTCAGATATGGTCTGTTGGTACTAATCCTGCATTAGTAAACATAACAACAAATATAATAACCTGCTTAATAGCATATTTGGCCATCTTTGGAATACAGTACTTTGACAATTCTACATGATATGGACTTGACACATCATTTACATGTTTCTGGGTGTATGTTGCACCAGTTGTATTCCACACGTTTAGATTAGCTAAATGGTATGGTCAAGACATCAGTGTCAGTTCCCATGCTACTCAGACCATGCACATGTGACATGGACAATTATCCTGCTGAAAGATGCCTCCACTATGGGAGACCACACCAGAAATGAAGGAATCCATGGAGTTGCAATAAATGTCATGTAGTCTGCAACTGTCATGATGCCTTCTGTTGCTAACAGGTGTCCCACAGGAGCCAAAGTGACTGCCCCCATAGCATAATGGGCCCTCTATTTGGTGCCATTCATGATAGCATATCTGGATGTGCAACTGACCTGGTGTAACAGGAAATGTCACCCATCCTGACAGTTAACATTTGAATTGACCTTCACTCCAGCCTCAATGATCCCTTGCACACTGCAGTTGCAAGTGAACATTTTGGTGGATTGGTATGGAAACACAGTGACCATATGTTCCAGAGCCACACATTCAACAATGTACATTGAACTGTGGGTTCCAAAACGTGTATGGCTGCCCCAGCGTTGTTTTCTGTCATTAGATATGCCACATTTTGCCACATCTCCACCTTTACAGAGCAGGCAAGCTTCTGACCTCCATACTTTGTGAAGAAGTATAGATGTATTACATCTTATCATAATGTGATGGACTTATTACCTTTCAGCCACTTTCCTCAGATGTTCACAACAGTAGCATAGATCCATTGCACCAACTTCACCACTTTTGAGGTTCTAGTTCCCAACTGCAATGCCACTTTAACTTGCCCTTTGCTAAAGTCATTTACATCATTAAGTTTACATGTTTGCAGCTCATCTTACTGATAGAACAAAAAGTGTAAATCTATGGTCTGCTTATATACTTTTAATCTGCTTACTTCATCATGTGCATACAACGTGGCATTCATTCTCCTCATGAACAGTGTTCATGACATTTTTGCCCATCAGTGCATCTTCATGTAAATGGGTCAGATGCGGAAATGTGTAATCTAAGAAATTCATCATGTTTGGTTGCCATTTACACTAGTGCACAATAGCTATGTTTTTTGTGAAATATTTTTGTTTCACAAAGCTCTGTACATAATTCAGAGATAATATAGGTAAGTGTTATCCAACAAAGCTCTTAATTACTTGTTCAGCATCTAATACTGCGAAAGTTCTACAAAAAAAAAAAAAAAAAGAAATAGGTAAACAAACATTAGGTGTTAAGATTTCATTCCAGTTTTGTTTTATACACAAGAACACCACTTGGGAGAGCTCAGAACGTGAGCACTAAGTATTTCTTGTGTTATATTCAAAGATGTTTCCACTGTGGGTATTTTTCTTAATTTGTGGTAAATATACATGAGGTTTTTGGAAAATTGTACTTATGCTTCAGTTTCAATTTCAGGACGATTGTTTTTAATTTTGATTTCCTACCTATTTGTTATTGTTGACAGTGGTTTAGTATGTTTCATCATGTGTGTAACAATGGGAGATAGTTATAATTAAGTGATTGGCACTGTTCTGTGTTGCTACACTTCAGCTGTGACACTTTGTAGTGTATGACTACATTGTATTTCATCTTTCCCATGATAGTACATCCACAACTGCTGTATGGGTTATTCATAATAGACAACATCCGCATACATTTGTATTAAATATTATTTTCCAATAAAAGGAAATAAAAACCGGGTTTCTGGACAATAGCCTTATATTCCAATGAATATGAAAATGTACTACAAAGTGTGGCGACTATACATAATACGAATCTCTAAGAAACAGTAAAATTTGTAGTAACATGTTAAAAAAAGGTACACAATGTGGACTGAATATCTATAGGAGTCAGCTAAGGATGTGTCATATGGTGTTTCTCTGGTACATGAGATGTAAGCAGAAAATAAACATATTCAGTGGTTGTGTGGAAAACCATCCAAAGAACTGAGTCTACATAAACACTGTACATAGCCATAAATTAAAGAGTGTAACTGCACCTATTAAAATAATAACCTAAGCTAATCACTACAGAATAAACAGTTGTATAAGAATTGTCAAGGACAAGTCAGTTGTAGGTTTTGGATCCAGGAGTAAGGGTAATAAAGCATATTGTTTAAAATAAACAACAATGAGGACTACTTTAAAACAACTAACTGGTATTTACATCAGAACTTTACTTCTAAGGCCACTAACAGACTGAGGGGCATAGTGCTGGAGAATGGAATGGAAGCACACCTCTGATCAGACTGAAAGCTGGTTGCCAATAGTGAGCCAAATTTATCCCGGCTATGGCCTATGGCCCCATGTGACCATTAACAGCGGTCTCATTGGTTGCTGGATGGTTTTCTAGGTTTTCCTCACTAAGGATGCTTCTCGGAAGTGTCTCCTCATCAGTATCCTCTGTCAGAATTGTATGAATGTGAACAAGGCATATACAGTGGTAACTTACACAGAACTAGCCCCTGAATAGCCACAGCTCTGAAGTGAAACGTATTTTATAAAGTGTTCCCCACTCGGTCTATCAATGTACCACACACACTTCACTCCCCCTCCATAGCAGCAGGCTAATTATTTCAAAATTACAAAAGTAGTAGTTTGATGTTTGAAAATGCTCCTTTGGACCAGTGGCTCTTGCTAAAGGATGCAACGTTCTAATAGGGGAAACAAATAATTTCCAAAATGCAGTAAAAAAAGTGGACATGAATAGAAAACTAAAAGTATTTAAGAAGTGACAAATAATAGTACAATAATTTACGGGTCGAATTGGCCAATTTTGGCTATTGTAGAAATAATTTTGGCTATTGTAGAAATATACGCAGCCAACTGAAATGATGCACTGATACAGTGGTGTGGTGGTGCCGAGGCAACAGGTGTGCTGACCATGTACTGAGCCAGCAGGGACAGCATGAGGGCTGCCAAGATACATCAGCTGGGCAGTGGCTAAGCTGGTGCAATGGTGATGCCAGTGGACAGTGATGGAATATTGTGGTTCAGAATGACAGCATTGGGGCCAGCAAATGTTGTTACCAGTTGTGAAGGTCTAGCCTCGCAGATCATGAAAGGCTGTAACACTGCATCAGATGGGTGCATCATCGAAGGCTGGCTGGTTATTTCCATACAAAAGGTGGTCTAGCTCAATAATATTAATAAGATTTATTACTTTTCCTATAATCTCTGCAGTTTGTAGTATAAAAGTTAAAATTACAAAGTTATTGAAGGATACATTACAAACTGATTATATATCCATAATAAACTAATCTCATTAGGACAACTGTAACACTTTCATTGTTTTATTAAATCTTATTTCATGTACTTAGGTTGACAACCCTGTAGCCAGGCAGATGTGCGTGTGTGAAGCTCTCACTAAGTTAGGCGATTAATATTGGAATAAGAGCTAATTTAGTTAATATTACATTTTAGACTAGTGCATTTACTTCTTATCTAATCTATGTATTGAAGGTTTTGCTTTTCTAAACGTAATTATATCGAGAAGGAAATATTTTGTAAAGGCCGGCAGTTGCGTTGTTGTTTACATATTTTGGCGTAAATTTCGTATGAGTGTAGATATTTGTTTTTGACTAGACTTAGCTCTTCAAAGTTAAATTAATTCGTGTCTCTCATACAGAATTTGTGTGGTTGATTAAAAGTTTCTCAGCCAAGTTTATAAGTTTCTTTACATTAGTGTTTAGTTACATGCTAGGACAGGTTAAAACCTATTGTGCTGTTGAAGTTATTTTCTGCTTTTGTGTCACGTTTTACTATCAAACCATGTGTGACAAGTGTGGTGGTTGCCGTAGAAATTTGAAAGAGGGAGTGTTCTGTATAGACTGTAGGTTGTAGTTTCATTGGGGAGAGTGTAGCGGAGAGGAAACAAGAATAGATAATGAGGCTCTTCCATGCCAGTGTAAGTTACATAGAAAGGATAGAAAAATCGCGGAACTGGCAGCAAAGATTTGTGCACTTAAGGCTGAATTAGAAATCGCGAATTTGGAATTATTTAAGCTAAGGGAGGAAAAGGACTCTGGGCGCTGGTAAAAGGTAGCAAGCAAAGGGCGAAGAAGGGAAACAGTTGATAAAACTTATAAAATTCAGTTAGGAAATCAGTTTGGCTTGCTATCTGAAGTAGTGGAGGAAGGGCCGCATCCAGATTTAGTTGAATGTAGGTTGAAGCAGAATATTAGCTTAAAGAAAAAAGACAGGTCGGGATCAAACCAGAATAGGAAAAGAAAAATTCTGCTTATAGGTAGCAGTCATGGGAGGGTTGTGGGCCAACAGCTACAGAAGAAATTAGGGACAGAGTACCAAGGCACAAGTTTTCTGAAACCAAGTGCTAGTCTTAGCCAGGTGACAGAAAACTTATGTCAGCTATGCAAGGACTTTGAGAAGGAAAATCAGGTGATTATAGTTGGGGGAGCAGTAAGCAGCCTGGCTATGAATCCAGGGTATAGTATTAGGAGTGATCTGGATGAAATAGGAACAGAAACTGGGCACACGAATGTTGGGTTTTTGGAGGTATTTCAGCACTATGATCAGCCCTGGGTATCGCGTGTTAACACAGAACTGAACAGGATGCTCCAGACACCGGCCAAGTCTCACATGAGTGTTGGTCCAGTTGATGCTATTGGTAGGTGGGGCTACACTACACATGGCCTGCGCCTTATTAGGAAGGGGGAAGATAAATTAGCTTCTCTATTAGCAGATACTGTAAGGGGGGCCACAGTCACACGAGGGGTGATCCCTGTGGTTATTGCGACCAAGGCAGACAGGTTTTTTTAGGTTAAAGTCAATTTCCAGACAGACAACAACCAAGGAAAATAGAAGAAAAGAAACTTCATGCACAGCAAACAAGGATAAAGCTAAGGATGATATTAACTTCACCAAAATATCAGAGGAATAAAAAAAAGTAGATGAGCTGATAATGTACACTCCTGGAAATTGAAATAAGAACACCGTGAATTCATTGTCCCAGGAAGGGGAAACTTTATTGACACATTCCTGGGGTCAGATACATCACATGATCACACTGACAGAACCACAGGCACATAGACACAGGCAACAGAGCATGCACAATGTCGGCACTAGTACAGTGTATATCCACCTTTCGCAGCAATGCAGGCTGCTATTCTCCCATGGAGACGATCGTAGAGATGCTGGATGTAGTCCTGTGGAACGGCTTGCCATGCCATTTCCACCTGGCGCCTCAGTTGGACCAGCGTTCGTGCTGGACGTGCAGACCGCGTGAGACGACGCTTCATCCAGTCCCAAACATGCTCAATGGGGGACAGATCCGGAGATCTTGCTGGCCAGGGTAGTTGACTTACACCTTCTAGAGCACGTTGGGTGGCACGGGATACATGCGGACGTGCATTGTCCTGTTGGAACAGCAAGTTCCCTTGCCGGTCTAGGAATGGTAGAACGATGGGTTCGATGACGGTTTGGATGTACCGTGCACTATTCAGTGTCCCCTCGACGATCACCAGTGGTGTACGGCCAGTGTAGGAGATCGCTCCCCACACCATGATGCCGGGTGTTGGCCCTGTGTGCCTCGGTCGTATGCAGTCCTGATTGTGGCGCTCACCTGCACGGCACCAAACACGCATACGACCATCATTGGCACCAAGGCAGAAGCGACTCTCATCGCTGAAGACGACACGTCTCCATTCGTCCCTCCATTGACGCCTGTCGCGACACCACTGGAGGCGGGCTGCACGATGTTGGGGCGTGAGCGGAAGACGGCCTGACGGTGTGCGGGACCATAGCCCAGCTTCATGGAGACGGTTGTGAATGGTCCTCGCCGATACCCCAGGAGCAACAGTGTCCCTAATTTGCTGGGAAGTGGCGGTGCGGTCCCCTACGGCACTGCGTAGGATCCTACGGTCTTGGCGTGCATCCGTGCGTCGCTGCGGTCCGGTCCCAGGTCGACGGGCACGTGCACCTTCCGCCGACCACTGGCGACAACATCGATGTACTGTGGAGACCTCACGCCCCACGTGTTGAGCAATTCGGCGGTACGTCCACCCGGCCTCCCGCATGCCCACTATACGCCCTCACTCAAAGTCCGTCAACTGCACATACGGTTCACGTCCACGCTGTCGCGGCATGCTACCAGTGTTAAAGACTGCGATGGAGCTCCGTATGCCACGGCAAACTGGCAGACACTGACGGCGGCGGTGCACAAATGCTGTGCAGCTAGCGCCATTCGACGGCCAACACCGTGGTTCCTGGTGTGTCCACTGTACCGTGCGTGTGATCATTGCTTGGACAGCCCTCTCGCAGTGTCCGGAGCAAGTATGGTGGGTCTGACACACCGGTGTCAATGTGTTCTTTTTTCCATTTCCAGGAGTGTATTTAGATGATCTCGAAAATAAGAATGAGATTGATATACTTTGTCTGTCTGAGCACCATGTAACTGTGGTGATGGAGAATGTCAGTATAAATGGGTATCATTTAGCATCTTACACTTGTAGATCTAGTATGGATAATGAAAGAGTTCCCATTTTCATAAAACAAGGGTATAAATACAGAACTGTTGAAGTGAGCAAATTTTGTGTTGATCAGCACTTTGAGGTTTGTGCATGTTAACTTCAGCTAGACAATGTTGATATTAGCAACAGTGTACAGGTTTCCACTAGGAGATTGGGAGCTATTCGTAAAAAAGTTTGACTCCCTATTATGCTGTCTGTCAGACAAAAAGAAGAAGTTATTAATCTGGGGTGATTTCAGTGTTAACTTTTCTAAGCAATCCTGATAGGAAAAGTGAACTAGAAGTGTTGTTAACAACATATAACTTAGAATCAGTAATCAGTATCCCTACACGTATAGCTCAAGACAGTAGTACTCTAATAGATAATGTATTTGTATGTAGAAAAAACACATGCTTTCCCTGTGGTTAATGGATTATCTGACCATGATGCACAACTGATTAACTTACAAAACATAACAGGGTGTACACTTCAGAAACCATTAAGTAAAAGTGTGAGGGTGCTCAACCCGGTATCTATAGATCACTTCAGAGAAACTTTAGGAAATGTAAACTGGGAAGATATATATAATGATCCAAATGCTAATGATAAATGCAGCATATTTCCTAATAAATTTATATCCCTTTTTGAACATTGTTTTCCAAAGAAAATTACTAAATGTAACACCACAATATTTTTAAAGAAACCTTGGATTATTGTAGGTATTAATGTGTCTTCAGAAAGAAAAAGAAAACTGTATGAGACCGCAAGAAGTAGTTTTACACTATAACAATTATTGTAACACACTGAGAATAGTTGTAAGGAAATCAAGAAATATATATGTTAGAGAACAAATTAACAACTCCAGCAATAAAATCAAATCAATATGGAATGTTGTTAGAAGGGAGACAGGAAAACTAACCAGTGGGGTAGGTAGTATTACTGATTACACAGGTAGCCAATGTATTTAACAATCACTTCTTAAGTGTAGGAGAAAAAATTGGTGAGAATAGTTCAAAAGAAAAAGCCAGGCAGCACATAGAAGAGTCAGTTTTGAAAAAAATTTAGTCAGATTAGGTTTCATCTAACAAACTCTTGTGAAATAAGGGAAATTATTAAATCATTGAAAAATAAATGTTCTTTAAGAGTAGACGACATCAAAACAATTTGGAGCAATTACAGCTGATATTTTGAGTCACATATGTAATGCATCACTGACTCAGGGATTTTTTCCAGACAGGTTAAAATATATCCATTGTCAGGCCTTTCTACATAAAGGGGAAACCACAGATGCCAATAATTATCAGCCAGTATCCTAGCTTACAGCATTTTCAAAAATGTTTGAGAAAGTAATGTACTCAAGAGTGGTTAGCTATGTCAACAGTAATGGGATACTTAGTAAATCACAGTTTGGATTTCAGAAATGCTGTTCCACTGAGACAGCAATATGCAATTTCACTGTCTACATAATAGAGTGTTTAAATAGTAAAATGTCACCAGTAGGAATATTCTGTGACTTATCCAAAGCATTTGATTGTGTGAACCATGACATTATGTTAGAGAAATTACAATTCTATGGTATAAATGGAAAAGCATATGAGTGGTTTAAGTCATATCTACAGAACAGGAAGCAAAAAGTCTCCCTGCATGCTTCTAGTGATTGGAAGGAGTTTGCCACTTCATCTAACTGGAATGAAATTACATTAGGTGTTCCACAAGGTTTGATCATGGGTCTCCTCCTGTTCTTGATACTGTATATGTGAATGACCTCCCTTCTTATGTGAAACAAGATGTTGAACTGACACTGTTTGCTGGGGATACAAGCATAATTATTAATCCAGTAAAGGAAAGTCCAATAGAAAATGATACAAATAAGGTCTTTTGAAAAGTTATTAATTGGTATTCTGTGAATGGGTTTCCTCTGAACTATGAAAATATAATCCAATTTTCTGCTGCAAAAAGTATAATTCCTTCAATAAACATAACACATCAAAAGAAGTCTGTAGCCAGGGTAGAGCATACTAAGTTGTTGGGTGTACATATAGATGGTAATCTTAATTGGAAAATTCGTGTTTTGGATCTCCTAAAGCGACTAGGTTCAGCAACTTTTGCAATCAGAATAGTTGCCAATTTTGAGGATGTAGAAATTAGTAAGCTAACATACTTTGCATACTTCCACTCTCTGATGTCATACAGAATAATTTTCTGGGGCAACTCAACACTTAGGCAAAAGGTATTCATTGGTCAAAAGAAAGTAGTTAAAATAATGTGTGGGGTTCATAGTCGCACATCTTGTAGGCATCTGTTTAAAAGGTTAGGAATTCTTACAACTGCTTCACAGTACATTTACTCAGTAATGAAATTTTTTCTCAACGACATGGACCAGTTTAAAATCAACAGTGACATTCATGATTACAATACCAGAAAAAAGAAAGACCTACACTATCCTTTACTTAACCTATTTTTGGCACAGAAAGGGGTAAAATATGCTGCTATAAAACTTTTCGATAAATTACCAGATGAAATAAAATGTCTGACAGACGGCAGTAATAGTTTCAAAAACAAATTGAAATCATAACTCCTTAACAACTCCTTCTATACCATAGATGAATTCTTGAATATGAGTAAATAAATCTGGAGATATAATATATGCATTTTGTGCCATCTACATCCTCTTCGATTTCCACAATATTGTCCTCAAGTTCATCGCCCTTGTATAGACCCTCTATATACACCTTCCACCTTTCTCCTTTCCCTTCTTTGCTTAGAACTGGGTTTCCATTTGAGCTCTTGACATTCATACAAGTGGTTCTCTTTTCTCCAAAGGTCTCTGTATTTTTCCTGTATTCAGTATCTATCTTACTCCAAGTGATATATGCCTCTTCATCCTTACATTTGTCTTCTAGCCATCCCTGCTTAGCTATTTTGCACATCCTTTCGATCTCATTTTTGAGAAGTTTTATTCATTTTCGCCTGCTTCATTTACTGCATTGTTATATTTTCTACTTTCATCAATTAAATTCAATATTTCTTCAGTTACCCAAGGATTTCTACTAGCCCTCATCATTTTACCTGCTCGATCCTCTGCTGCCTTCACTATTTCATCTCTCAAAGCTACCTATTCTTCTTCTACTGTGTTTCCCTCCCCCATTCTTGTCAATCGTTCACTAATGTTCTCCTTAAAATTCTCTACAACCTCTGGTTCCTTCAGCTTATCCAGGTCCCATCTCCTTAAATTCCCACCTCGTCGCGGTTTCTTCAGTTTTAATCTACAGTTCATAACCAATAGCTTGTGGTCAGAGTGCACATCTGCCCCTGGAAATATCTTACAATGTAAAACATGGTTACTATATCTCTGTCTTACCATTATATTTCTGAAACCTTCCAGTGTCTCCAGGCCTCTTCCACATCTACAACGTTCTTTCATGAGTCTTGAAACAAGTGTTAGTTACGATCAAGTTTTGCTCTGTGCAGAATTCTACCGTGGGCTTCCTCTTTGATACCTTACTCCCATACCATATTCACAGAATATTTTTCCTTCTCTTCCTTTTCCTACTATGGAATTCAGTTCCCCATGACTATTAAATTCTCGTTTCCCTTCACTTTCTGAATAATTTCTTTTATCTGATCGTACATTTCTGCAATCCCTGCATTATCGGCAAAGCTAGCTGGCATATTAACTTGTACTACTGTGGTAGGTTTGGGCTTTGTGTCTATCTTGGCTACAATAGTGCGTAAACTATGCTGTTCGCAGTAGCTTACCAGTGCTCCTATTTTTTTTATTCATTATTAAACCTACTCCTGCATTACCCCTATTTGATTTTGTATTTATAACCCTGTATTCCCCTGACCAGAAGTCTTGTTCCTCCTGCAACCGAACTTCACGAATTTCCAATATATCTGACTTTAACCTATCCATTTCCTTTTTTAAAATTTTCAACCTACCTGCCCGATTAAGGTGTCTGACATTCCACGCTCCGATCCGTAGAACGCCAGTTTTCGTTCTCCTGATAACGACGCCCTCCTGAGTAGTCCCTGCCTGGAGATCCGAATGGGGGCTATATTACACGAGGAATATTTTACCCAAGAGGACGTATTAGTACTCTTAACCAAAATTCTCATTGTGCCTTTCAGCGAAACAACTAAGACAACTTTTTACACAAAAACAATTTAAATGTTGCCTCTTTATATTAGCTTGGCACTTCATAAGTCTATAAAACAGGAAAGATTAATCAAACACTTGAAAGTAACCCTACATAGTTATAAAATTAGGGTGAAACAACAGGGTAAACCAGTTTTTTTAAAGTTCACGAATTATTATTCTTTAACAAAACACAGTTTAAATTAATGGTTCACGCTGTGCAAAAGTAAAATACTGTACCAATTGTAAATTGGCATTCAAAGCTTCTCCTGCTCCACAAGGGTGTTGCCTCAATCACCGCTGCCACAGACTGTGTGACTTACTTTCCGCACTTGCTCTAGGTAGCGCGCCAATTCGCCCTTGCCACCTCTTCCATTTCCAGAGTCACTTTCGTTTCATTCAAAAGCACCCTGGCTTTTACATAACACCTATTTCTTACATTTTTCCTAAGTGTGACCATTTATTACAATTAAATTACTCACAATTAAATACAGAATTTCATCAGAAAATGATTTATCGCGATAGACAGTTTACATAGTATTTCATGTACATTACTTACATACAATGCCAAGAACTTCAACCTCCAGTATAGAGACACTTTACTTTACATTTTAAAGCAAAAATTGTAAAAATTTAAATGAACCGAAAACAAATAGTGTTATAGTCTATTTACATTTTGAAAAATAAAATAGACGACATTGAAAATTACTACTGGCACACTTTTGGAAAACATGGGCTTAAATATGAGAAGGCATGAGTGTTTTAAAACATGTCTTAGCATAATGAAGCCTTAGTAGCATGATCACAAAATAAATACAATATCAGCTTAGCATCGTTGCATACACACTGACGGGGGAAAATCAATAAAACAAGAAGGAGTTGTGCGACATAAATGGAAGTTGAGAGGCGTGATTCTACATCTGAGATATGATATCTATTCAAATTTCGCGTGAGTCGCATCTGTGTGGCGCTAGTAGTGCCACTATGAAGATGCAGACTAGGTTCGCTTTAAATACACGCTTTAACGGTCGTCAGCGTTTTTTATCCTTGTGATTGGACGTAGCATGGGGATGTTAGTCAAGAATGCCTTTAAAGCTATAAAGACTCCCTTATCAACACCTCACTGAATTTGAATGGGGTCATGTAATAGGGCTATGACAAGCTGCGATACTTATGAAATATTTGGCAGGAATAAAGGCACTGTGCATTATTACAGGCACCAGTCGTCATGAGAATGTACAGTCGGAAGAAAACCGGGCTCAGAACGACAGAGAGGAGAGACCATTCTGCTCTGCATACGGCTCTGATGAACCGTACTGCATCTGCAGCAGTAATCTGAGTAGCAACTGGGCTCACAGTGACATAACAAACTGTTACAAATCAATTACTTTAAGGACAGCTGCGAGTCGGCCAACCTGTAGTGTGCAGCCGACTGAAATCAAACTACTGCCACTGGCAAGTTCAGTGGTGTCGCGCGAGAGCACAATGGAATGCAGGGCTGAGGTCTGCCGTACTTTCTGATGAAAGTTGGTTGTGCCTCGGTGTTAGTGATGACCTATCTGTGTGCTGGACACGCTGGACCTACATCTGGAGCTATGGCCTGGGGTGCGATTTGCTGTGACAGCAGGAGCGCTTTCGTGGTTATCCCAAGCACCCTGACTGCGAAATTTTACGTCAGTCTGGTGATGCGAGCTGTTGTACTGCCATTCATGAACAACATTCTAGGGTACGTTATGCAACAGCATAATGCTCGCCTACATTGTAACTCAACAGGCTTCCTTGGCCTGCTCAACGACTAGATCTGTATCGTCGAACACATATTTGACATCATCAGATGACAAGTCCAGCATCATCTGCAACCAGCATTAATTCCATTCTACAAACTGACATCCGCCACCTGTAAAAGACAATCCATGCACGTTTGCATTCTTGGAATCAAGATCCTGGCGGTTACACCGGTTATTAATGTACCACCACTTCATATTTGCTATGTCTTATCTCGCGCTTGCATTAATCTATGATCTTGAAATGTTAATCACTTAAATGTGTTCGGCAAACAAATACATTCCCGAAATGCCATTACTCTACATAAATTTTCTTTGTATTGTTATTTTTTCCATCAGTGTATTTAAAATATGGTGTAAACTAGGCCATAGTGTGGAGAGAGTAATCTTGTTAACAGCGCTATTGTTCACAACACACTGATGAACAGTAGCCAAAACCTACCCATATTCATCATTTACATAATAGCACAATATGCAATGAAGGAAGAATGCAGTAAGTAACGGATGTATAAGCAACTACAGTGATAGAATGCAACAAATGAAACTGTGCCTGAAGTTAAATTTAAACCGTTAAAACGAAATGGTTAAGATACAGTATGTAATTCTGTATGCTGTTGTAGCGATTTTAGGTACAAAAAAATAATGACGTACATGAGAACACGAAGCTAACATAATTATGTAAAAATGATAAAGTAAATATGGAAAAAAATCAAATGCATGAAAATACAGTCTTCAGTAAGTAATCTGCACACTCTCTTGGCATGGCCACTAAAATGCCCTTAGGCGACAAGAGGTTAGAGCAACTGAACCGCTAGAGAGCTCATCATACCCTGTGACACGCCGGCACCAGAACAGAATAATAAAACACCTTAGCAGTCAATTTATGAAATTATATAGTTAATGAAATATATTACATAAACAGAGAAAGGACAAGTAAACACGAGCGTGGTACGCTCACTGCAAGAATATGAAGTAAATATGTAATATATTCTATACTAGGAAAAGACAAAGGCAATATGTACATAAGAGAAGTTCAAGGACTAAACTGGGTACAAAATCGCTCTACCCATTGAGCGGTCTTGCAGACTCTTGTTTTTCTAGGTTTACAAACTTCATGGAAATTTGTGGTAAGTTCCTACGGGACTCGTATGTCGGCGTGTGAGAAACAGTGCTGAAAACTCAAAGCTGTGCCCACAGTCACCCACTCACTCATTGGCAAAAGCTCACCCACACTTCCAGTGTCCAATGACAAAATATCCTCAAACTCTGTTCACAGCTGTATGAATGTGTCTTTACTCGCTCAAAAGTTTCCTGAGCATTCCTACACGCCTCAACTTTTGGATGGAATACTCTTGCACCAGCGATGCCTCGCTTGTCGTTCCCCAACTAGTGTAATTCCGGTCGCTCAGGAAAGCTGTTTCGAACGCTTTAACGGATGTGGATAATAGTTTTGAACATCCCTTTATGTGCAATCTCATTATCATCATAACCATCACCATTATCATCGTCATCATCATCATCATCATCATCATCATCATCATCCTTATTATTTCACTGGCGTCCGTTGGAAATCCATACTCTCCGTTATTTGTATATTAGCAAAACACTGATGAAAATTCGCAGCACCGAGGACAGTGGCACTGTAGAGACCATGCGTCTGAAAATCATGAATCTCGCAACATGGACGCTAGTTGGGACTAACAAAACCGATTACAGTTTAACATGTTAATATGACTGGAGAAAAACGGTTTCCGGAATTTTCGTCATGAGAATGTTGTGACCCATGTAAACGTCGTATCTATCGTACCGTCTCCTCACGTCGCTCAGTAAATACATGGGAAGTCGCAGGAGGTATTAAAGTCTAGCAGCCCAACTTGATTAAGGCCTTGAGGCGAAATTTACCAACTTTCAGTATAGTCAAAACCGTTAATAGGTAGAATAGTGTTTGCCTGTGGTTGGGATATAAAACGAGAGCTACTTGGTTACATAGATTATTATCCATGTATTTTAGGTACATATCGAGATACAAACAGGAGTTAATATCACCGTATTTAACAGTCTCTTTGTCGTCATTTCGAAATCACAGACGCTATAAAAGTATTTCGTCATTACTCACTATCATGGGAACAATGTGACCAATACAGTTAACAGCTTTGTTTCATTTTCAATACTTTGGCAATTGACCAACGATGCATAGTCCTTCTTTTCATTAACACCGATTCTGTAGGGTCACGTATGGTGCCCTATAATAGTGTGACACATTTTTGTCACTAGATTTATTTATTTAGTAGCTTACTAGAGGGATTTTTGTAATCAATAAATATATTTTTCATCTTATTTTGTAGCGCCTTGGTCATACGTATCTCATTTCCTGTTGCGTACCTACTGTGTACCACCGCATTGTGCCGTTTTTAGCACATCAGGCTGTCACTTCACTACAGGCGAATATAATGGTGCTGCAGGGCAAACCTCGCTCAACCAGCACTGCTTGCGTCATGACGTTTCTTTTCACGTGCGCCACACATACATCACCGAACGACTTCCAGTCGAGTCGTCCGCCTCCGCTCCGCCACGTCACTGGAAGGCCATCACGTGACACAGAAAGCCACCAAACCAGCATCAGAGGACACCGAACTCATTTTGAGCACATTCAGTCACAAATGCAGATCCCTGAAATGTAGAAACCGAATTTATGTCTCCGTCAATTTCGTTTCCTGCAGCCGAAAGAGCTTTGTCACTGTCTTCCCGACTGATTGTCACCATTAAGATTTCATGAACGACTTAGCTGTCACGGCAGCCCTATGATGGCAGACATCTATAGCTAAGTCTTTCTATTTTGCGCTAGTTTATCGTTGTTGCCGCCAAAATTGCAGCATTCATTCATACTACGCAGTACATAAGTCGGTTAGTCCTTTTATTAAATATTCAATTTATGAGGTTACATATGAATTGCATGTAGAGGTAATTACAAAATCATTTCTGCGCCGCAACAGGTAATGCTCTGGCAAGAAGAATTGTTTCGTGGATGACTGCATGCTAGACGCAAGACTGCTGTGTCCTGTGAGCATTTTGCTCATTCTTTACCTAAGAAAAATAAGAGAGTAGTAATAGTAATCGTCAACTTCGTCATGAGTTAGAGCCATAGTTAACTCTGATTCATAAGAAGTAGTTGAAGACAGCTGCGTGTAAAATGAAATGTGGCAAGGACGATAACCTTAGTTAATTTGTCTGTGGAGGGCGTAACTTTAAACCTGGGTTTGTGTAATAGCTGTTAACTCAGTCCTACTACGTAATTTACCGTTTAAAATTGCCATCACATAAAATCACCAGAAACGTGCAGTTTTACTGCTAGCTGCTGCGTTCGTTACTTCTTACTGTTTTTATTCTTTTAATAGATTCCCAATCACTCCGGAGAAAGCCTGAGTTTAACTGTCGTCATTCCGTGGCTGCAACAGCAACAATCGACCGATGATGCAGCCATTGAACTCTGTGGTCTGCAGGATACGGAGAATTGACGGAAAGATAAACTCAGCTTCTACATTAGTAGCCTACGATCGGCATTTGCGATTAATGTCTGAATGTGATCGCAATCAGTACAGCTGGTTTCGCTATTTTGTGGATCGCGTGCTGGCTTTCCAGTGACGTGGCGAAATATAGGCGGACGACTGGGCTGGGAGTCATTGAATGAGGCACGCGTAGCGTACGTAAAAAGTGAATAATTTGAACAGGGCTGGTTGAGCTAGGTTTGCCATCCAGCACCGTTATACAGGGCGTGCGAAAACAATTTGACCAAAAGTGCCGGGGTGGAAAAGACAGCATGAAAAACAGAAATTTGGGTATGGCAACTAAGGGTCGTAACTACATATTTTCAGCGCTATAGGAAAGTGACTGAAATCTGACATACAGATGTCTTTACTCAAAATGATGAGTAATTTGCAGAAAATTTATTCGTAAACAGGATGTTTGGATGAACCAATCGTCACGCTGAGATCAAGATAAACTTGATGTAGCACTTACACGGGCATCGGATTTAGCTGACGTACCAGACAGTACTTTTTCAGAGATTAAGACAATAACATCTCCATGTTTCATGTCTTTAAAGGGCCAAAATGAATGAAAATTTTAAGTGTGTTCCGTGCTGCTATAGCACCATAAATAATCAATTGCGACCTCTAGTTTCGTTTCAAATTCTTTCATTTGATGCTGACTTTGTGACCTACACTTTTGGTCAAATTGTGTTTCCGCATTCTATATATGGCTGACGAGGCGTGACAGAATGTTGATCGAATTCTTAGGAGTCCAGTACACTTAGTCCTTCGCAGAAAGTGCTAAAAACGGCAGAATAACGGAATGCGTTGCTAGCGATATGTAACTAAAATTCAGTAGAAAATAACTACGCCAAAGAAAATGTCATACGTTTAGCAAAGGAGCTATGAAAATAGGTGTACAATACCTTTCTTGATTACAAAAAGTCCTTGAGTAATGAAGTAAATGTATAAATGTCGTGACAAGAGTGCAGTCACGCTATTATGGGCCAACATATGAGACCTCACAAAATCTGTGTTAAGGAAAGAACAGACTTGCCAAAGCATTGAAAACAAACCAAGTGTTTAACAGCTTTAGTCACATTGTTCCTATCATCGTGAGCAATAATAAAATACTTTTCTTGTCTTCAGTTATTCGGAAGTGATGAATGTTGAATACGATGATATTAACTCACATTTGTATCTCAATATATACCTACAACACATGGACAATGTTCTATGGACCCATGTAGCCGTCGTTTTTCTCCCGCACAGAGGCAAACACTATTCGCTTTAAAATCTGTTTTGACTATACTGAAAGGTGGTAAATTTTGCCTCAAGATCTCCTTCAAGGTGGGCTACTAGCTTTCAATACATCCTGTGAGTTTCCTCGTATTTATTGAGCACGCGAGGTGGACGGTACGACAGACACGACGTTTACACGGGACGCAAGATTCAGCTGACGAAATTTTCGGGAACCGTTTTTCTGTAGTCACGTTTACATATTAATGCTTAATAGGTTTTGCTAGTCCGAAGAAGCGTTCATGTTGCGAGCTTCATAATTTTTACTCACAATGTCTCTGCAGTGCAACTGTCCTTGTTACAGCGAACTTATCGGTGTTTTCCTAACATCGAGATTGCTCACAAAAGGCATGTTCCAAAGTGTTATCCATGTCCGTTAAAGCGTGCGGAGGTGCTTTATTCAGCGACCAAAGTTACGCTTCTTGGGGCACGGTTTTCAGTTAAGTCTAGATATAGGTTGCGCACCTATTTCTTTTATGGCTTTTGTGGTATCGACTATTCAGACACGTCAGAGAATGGGCGGCATACTTGTCGAGAGGTTACAAAAATGATAAATTTACGTGTTCCCACATTGCCAACAAGACGACTATGTTCCTGTTTTTATGTACGACCGGAATGTGGAGGAGAACAGAGCACCGTTTCGGGAAAGAAGGTGTCACAGCGATGTAAACATGTCGCCTACACGGCTCGCGCGATCCTTTTGCTGAATCAGAAGTTCAAGAGATTAACAATTATATATTTGGCAGCTGTAACCGGGAGAGTTAAAGCCTATGGGAAAGATGTCCGCCGTTTGCGTTTTCAAGGTGTATTAGGCGTATACTACAGCAAAAATGGGACACATTAACATGGAAAAAAATGTTTTTTCAGATTTTAATAAGAGGAACTCGAATATAGGGTTAACGTGTTTGGCAGTGCAGTATCGTTCATAATAAATGAGTCGCGAGTGTTGATGTTACGACGTCACCATAATGTAACAGCAATAGACGCCATCCCGAGACTTGAATATATGTAACACAACTGAAGCGAAGGGAACAGTTAATTCTGGGAAGCGATCCATATTTATAACATTTTCCGTCGTTTTCTACTTGACTCAACTAAGTATAATACTTGGCCTAACGTTTTACGCAAAAATATTTAGACTACTGTTATCAACGAAAAAATCGAGGAATGCAGACAATCTTTTATATAATAAAGGGGATTTCCATTTTCTGTCATCAGAGAGGCCACACAGATCTGATCCCGCAAAAATAACTTCAACTTTTACAGAGGCTGTTCGTCGAATCATTGCGATTACATTGATGAGGTGAAGCATTTTATTAGCTGCAGTGTAACCGGAAGCACGTGTGTTTCCTGTGGATTAAGACAGACATAACTGTGCTCTTTCAGTCTGTTCCCCTAACCAATGAAAGAAACAGAAGATTTACCCGAGTTGGCAAATCGCTTCATCGCCTGGCTAGTAAGGACGACCAGATTTGATAGTGTCTCTGGTTTGGAAACGGAGAGTCAGCCGTTGGCAAAAGTTCTCTACCATTACTAACTAGAGACGTTACCTCAGTTCCCAAAGCCGGCCGGAGTGACCGAGCGGTTCTAGGCGCTACAGTCTGGAGCCGAGCGACCGCTACGGTCGCAGGTTCGAATCCTGCCTCGGGCATGGATGTGTGTGATGTCCTTAGCTTAGTTAGGTTTAATTAGTTCTAGGCGACTGATGACCGCAGAAGTTAAGTCGCATAGTGCTCAGAGCCATTTGAACCATTTTTTTTTCAGTTCCCAAACGAAGCAGTTCACACAGTGAGAGGTGAATAACATTCACAGAAATGTAGGACGACGTTAAATACTCAGATATGAAGCGTCTTTTTTCCTTATCTGGTCTCACTACGAACCTAAGGCATAATAGCAACATACTCTGTGTGACGTGGCGATTGTACGTGCAGCAACGGTTAAGAATAAAGAGACGCTACAAGTTTCTTCCGACAAGAAGACAATGTAGCTTCCTATGTTACCAATACTGACTAAACTGAGAGCCCCTTAATACTGTCTCCAGAATGATATTTGCATTCGCTCCAAAACCTTAATAGTAGCTGGAAATTTCGACGTTTACCTCGAAGGATCGGTCTCAACGAAACAACAGAGCCGTAGAACGTATCATTCATAGAAATGTTATCAGTGCAAGAGACGCTTCGCTACGTAAAAGTCGGTGCATTAATGACAAATGGAAAATTATAGTAGTGCACAGTAATTCTAGTACAGCAATTCGGTATCCTGTAATTTGGTCATTGTTTTTATACAAAATATGTACATGTGCCATTCGCTCCAATTTCTAGTACAGTCTTCTAGTATGGACTATTTAAAAGCAGCAGAGAGTAAACAACACATTTGGTAGAAGCAGATATTAATGATAAATTTCTTGTGTGTCGACATCAAGGCAAGTTTGATACTGATTTGATACGCGGCCAGAATGTGTCAAGATGCGGCAACGCTACTTCAAGGAGGAAAATGCAACTACACCGTTAACAATTGGGGAACAGAATTTGGGAGGTTCCATTGTCGAGAGTGGAAACAAAGCGATGGCAGTTTGTGCGTTTTGCGCTTGCAGCCCACAGTGTTCCTAATTGTCGTTTAATTATACGCCATTTATATGTTAAAATAGTATATTACAATTGTAGCCGAACAAAAAATACCGCTTTTAGACGATTGAACTTAATAACAGGAGGAATCTTTTGGTAGCTCGTAATAAACAGGACGCGAGTGAAAATTTCATAACGTCACGGTTGTTTATCATGGAATGCGATGTGTATAGAACGTACGTAAATTTTCTAAAGTAGGTGTCTACATCTGCGTATGCGTTCCAGGGCTGGGTTAACGGTGGTGAGTTGTCGGTACTGCTTAAGATGCAAGGGCTTGCCGACCATCACAAACACACGTGAAACAAAAGTGATTACTGTTTTCTCTGTAACGGAGGACTGAGAAATGTTTGGACGCACTCTTTCAAAGGGAGAATTTCAAGCCAAATGACTTCACAAGCTGCGCAGCAGACATATTCCAAAATCCTTCTTTCGATGAAAGTAGGGATGTAGGCTACGTCGGTCATCAGATATAAGACTCTACGAATGTTGAAAATTTTTGACACAACAGAACGTTTATCTCTGACCCAGTATCATGAATCTCCTCTACGAGTAACGTTTTCTGGCACATCACGCTTCTTATCTGGATATTATATCGATAGCCCTATTCGATTAAGCAAAATTCATAGCCTTTTTATTCCATGTAAAAATCGGACATTACGAATGGTACTTCGTAAATCATAATAAAACACATCACACGTACTCCTGAGTAAATATGTTTCTCGCCAAACCGATATTAGGTCTCCTGTAAAAACGGTCAGCTAAATGAGCCACAGTACAACAAGGACAGAAAATCGTCGAGTTACTGTAATTCCTTCGTTTGTGGAAATAAAGAACTGTCAGGACAGTGTTTGAAACGTTTGCTGTCGTTCAACCTGGCCAAACGTAACAAGGATAGTTATCGGTCTAACACTGCGACTCTTGGGGAAATTTGATTAATTGAACAAAGAGATCAGTTGTTGAAATCATTGCTTGATTCCAGCTACAGATACCGCTACTGTCTGATCTATTTGGTTTCAAATACCATCACGGCAGGGATAGAGGCATGCGCCATCTATTAAAACATCTCTATGGTCCATGGTCCAAGGTTAGCGTTTGCCCACATACGACAACGAGTAACGTATAACCCAGTCAAGAACCGTAAAATAAAGCTTTGGTGGCCATCGTTCTCGCGATCGGTGCTCCCCAGCGGCGCGTCAGAATGATATCGCTGAGAAAAGTTTCTTTTTCTTTCCATCGCTTTTTCAGGGAATTAATTGTTGACTTGGATGCAGTCTACCTCCTCTCATGTGCAGTGTGTAAAGGCCCTGGACGGATCGTTTATTTATCTGTTACCGTTTAACGAACGCAGTTTATAGAAACAAAGAGAGAACAGAGGACTCATTGCCACGAAGTAAAACGGTTCTCACACTGAGTATAAATTTCACAAGGATACAAAACAGATGATGCTGTCATCTTTTTTGTTACGTCTACAATAGCGATAGCTGGTGACAACATGTCCGCTAATTGTACATAAACGATTAAGACCTTTTTTGAATCGAAAGGAATATTTCTAGCCACTCCAAACTTCAAAGCCATGGAGTGTGAATACGTTCTCCCTTTTACCACTGCACATAATCTTCACAACGCATGTCATCCAGGTCAGCATAATAACACAGTATTACGTGAGTTAACTGGCTTGGATAAAAACATTTTGAAGATATCTTTGACGATTGCTTTACGCGTTTTCCTTAAGATTTTCTCACACAATCGCCTCCTTCTCAGGACTTTAGGGTAACATCAGCTGGAAGCAGCTGTGACATAAGGCCATCCATGAATGTGCGGAGTGCGAAACAGCACTCTCCGGATCCTAAATTAAAATTGTGCAACTGGCCAGCGGCTGGGAATGTGATTCACATGTGGGAATGGATACTCATCTCGCAACTTTAGGGATACACGCGGTTCTCATGTGGGTAGATATTAAAAATTAAGTCGCTGCATCATGTAGGGATTTCGATTATGAACACTTGCATGTGACTTACTTTTCCGTTTTCATTTACTTCAGAAAACTGCCATTACTCAAGAGAAAGTTAAAAAGTGCCATTCCGCGGTGCTAGTAGCAACAATCAATCGCTGAGGCAGCAACAATGCTCTGTCGGTTGCAGGAGACGGTTGATTAACGGAAAAATAAATTCAGGTTCTACATTACTACTATGTGCATTTGCGATTAACGTCTAAATGTGCTCACAGTCAGTACAGTGTAATTATGCGGATCAGATGCTGCTTTCGTGAATTTGTGTGTCGTGTGCTGGCTTTGCAGTGACGAATAGGCGGGCGACCGGGCTGGAAGTCATTCAATGACATATGCGTAGCGTACATAAATAGTATACAATTTAAGTAGTGGTGGTTGAGCAAGGTTTACCATCCCGCAACATTATACAGGCTGCGAAATATCAATCTGCCCGAAAGTGTAGGGCGAAAAAACAGTATGAAACATAGGAATTTGAGTACAGAAATTCACGGTCGCAAATGCGTATTTACGGCGCTACAGAAACGCAATTAAAATCTGACATACTAGTCGTCTTCACTCAAAATGAAAGAATTCACACAAAATGTATGTGTAAGCACAGTCTAACCAGTCTCCAGGATGAAATCAAGAAAATCTGGAAACATCACAAACACGTGTATAATACTCAGCCGACGTTCCAGACAACACTTCCTTAGAAACAAAGACAACCACATGTCCATGTTTTATGTTTCTAGATGTCTTAAAATGGTCAAAGTAAGTAATAAATAAGCGACCACAAACTAACATAAGTATGTTGTAACAAAGGTTGAAACAGATTACCGCATTCATGCTGGCATAGCGCTGTAAATATTCAACTACGACCTCTAGTTAGTATACCCAGATTATTTTTTTATGCGGTCTTTCTGCCCTACAATTTTGGTCAGACTGTTTTTCCGAACACTGCATATGCCGGACAAGACGTTACAGAATGATGGCCAAATTGTCAGGAGTTCATAGAAAGCACTGGAAATACCAAAATGACAGAATGCGTTCGTGGCGATTTATAACTTTGAAATTTGGTAGACGCTAACTACGACACAGAAAATGCGATATGTTTAACAAAGGTTTTACAATCTAAGATGTAAAATACGTTTCTTGATTACAAAAAGTTATCAACCGAAACAGTGAATGTTTAAATGTCGTAACAAAAGTGTCCGCATGTTACTGTGGGCAACTATGAGACCCTACAGCATCGGTATTAATGATGCGAAAGACTATGCACTATTGGTTAATTCCCAAAGCATTGAAAATGAAACACAATTTGCGTTGGTCACTTTGCTGCTATCATCCTGAAAAAAAACGGAGTAATTTTATAGCTTCTGTGATGTGGAAGTGATGACTCAGAGACTGATGCATAGTGTGATACCAACCCCTCTTCTGGATATATACTTGCAATACAGTATCGTATGGAGTAAGCCTTGAATGCATAGTACTCCTTGTGCACAGTAACTCTTGGACATGCAGTAACGGTTGTGGATGTGGTAACTCTCGTATGTACAATAACTCTACTCTTGTGTGTACAGTATGTCCAGTGCGTGCAGCAGCTTTTGTGTGTGCAGTTACTCTCATGGGCGCAATAACTCTTGCATCTGCAGTAACTCTTGTGCAAGCAATAACTCTTGTACATGCAGTAAGTATTGTGTGTGCAATAACTGTTATGTATGCATTAACTTTCATACATACAGTTACTATTTTGCATGCTGCAACTCTTGTGCATTCAGTAACTGTTGTGTGTGCAAAAACTGTTGTTTTTGCAGTGACTTTTGTGTACACAGTAACACTCGCATGTAGAGCTACACTGGAATGTGCAGGAACATTCAGCAATTCTAGCTCATGTAGCAACCATAGCGTGTGCAGGAGCTCTTGTATGCACAGTATCCCTAGTGCAGAGTAAGTCTTGCATGTGCAGTAGCTCCTGGATAAACAGTAGCTCCTGCATGCACAGTAACTCTTGCATGTGCAGTAACTCATGTGTTTTCAGCTAATGTGTGTGCAGTAACTGTGGAGCTTGCATTAACTGCTTTGCATGCTGTAATGCAGGAAGAAACAGATGGAGAGAAAGAAGAGTAGGAGGCAGATGGAATGGAAGGACAGAGGAGGGAGGGATGTGGGATGGGAGAAAGGGAGGCAGGGAGGGTGCGAAGGAGGGTGGGAGGTAGGGGGGAAGGGAGAGGTGAAGAGGAGGTGGAAGGTTTGGGACAGGAAAAATGACAGAAGACAGAAATAAGGGGAGGAGGAGGGGAGGAGGATGGTGGTACGGGGAGAACACGGAGGAAGACTGGGGCAAAGGGCAAAGAGGGAGAGAGGGGAGGAGGGAAGGAGGGAGGGAAAGTAACAGAGGGGGACAGATTGGTGGGAGATATAGAAAAAATATGTTTACTATATTAAGTTCACACAAACATGTTGAACAGGCACTGAAGTGGAGACTGATGAGGAGAAAACAGGCACTAATTCTCTGGTGATACGAAAAGTATAATCTTCGATGAAGTTGAGAGACATCGATTATTAAAGTGGAGAAACCAAGTTGTAGAATAGGAGCTGAGCCATATAGCAACTGAAATAAAATACGCTCGTTGTTGTGATGTTGAACATTAGTTGTGCTATCTGTCACGACAGCAACATAAATTTACAGTTCAAACACACGCACCAAAATCGCCGTCGATTGGACTGTCGATTGGAGCATTACAATAACTGAAAGACAAACACTGCTGTGTGACGCCGGTGGACAAGTTTTCAGAAAAGAATTGAAGGTAAGCAATCCACTCTAATGTCGGACGTGAGCGAGAGATGGACCAGCCGCGCTAGATGCTCCTAATGACGTTGTGAATCCATCAATGCTTGTGACATACCAGCCCTGCCAGATGGCGTTGTGCGACCAACAACGTGCGCTCCGTTTGATACCGCCCCCCTATCAACGCGACCACGAGAAACAAGTGACTGCGAGAGAAACTCATGTCTCAAACACCTCGCGATCACTGCATATCACGACACATCCTCTACCCTACGCTATGTTCCTTAGAGAGCATCTACCACAACTTTTAACGTCAAAGTATCCGACACGTCCACACACTGTTTATTCGTCTTCTATAATCACAAGCTAACAACTTTCTCTTGTTCCCCTTACTGCGAACACTTCTTTCTGTCCACGTCTCATGGCTCTAGGTCAACGGAAAGTACGCTATTGGGGTCTACAGCGCGTCGCTTCGTGTTGCAAATCATGTGGCAAAAATGCAAAATGGCAATAACGTCTGACCGTCTACACTTAGAAGCATGAAACTTTTACACTGCCAACAGACCATCAACATCTATTAGTGATATAAATGTGAACTGGCTCCAACAAACTGTTTAAGGGAAAACGGTCCCAAAGCCGGAAATACAAACCCAATAACGGATAAAAAGTGAGAGAAAAGCCATTTTTTCATGCTATATAATTAACTAAACATGTGTCCTTGATTCCCGAGAATGACACACACACACAAGAACGACCTACGTACCTGACAGCAGACGCTGTATTGCCTCGTAGTCGCTGTAAGCAACGCACCTAGCCTGAGCTCGTGGTGCCTCGTCAAAAAAGAAATGTAAAGACTTCACAGCGCGGCACACAAGACTCCCGCCCTCTGGCACGACCTTGGACTCGGCAGTGGACCTTGACACACTTTGATGACTTTATTATGTCAGCCAGGAGATCTTAATAATTGTTGACTTAGGTGCGCTTTGCATGCTTGCATGTACTGTTACAGCTAAAGGCAATTCATCTGTAGCCATGCTGTAATACTGAATAATTATTTAATTAATAACTTAGGATAAAAAAGTAAAAACATTGAACGTTCACTACACCATTTCTAAACATCCTGTGTCACCAATGTCGTTAAACCCCGTTTTTACAACTCACAATATGAGAACGTTTCTTAATTTTCACTGGCAGAATTTCGAAAATTTAGAGCGCTATATTATACTTAACACTGACATTTTCTTAAGACAACTTCGTCTGTATTCACACATTCATAAAATACTATGTTGCCACTTATCTTACAACAATAATCCCATTCGCCACATCCACAAAAGTGGACAAAATCAATATTGTCCGAATGCGATCTGTTCCTGAACACACAGAACTCACTCTCGACAATACGGCTCCAAAAAGCTTATATGAGACGTTGATCGCACTAAATGTCGAACAGAACAAGAAGTGTTAATTTTACAGCAACGGGGCTAATTAGGTACCCGTCCAATATGGGCAGCTCTTTCCCACCTCTGTGAGCCTTATGAGCGTACAGAATTTTTTGTAGTTTAATTCTGGATTATTTTCAAAAAAAATTAGAAGTGCAAAGTTTCCTGTACCCTCGTCTCCTATAGAAGAGAAAACATGTAGTCGCTTAACATGATGTTTCCTTTTTAACGATTCACACTTGCACACTTTGTGTATAGCATATTATTGGAAAGGATATTATGTGCTAGTACAAATATTTGTTAATGCTGTATTACTATTATTTTTTGAGCTAATCCTTGGGCGACGAGCAACAGTAGTAGTTTGCTAGCAGAGGCGTTTATGTCACAGCAAGTGCAGCACGGAGATTCCAACTGCATGAGGCAACTCCGAGAAAAGGCGAATTTGAGAACCGCCAATGAAAGATATGGTCAAGAGTGTGTACAGCTAAACTCCCATAGAAAAAAGGTCAGTTCGTTTCAGTATTAAGAACGCTTCTGTACCGAAAACATGTCTCTACAAGTTTTCCTAATGAATGTTTATAGTCGTACAAATCAGACTAGGATATTACCAAAGCTTTAGGCGAAGGGTCAACCCATCTATATTCATAAACCACTATCCTACAAAACCAATAACAGTTGCAGGTTTGTCTCTCTAACGGCATCCAGGGCCAACTGAAATTGGAATTTCAGTATTGCGCGTAATTAATGACCGACTCTAAGAAATTAAAATTCTAACAAAATCTACTGATTGAAACTACTAGCGTTTCGTTAAACGTTTAACACAGTGAGACAGATAATAGAGTTAGAATCTGTGTGTTTGTCTTGACGCAGCGCAGCTGATGGCGTGCAAGTACCCGGACTTTACTCGTCCAGTGTCAGAGGCTGACAGCACTTGCCGACGCTGCCAGGTCAGCCCCGTAGCGATGGTCAGCAGACGCAAAAGGCCCCGCTTATTAGGCGGCCAGGGATTGTGCGTAAAATAATCTGTCCAGTTAGACAGGAAAAGGCATTCCACCTGCTGTCCACTGGAAAGACGATGACGTCCAAATCTACAGAGGGCACTATCGATTTTAGCTCGCTTGTAAAACGGAGCGCTGGGTACACCAAACATTGTGTATTGTAAGTTGTCAACAGCGCAAAACTTACTGGGAAAGTCCCTAATGTTGTCCGAGCTAGTCATAATAACCGAATGAATTATAATAGAGTTGTACTGATTACCAATAAAAAAGTAGGTAATGCACGAGTGTAACATACTCATTTTTGTAAGTCTTCTACAACAGCCTTGCGTTGCTTCCACAGTGTATGTATTTTTCTTACAGTACTTTCGATAAGAGCCGTGTACAGCGAACGTTGCATTCTTGCTGGTGGATTCCTTCTGAAAAGGAGTTATGGTTTGTCGGTTTCTGCGTTTCTTATATGTTGTTTCTTTGCTGGTCGCTGTGTAGTAATAGGACACAATACTATTGTGTAACAACGGTAGAAGATATGAAGTGAGTGAAATATGATTCTATCTAGTGGCTGAGAAGCTCGCCGACAGAAAAACAACAAACACTGAAGAATCAAGCAGCCTCATTTGTTTTGTTAATACAAGTCATCCAGTTAGCAAAAATTTTAAAAAAATGCATTTGTCTCGTATGTGCAAAGTTTACAAAAGTGTAGATATCAGTCATCGATGTCTCATCTGATAATAAAAGTTATGGTTTTGATGCAGTAAAGATTTATTTGTCACTGAGTCACCAGGTGTGGGACTGACTTTTTGAAACCTACCATACGGGGGTGTAGTACTGGGTGCCAGGTTTCACACCATGCAGCCATCCACCCTGGTGGACCCCAATTTCTGAAAATCTGACGAAACTAATGCATCGTGAGGCACTACACCACTAAAGATAACACAAGTTTACCCAGCAGCTCCACAGCGTAGTGGCTGAGGCTCTAGGCTCGTGAGCTAAAGGTCACATACTCAGTACCTACACAACGCTAATCTTAGAAGAATCTTTATCAAATGGATGTGGTCTTTATTTTGCATTTGATTTTGTTTTAAACATCATTCTTTTCTTAAATTTAATTTCTGATCCTTGATAGCCTCACTCCAGTTATTGTACGAATTAAATGACATGAACTTGTATTTAAAATGTGATTGCAGTAACGTAGCATTTACATTTTCTCATAGTACGAGAAGAATTTATGTTTTAAATATTTGTGTGATGATAACCATCCAAAAAATCTACATATTTTTTGAGAACAATGTGCACCAACTATAAAGTCTGTAAAATATTTAGTGAGCCCTCACTCTGTAGGGTAAATGTCAGAAGAATTCAATATACACCGAGACACTTGTCAATGTTGGCAGACTTTGCTAACTGCAGCGTAGACACGCTGCTGACTACAAGTAAATGAGACACACATGAAGGTGAGAAACTTTATAACAGACTTTAACAACTGTGGTTGAAACCAGACATACAAGACAACGAAATGTTAAGTTATGATGGGAATATTTGTCGTAAGGATAGGTTAGCCGCCAATGGTGGCGGGGTGTTTAATGCAGTAAAAAATTCGATGAAATCACAGATTCCCAATCTGATTTAACTAGGGTGGAACAGAGTATCAAACAACAGTGAAAATGGTGATGGGATGCTTTTGTAGACCACCTGGGTCAGGATCTGTAGTTATACAGCGCTTGAGACAGAACTTGCAGGATATCATTAGTAATTTTCCTGATCATGCCGTTGCGATAGGGAGTGACTTCGACTGACCAGGTATAGATTGGGAGTGTTATGCCATCAAAACTGGTGTCAGAGACAGGGTTTCGTGTGGCGTTGTTCGAAAATTACCTTGAGCAGGTAGTTAGGGAACACCAACTAGTGAGGGTAACGTCTTAGGCCTCATGGCAACTAACAGACCTGAACTTATCGAATCAGTTAACATATAGGAAGGTATCAGTGATTACAGAGCTGTGACAGCATCTATGGTGACGGGCTCTACAAGGAATGTCAAGAAAGGTAGGAAGATATATTTACTCAGCAAGGGTGACAGGATACAAATTTCAGAATATCTCAGCAGTCAGCATCAAATACTCGGTGATGAGGAAGAAGATGTGGAGAACAAATGGGAAAAATTCAAGGGCATCGTTCAATATGCCCTAGACACGTATGTTCCGAGTAAAGTTTTAAGGGATGGGGAGATCCTCATTGGTTTAATAGCCGTGTCTGAAAAAGCGCTGTGTAATCAAATAGCACTACATCTTATATTCAACAGCAGTAAAAACCTAGCTGACAAACAAATGCTGAGCAAAGCGAAAACGAGTGTAAGGAGAGCCATGAGACACGCGTTCAATGTACTTACCTGATTCTGATAACGTTTTTAATAAACTGCACAGTTTGGCGTGGGAAGTTCAAACGTAACGTTTCAAAGGGCAACCCAGCATGCCACAACTTATGGAAACGCGCGTTCGCTGCCCACCAGGAAGCGTGCTGCCTTTGCGTTTGCCGTGTTGCGTTGAGCTTGTGTCACTTTGCTGCTCAGTTCTAGGACCAGGTTAGCATTACGTTGCTTTCTTCCTTGAATTTTTTTTAGTCTGTCTCGAAATTTTTCCCTATCACTGCGAGCACGGTATTCCATGACTTGGGGTGGTTTTTTCGTCTATCAGCTTTGGAGTCACTTTCGTTCTAGCTTGCTTCTTTTTTAGAGAGACTGTTTCAGTTTCATGCCCAGGATGAAGAAATGTTTTAAAGTGTTTGAGGCAGGTGTCTTGTGAAAGGAGTGATTTATGTTGTTCTCTTCCGGTGCCTCTACTCCCTCGGGTCTTCCATTTCAAATACCTTAATCTTACGAAGTGATGGATGTTAAGCGGCTGCATTTTGTTTCGGAGTGTCATTTCTTCGTGGGTTTTGTCGAATTTTGGATACTATGGATGACGTTCGCATCTGGTATTAATGCATGTACATGCAGTTACAATTAAAATAACAAACTGGAATTATCAATTCGCTTTAAGGAGCACACACACTGCCAGAATTGTACTGCCTTCGTTGGCAAGGGATTCATGGTGCAGGACATTTGAAACAGCGTTGAGGTGCTGTTCACTGTGACCAAGCGAAGTATGCCTGATTTGATGGCGGAAATTGAAATTTAGGGTAATAAGAAAAGGGGTATTGAAGAAATACTAAATCAGCAAGGTGAATTCAATCAAAACTACGTTTTCAGTATTTTCTGTGACCTATGTTAAATAAACATGTTGCAAGTTAGAATACTGAAGGTGCTGGTGTGATGGACCAGTTTGAAAGTATTCTCCACAGGATACTGTGACACGGGTTTCTGCACCTCTCATGTCATCTGCACAAAAACGTTGACATCGGCTCCACTGCACACACACACACACACACACACACACACACACACACTGGGAGATGTCTCATTCACTGGATTATAATTTTTCAGTTTGTGCTCACTTGTTTTAAAAATGCATATTAGGTCCTTGATTTTGCCTTTATTTAAATAGTTCCCGTCTGGGAGCTGCTATGTGCTCTGATGTAGCCTATTCCTGGTAACGTTACTACGAAACTGACATAAGCATTGTGATTTGCATTTGTCATGCACGATATGCACTTATTACATAATTTGTATTTCTTATAATGATAACAATAGTTCTATTTTATTACTTGAATTGTAACTATATATATTTATGGGCCAAATAGCTATTTTTCTGGCAATATTTGATTGGCACCAACAAGTACACACAGCATTTAATGTTCTGGTGTCTTCAAATGGTGACAGACAAGGTTGACCATCTTTTCATATTCTTGTGTTTTACATTCTTAATATGACAAGTTACATTTCTAATGAGGATGTAAAGACCTAGCGTCGCTTCTTAACAAACATAACATGTATCATTATCTTCTGCACTCACTTATTTACTTATTTATTGTATAATGGAAACAAACATGTATATACAACATCTATAAACAAATGCGCACAGTCACTAGCTAGCATATTCTTACATCTACAGATCTAGTTTTCTGATCTATTAGATTGCATCATCTGATGCGTGATGAATGCCCATTAAGTTTTCCTTGTTGTTCGCCAGTTACCCTAGTCTCAGTACTGTCATAACAATAACAAGGTCACACGTGGCAACACCCCCCTGAGGTCGTTGTTTCCCCTACTCCCTGATGCAAGGTGGCACGAGGAGCCAACTGTGATAAGTGGTGAGACCTCTGCATCCCCAGATGTTTTGTTTCGATTACCTGCATGTTTATTATAATTAAGTTATGTTGTTATTCTCCTGCTGTGCCTGGATCCTGAGATATACGTCATCATTTCATGAGACGATTATGTTGTTCCTTGGGTCCTGGTCCTTGCATTCAGAGATGTATGTCACAAGTTTGTCCGATAATTACGCTACCTGTAAAGTGATGTTTTTCGTTATACTCTTTTAAAATGAAATGTGTATATCAGAGTACCTGACTATAACATTAATTAAATCGTCAGGCATGCCTAATTTGTTCAAGTGTTCAGTGAGGAAATGCACATGTTATCTGCTCAAATTGTATGTGCCAGGGAAGTTTATAACTCAAATGACACGAGTTGTGTGGTGCACTACAGAATTTAATAGTTAAATGACAGTGGTCCCCAACAACTTGTTTAGTTGTTTTATCCAACAGTTGACTGCAAATGCATTTTCATATAGTGAATAACTTTCAGGTGTTTCGATTATATGAACAATGGTATGACAAAGATCATCAGTTCTCACTGCAAGTTCTTCCAGCTCAGATAGCAACCATTTTGCAGGACCTGTACCAATGTACAGGTGTGAGTAGAAATTACAACCCTGCGTAGACAGCAAATGGTAGTCGCTCTTTGTGGTGAAAATTTTTAAATTCTGTGAATTTATCATGACCTGTTTACACAGTCGGAAGCTTCTGTAAAACAGTCAATCTGCTGCTCAGGAAAATTTTCACTCATGCCGAATCTACTCAAACATCTACTATAGATATACTGTATACCATGATGTTTATTCAGCTGTGATCCAATAAGATGTGATGACATATAATGATGCTGCTTTGTATTGTTTTCGTCAGAGATGATCAGCAGATCTGCATAGTTTTTCCGCTGCCTGGCAAATTATGAAAAACGCAGGGAGCCAACAACTTTATAAGCAATCTTACCATCACTATCCCTACATGCATCCAAGGCGTATGGGAGATATGTATGTTCTACATCTACATTTGCATCTACATGGTTACTCAGCAATTCACACTTAGGTTCCTGGCTGAGGGTTCTTCGAATCATTTTCATACTACTTCTCTACCATTCCACTCTCGAATGGCGCGCGGGAAAAAGAAAACCCAAAATCTTTCCGTTCGAGCTCTGATTTCTCTTATTTTATTATGACGATCCTTTCTCCCTACGTAAGTGAGTGTCAACAAAATATTTTCTTATTCGGAAGAGAAAGTTGGTGATTGAAATTTCGTAAATAGATCTCGCCGCAAAGAAAACCGCCTTTGTTTCTATGACTGCCACCCCAACTCACGCATCACACGAAACGAGCTGCCCTTCTTTGCACTTTTTCAATGTCCTCCGTCAATCCTACCTGGTAAGGATTCCATACCGCGCAGCAATATTCCAGCAGAGGACGGACAAGTGTAAAGTAGGGTGTCTCTTTAGTGGGTTTGTCCCATCCGCTAAGTGTTCTGCCAACAAAGGGCAGTCTTTGTTTCGCCTTTCCCACAATATTATCTATGTGGTCTTTCCAATTTAAGTTGCTCATAATTGTAATTCCTAGGTATTTAGTCGAATGGACAGTCCTTAGATTTGTGTATTAATTTATACCCAAAATTTATCGAATTTCTTTTAGTACCCATGTGGACGGCCTCGCACTTTTCTTTGTTTAGTGCCAATTGCCACATCTCGCACCATACAGAAATTCTCTCTAGATCATTCTGTAATTGGAATTGATCGACTGATGATTTTACTAGACGGTAAATTACAGCGTCATCTGCAGACAGTGTAAGTGGACTGCTCAGATTATCATCTAGATCATTTATGTAAATCGGGAACAGTAGAGGGCCTATGACACTATCTTGCGGAACGCCAGATATCACTTCTGCTCTACTCGATGATTTACCGTCTATCACTACGAACTGTGAACTCTCTGAGAGGAAATCACGAATCCAGTCACACAACTGAGACGATACCCCATATGCAAGCAACTTGATTAGTAGTCGCTGGTGAGGAACGGTAGCAAAAGCCTTCTGGAAATCTAGGAATATGGAATCGATCTGAGATCCCTTGTCGACATTATTCATTACTTCATTGGAATAAAGAGCTAGCCGTGCTGCACAAGAACGATATTTTCTGAATCCGTCTTGGTTATGTATCAATAAGTCATTTTCTTCAAGGTGATTCATAATGTTCGAGTACAGTACATGCTCCAAAATCCTACTTCAAATTGAGATCAGTGATATGGGTCTGTAATTCAATGGGTTACTCCTATGTACTTTCTTGGATATTGGTGTGACCTGTGCTACTTTCCAGTCTTTAGGAACAGACCTTTCGTCAAGTAAGCGGTTATATATGATTGCTAAAAAACGCGCTATTGTGTCTGCATACTCTGAAAGGAACCTGATTGGTATACCGTCTGGACTGGAAGACTTGCCTTTTTTAAGTGATTGGAGTTGTTTTGCAACACCTAAGATATCTACTTTTATGCCACTCATGCTAACAGCTGTTCTGGTTTCGAATTCAGGAATATTTACTTCGTCTTCTTTCATGAAGAAATTACAGAAAACTGTCTTTAGTAACTCCGCTTTAGTGGCACCATCATTGGTAACATTTCCATTACTATCACGCAGTAACGGTATTGACTGTTTTTTGCACTGGTGTACTTTACATACGATCAGAATGTCTTTGGGTTTTCTACAATATTTTGAGTCAATGTTTCATTGTGGAAACTATTAAAAGCATGTCGCATTGACGTCCGCTCTAAATTTCGAGCTTCCGTGGGGATTTTGCGTTCTTCTGAATTAGGCATGATTTTTTCGTTGCTTCTGCAACTGTGTTCTGACGTGTTTTGTGTACCATGGTGGATCAGTCCCGTCTCTTATTAACTTATGCGGTATGAATCTATCTATTGCTAGCGATAATGTATCTTTGAATTTGAGCCATAACTGGTCTACGCTTACATAATTAGCTTGGAAGGAATGGAGACTCTCTCTTATGAAGGCATCAAGCGAATTTTTATGTACTGTTTTAAATAGACATATTTTGCGTTTATTTTTAGTGGTTTTGGTTGATATGGTTTTGAGCCTCGCTGCAAGGACCTTGTGTTCACTAATCCCTGTATCTGTCATGACGCTCTCTATTGGATCAGGAATATTTGTGGCTAAGAGATGAAGTGTGTTTTCGCAGCCATTTACAATTCGTGTGGGTTCATGAACTAATTACTCGAAGTAAATCTCAGAGAAAGCATTTATTACAGTTTCGGAAGATGTTTTCTGTCTTCCACCGGCTTTGAACATGTATTTTCGCCAACAAATCGAGGGTAGATTGAAGTATCCACCAAATATAACTGTATTAGTGGGGTACTTATTTGTAATGAGATTCAAGTTTTCCTTGAACCGTTCAGCTATTATACCATTTGAGTCGGGGGGTCGGTAGAAGGAGCCAATTATTATTTTGGCATGGCTGTTGAGTATAACCTCTACCCATAGTAATTCGCAGGAACTATCTATTTCAACTTCACTACAAGATAAACTACTACCAACGGACACAAACACACCACCACCTACTTTATTTAATCTGTCCTTTCTGAACACAGTTTGCGCCTCTGTAAAAATTTCTGGAGAATTTATCTCCGGCTTTAGCGAGCTTTCTGTTCCTATAACGGTTTCAGCTTCAGTGCTTTCTATCAGCGCTTGATGCTCTGGTACTTTTCCAATGCAGCTACGACAATTTACAACTACAATATCGATTGTTGCTTTGCTGATTCTGGTCGTTTCTTTGTCCTGTACCCTTTGAGACTGGAACCCTTTTTGATCTTTACCGAGTCTGTCTAACCTAAGAAACCGCCCAGTCCACGCCATACAGCCCCTGCCACCTGTGTAGCCGCCTCCTGTGTGTAGTGGACACCTGACCTGTTTAGCGGAACCCGAAACCCCACCACCATAAGGCGCAAATCACGGAATATGCAGCGTACACGGTCGCAAAACCGTCTGAGCCTCTGATTCAGACCCTACACTCTACTCTTCATATTTATCGATATCCTGAATTTTCATGGGATAACCAGTGCCTTCATGTTTATAATTACTGGGAACATCGTACTTTACATATTTACCAGAACACTCTGGATGGGAGTTAACATTATTCTCCTGGGCCACACTGTACAAAACAGAATTCATTGTAAAGGATGAGCCAGACAATAAGGGATTTTACTTTATTATATGAGCCTCCAAACGGTAACTACATTTTTCCATTGCGGCCAAGCCGCGGCCGGCAGTGTTAGCTGCCTGTAAATTCTTTCATCCCACGGTCTAGTAACAGGAAGTCAGCACCGAGAAAGGGCACCTTGTTCACGCGCCTCTCTCCTTTGCTGACGAGGTAACGCCGCCCCAGGCGTCGCTTAGCAGGCAACGCTCTTCAAAGTTCCATGCCGCCCGCAAGGTTTGCTCGGTCCTGACCAATCAGGGCGGAGGAAGCCGCGTGGTGCGTCGAACATACCCGGCCGCCCGTCACCGCGCTCGCTCTCTTGTATTCGTGCTCACCCGCGAGTTGGACGCGCCCTGTAGCATTGAACATCTCCCGCTTCTCCCGGTGCTGCGGCACTGTGGCCTTAGTTTTGGCAGACAACAACTTTCAGTAGCTTCGCGAACAGTGTTCGCCAAATTCTAAGCTCTGGCTCACCCTCACCTCCCTAGGCCTATATAGCCCCTTTCATCATGCTTTACCCAATAAATGGCCTTTCTCTAAAAATTACCCTATTATTCCATAACGCCCACCGCCTGCCCATACGCCCATCCTGTACATCATCTTTATTTACTACATCAACAGCCGTATGTTACGATGCAGTATCTCCTGGAAGTTTTAAGAATAAAGAACTGTCATTACGTTGACAATGGATGAATGCACAAATGTCTAAGTACAGCACGTTGCTTCATACTTTCTCAGAGTGTCTTTCTTCGAATTCTGACTACTTTGTTTGTAAGCGGTTGTAGACATACTTCTCGTACCGTTCAGTGAGCGAGGCGGTTTGCAATATTACGTTTATTCTACTCTACAACTGTATGTGTGCCATCTCAGTCACATCGTGATGTGTAGTAATTTCAGACTCATAGCATAGCATAGCTTTACAATTAACTGAAGGGTACTGAAGCTTCTTCGAATTTTAGACATCCTTTAGCACCAAACAGGTTTCATGCATCAGAAATATAAGGGGAGGGGGTCCAGATATCAAACACCACTCTTAATTCGAGGATGTGCAATTCGGTTTCTGATAACACATCAGTCAGTGAACAATTTAGGTCTGTGGTCTAGCTGATCTCAAGCAATTGGTCTTTATTATTGGAACTGCTGATAAGACAGCTGTACCCTCTACTGATAGAACTCTACTGCAGTGACAATGTTTTCAGTGATTGTGCGCCTCCAGCATGGATGAGAGTTGGGGGTGTCTCCCAGTGTGAACATCCAAGTTGAGGTGACGTCACACTGCTTTTGCCACTGCTGTGTGTCGTAGGTGTTGGGGCGAGAATAGCAGCGGACCTCTCACTGACATCATGCTGCTGCCCCCACCATGGCCACCTCCTCGGTTATGTTGATGTAACGAGTTTACACGAAGAAGTATTGCTCTGCAGTGTGCATATACCACGTTTATATCATATTCCCATTACCTTTTTTCAAATGTAGTTGCACGATTATTTCTTCTCCACAGAATTTGCAAGTTGACTGTCTTGGTCAACAACATTCACCTCAAGCGTATCCAACGTTTGAACGGTTACAGGGAGATATATAACATTAGATGGAGCCTCTAATGTTTTGTATCCAGCACCTACTGCAGGGGGAAAAAAACAGGAATTGTGTGTAGCAGCTTATCCTTTAGATACATATCTGTTCCAAAACTGCATTAAGCATGAATTGTCAGGAATATATCTACAGCTAGGTCAGACTTGTAAATCTTTTTAGCATCCAATGCTAGATGTTCTTCTCTCAGAAAGCCTAAAAGTAGTACTACTGAAGCTTCATTTGCAAAGTCAGTAGCCCCTTCAGTTGCTCATGTCTCTGCTTTAAGTGGCTTGGTATTTGCAAGTAACTTGAACCCAATTGATGCTGTTATAGATGTGTGTTTATATCGTCGAAACTTTTTGACACTCTGCCATATTTACACTATTCACTCAGTGAGTGAGTTATTTATGTATGTATGTTTAAGTGTTTGCAGAATAGTGTGACCTGTTTATCATATCTGCAAATATCTTGCATAATGTTTGTTTCCCACTGCTGTTGTTGCAGTAAAAGACGAATATACATTGTATATAATTTTGTTTATTAACTTTTTTACGTACAGAAAATAAAAAAATACGTTGTTGACACATTTCTTATTATTCATTCTGCCTTACATCCTTACAGTATTGTTTAAATAGTTTTTTTATACCCTCTAAATTCTATTATCATTGTGTTCAAATCAACAGCACGCACAATATATTTCGGTTCTCCATCTGTAAACCAATTCTACAGATTTAATATCCATAGGAGCTATAGTAGCAGACTTCGGTTCTGCAAGCATGAATACATTTATACGTTGTTCGGAACCGTTTTATATGGTACATTTCATGTACATAACTTACAACATCGTTAAACAGCGGTTTCACATATGGTTGCCACCGACTTTGTCTGTTGCGATCCATATTGAACTTTATAGCCAATAGAACTTCGTAACACATCTAAGTTTTAAATAAACACACTGTGAAGAGTCCTGTGATGATGATGATTCCTTTAATGTAGGAGTTTCATACAGATCGATGATGGTTGCCTTATTGCTACAGATGTTCATGTCAGGAGGAAGTTGAGATGGATCAGAGTGTGTTGTCATCAACCTCACAGTGTGCTTCATCGGCCTACATTGCTCTCCCTACTTTATCTCTGTAAATTGTGTTTTAGCATTACGACGTACATTGTCAGTTTCTACTATAACTTCACATTCATACGATACACTAACCTTACATTCGCATGTTTGGAACCGCATGCTGTTAACATGTATGTACTGGTAAGGAGTAGCATTCGGAAATGAACTGACAATATGAAATAGCTGTATAGTTTATGTATCTCTCTGCAGTATAAATGACCTCTTAATCCTAAGACTTAATGTAGTAACGTAAAAATTGTGCAGCAGAACTGCAGGGCAATTACACACATTTTGAGCCTTGAAGACATAATAAAAATGACACTGTACAAGGATTCTCATCAGGAAGTACTATTTCAACATCCACGGCCGCATGTGCTTCAAGATCCAGGGACCAAGACCATGGGAACAGCATAATTGATAAAAACATGTGTAATTATTTGTTGACATTATGACATACATCCCAGGATCCAGGAGACAGCCCCAGGGTAATTACATATCTTGATGATTAAACATGGAGATAATCGAATCAACAAGTTTGACGATATACATATCTCTGAATTAGCACAATTGGATCATCATGTGACGTCATGACGGGGGACAGGGCATGCACACGCCTCAGAGGGTGTTGCAACATGTGACCTTGTTGTTGTTATATTGAGGCTAGACAAACGGAATACTTAGAAAGTGACATTGAATTGTCTGTAGAAGAACACTCACCACCTACTTTAGACAAGCACATATGCCTTGTCCAGTGCTAATCCAGTTCATGATCCTCTACTGACGTCTGAGGAGATCGAATCCTTCTATCTGCATGAAAGCGTCCTTGACTAGATGTTTGCTCACTACTGATGACTGCGCTTACTGAATTTTCTATGAATAACTGACAATGAAAGGGGGCACAACAAGGTTTTTTGCTGTGCACCATGAGGCTGTCCTTGATATCAAGCGTTGGTATTCTGGCTGTGCAATATCTCGATGAATGGGTAGTTGAGAATTCTTCCGAACATTCTTCCAGACCTTTAGGACAGTTGATCTTCTTACAGCTGGAGGTGGGATGATGCTGAGAACAGGAAGTATTATAGTATTTGTACTCTGAATACATCTCGTAATGCCTGATTGAGTTGCACATCTATCTTCTTAGTATGGGCGTCATTGATCCTAGACGAACAACAATCTTCAGTAACAGAGCACCTGTTAGAGGATTAAAGCCATAGCTCTTAAAACAGGGGCATTAGCTCTCTGTAAGGTACCAACAAATTTTTGAAGGCTGTTGTTTCTCGTTTTGACTTTAGCTGCTGAAATAGAAAGATGCTACTTGCAAGTTAAGAATTGTGTAATGCGATGCAGCAAGACTTGGCCTCTGGATCTGACGTCTGGCATGTAATCTGTGTTGTGCTTAGATGTTATGAAGATAGAACTGTTTTCTGAGGATTTAGGTAGAGGCACCATTTCTTGAAGACTTCCCTATCAGTGGTTACAGAGGTTTCAGCATCAGAAACGTTTTGGCTCTGGGCCATCAAGCAAATGTCATCAGCATAAACTATAATCCTGAAGACGTGATCCCAGCGCAGATACTTGTAGTAAACCATTATTCAGTTTAAGTACCCTGTATCTGTCTTTATTAGAGTAGATATGAAATCATCTATTGCTTAGCATGTTATAAATTAAGTCCTTAAATTTGCGACATGAGATAACAATCGTAAATTCCTAAAGAAGTCCTTCTCACCAAGCAGTGTCGTGAGCAGCTGATAGGCCCAAAAAGACAGCTACCCTTACTAATTTCTGCTCATACCCATTTTCGATATAATTAACGAGAGAGAGTTTCTTTTCATTAAATTAATTTCGATTTTTAATCTGGTATAGTGCCTTTCTTTTTAACGAAACAGTGTGTTTTGATTGTCCCTAAACGTTCAGAGTTGCACTGTCTAACTTTGTTGGTGCAACCAACATTCTATTGCAAATATGGCTCATTAGTCTACATGGTATGTTTTCATTATTTCTTTTTGCTAATTTCTATGATATCTTAAAATAGTGTACTGTTGATGTTGACCAGACAGGTACTTTCCATTTACTTACGTAGTTCCAAGATATGCTATTAGACGATGTCGTTCAAGCCTACAGAATTCATTGCCACATAGTATTTACTATGAGTGGCAAATTATCACTTCACGCTACATAACTTTCATTACATAGAATTAACGAATGTAACTGAAGATTTTTAAAGTCAGTTAAACCTAAGGCAATTTTTTGTTTCCTGTTTCTTTTACAGACCCGATGATGGTTGTTTCGTAGCCAGACCGTGTAATGAATAGCAGATGATTGTGTTTTTGAGTTCAAGAAAACTAAAAGGTTTTGTAATTTAGTTTTGATGTTTTAGAAATACGTAAGATTACAATTTCCATCACCAAAGTCAGGTTAATAACATGTGATTATGATTAAGATGATTTGTTGACTATTTCAAATTGACCTAGTTAAAAAAGTCAGCTTCTAAGTTGCTGATCCCAATTACAGTCACTGTTTACAGGCTAGAGGTAAAACTGAAAGTACTTAAGTTTAGTACAAGTATTAATATGCCTTGCCAAACGTGTAACTCTTCGATCTGGTATACACTTAATGGTGTTGTCACAGTGTTTGCCTTTAATCTCAGGCTCTTATTTGGTTTGGACATAGTGCGTAATCCTGGTGGATTGGAGGACGATGTGATTCTTATTGCTGAGTCCTTGCATTCACCTTATGGCTGGGTTAAAACTTCTGGGTAAAAAACATCACCTGGGATTGTTTGTCGAACGTCAAAGCATTTTGTGTCCTGTTCCAGTGTTCTGGTTATCTTTTCGACTAATTTTTAAAAACTAATCTCTAGTATAATACGAAGGAGTTTATGAAATAATTGTTTAAGTCAGCTTTTGACGAAAATGAGCTAAGTGCTATGTTATTTATCAGGCACTACAATCTTCTGAATGGTATAGTGATGTATGTTTTTGTGTGCGCAATAACATAGCTACATCATATTTACAATTTCTGCTGTCATGAAGTCATACAGTTTTCGTTTATAGCTAATGTAGTTATGTCAGTTATATCACAAATTACAAAAAGGGAAGTGGACACAGTTGTAGTTGAGATAGGAGATGTAATACTGCGAGAGGAATTGGACATTGAGCTGAAATATCTAAGTCAAAACAACGCCCTAGCAGTAAACAATATTCTGTCAGTACTATGGATAGCCTTGGGTGAGCCAGCCACGACAAAACTTTTCCATCTGTTGTGTTATATGCATGAAAAAGGCGAAATACCTTTGGACGTTAAGAAGAATGTAATAATATCAATTCCAAAGAAACGAGTTGTTGATTTGTGTGAAAATCACTGAACTATCAGTTTAATAAATCATGGCTACAAGACACTAACAGGAATTCTTTGCAGAAGAATGAGAAAACTGATAACCTCATGGAAGTTTGGTACGAATTCCAAAGAACTGTGGGAACACATGAGGCAGAACTAACCATACAGTTATCTTAGAAGATGGGTTAAACTTACGTTTATAGCGTTTGTATACTTAAGTAAAGCTTTTGACAATGATGAATGGAATATCCTGGGTGAAATTCTGATGGTAGTAGCGGTAAAACAAAGAGAACGAAAGGCTATTTACAACTTGTACAGAAACCAGAGGGCAGTTATAAGCGTCGAGGCGCATTAAAGAGAATTTGGAGTAGTGGTTAAATTTCAGGGAGAAGAAATGAAAGCTTTGAGGTTTGCTGATGAATAGTAATTCTGTGAGATACAGTAAAGGACTTGGAAGAACTGTTGAAGGGAATGGACAGTGGCTTGAAAGGAGGATATAAGATGAAAATCAACAAAAGCAAAACGAGGATGATGGAGCGTAATCGAAGTAAATCAGATGATCTTACGGGAACTAGATTAGGAAATGAAACACTGAAAGTAGTAGATGACTTTTGCTGTTTGTGCAGCGAAGTAGCTGATAGTGGCCAAAGTAGAGAGGATATAAAATATACACAGGCAATGGCAGGAAAAGTATTTCTGAGGAAGCAAATTTTGTTAACTTCAAATATATCCTTAAGTCTTGGCAAATCTTTTGTTGAAGCTATTTTTATGGGGTGTAGGCATATGTGGAAGTGAAACATGGATGATAAACAGTTTAGACAAAAAGAGAATAGCAGTTTTCGAAATGTGGTGCTACAGAAGAATGTTGAAGATTAGATGGGTGGATCACATAGCTAGTGAGGATGTATTGAGTAGAATTCGAGGGACAAGAAATGTGTGGCACAACTTGACCTAATGGAGGGATTGGATGGTTGGACACATTCTGAAATGTCAAGAGATAACCAATTCAGTCTTGAAGTGAAGTGTGGGAGGTAAAATTCGTAGAGGAAGACCAAGCGGTGAACACAGTAAACAGATTCAGAAGGATGTAGGGTGCTGTAGTTATTTGAAGATGAAGAGGCTTTCAGAATGGAGAGCTGTGTTTGAAACCAGTCTTCAGACTGAAGGCCACAACAACATCTTTCTGCGTTATAACATCTTATTTTCCAGTTGGTGTATTTCTTCATTGTTTATAACTGACTTGCAGAATGTGTCTGACGTAACTTCAAGGATGATGTGTGGGGAATAAATATATATTTAAAGTATGAGTAATTGGAGGTCCCAGATAGGTGCTGAAGGACAGATTTCGTGAATCCAGGGTATTTTAATCTACGGAACTGTTCTTTCATTCCTCGACCAAGATTTAGCGGTGTCAGCTGTGTTGCTCGTGTGTAGTAGTGGAGACGTGGCTGTTCCACGTGCCGTCTTTGCGACTGGCGTAAATCTCGTCGAATGGTGATCACCGATACGGTCTTGTATTTACCTGTTCCCAATAACGTTTGTAATTAATTGCATAGCTTGGCGTGGGAAACTGCAACGTAACGTTTCAAAGAGCAGCCCAGCATGCCACAAGCTATGCAACGTGCGTTCGCTGTCCACCAGGAAGCGTAATGTCGTTGTGTCTGCCGCGTTGCGTTGAGACTGTGTCGCTTTGCTGCTCAGTCCTAGGACCGGGTTACCTGTGCTGTGGTTGCCGCTGAATCCGGCCTGTTCTTGTCGGAATATGTTGCTTTATACCTCGAATTTTTTTTAAATTTGTCTCGAAAGTTATCGCTATCACTAAGAGGACGGTAATCTATGAGTAGGGGTGGTTTTTGGTCTATCAGGTTTGGAAAAGACATTCATTTTACTTTGCTTCTATTTTAGAGAGACTGTTTTCAGTTTCATGGCCAGTATGAAGAAATGTTTTAATGTGTTTGTGGCAGGTGTTTTGCGAAAGGAGAAATTTACGTTGTTGTCTTTCTGTGCCTCTAGCCCCTCGGCTGCTTTTCTTCTGTTTCACATTCCTTAATCTTACGAAGTAGTGGATGTTAAGCGGTTGCATTTGGTTTTGGAGTGTCGTTTCTTCGTGAGTTTTGACGAACTTTGGATACCATGGATGATCGTGACTCTTTTTTCTAGCACTTTGCGGAACTTAGTTGAGGTCATCAGTAATGGATGACATTGTCATCTGCTATTAAGGCTGGCTGTTCTCAGATGGTATGCTATGGCTCGTTTGAATTCTTTTCCAAAAACGACTGGCACTGTGGGACCTAATTCTTGTGATTCCCTCGCCCATCACTTGGTGGGCTTCTCTTTTTATTAGGGCATTGAGACTATTCAAATCAAAACGTCCGTTTGGTTAGTGCTGTATTGGCCCCAGAATTTTATTTCTATTTAATTTTGTTTATTATGGATGTAACTAGTGTTTCTCTGTGTTATGTTGGTGTTGTGGACTGGCCAGACAGCCAATCCATTATGACCGGTAGCCGAAAGGCACGCGTTAAGCTCACGCAGGCTGGCGTGAGGTCTGGAACAGGACAATGTCTTGAGACTAGCAAAAAGGGTACGTAGCTTCTGGAATACTTAACTTTAATCCGTAATTGGTGAACATCGGTCTGATGGTACATGCATCACAAGATAAATTGCAAATGATAAAGGCGCCTTGCTAGGTCGTAGCAAATGACGTAGCTGAAGGCTATGCTAACTATTGTCTCGACAAATGAGAGCGTAATTTGTCAGTGAACCATCGCTAGCAAAGTCGGCTGTACAACTGGGACGAGTGCTAGGAAGTCTCTCTAGACCTGCCGTGTGGCGGCGCTCAGTCTGCAATCACTGATAGTGGCGACACGCGGGTCCGACGTATACTACCGGACCGCGGCCGATTTAAAGGCTACCACCTAGCAAGTGTGGTGTCTGGCGGTGACACCACAGTTGGTTTCTTCTTAGGGGCGTTTTCAGGTACAGCAAGTTGTATTGCTTGCACTGTTTGTTGGTTGTAATATGTTATAATAAGTGGTTTCAGTAGCTGATATGCTAGGTTTTGTGCTTAAACGTCTCAATCTGAATTTTTCGGCGATTCGAATCCGTGAATCTATGTTGGTTTAATTTTTTCCTGCTTTTGTGGTTAATAGCTGTAGATCATACAGTAAATGGCAGGTAATCATTAGCTATGCTGCCGCCTAATTCAGTCTCGCTTCAGTATCTGTGATCGAAGATAAAACTGTCATAGTGATTGTTAAAAGTGGGCGTTATTTCAAAGTCTGGCGAGATTCAAACAGGCTACAAGTTCACCATTTTTGTTGTTCGAGTTTTACAGGAAATATCGTGGATCTAGCACTGAGTCTCCTGTAACTTTAGCTGGGCCGAGTGAAGGTACGAAAAATGATGATATCAATTGGGAGTTCCTCGGCGAGAGGTACATATATCGTTGTGTCTCTTATACAGTCCTAAAATTCTTCACAAGATCGCTTGGTGAATGTTTAGATTTTACTGCAGGACCATTCCTGTCGTTCTCTGCGAATGTTGCAGAGTAATCAGCGTGGGCGTTGTCGGCAAGCTGTAGCTCATGGAAAGCTTGGTGATGTTAGCTAAGTGGCAGTATCGCTTAGGTTAAAAGTGACTGACTTGGATGCGGTAATTTCATGGTGATAATCTGAATTTGTTATCTTCCAAATCTGTATATTTCATACAGCCAGTCGAGGGTAATTCCCTGAACTTAGCTGCGTTTGTTGGATTTATTAGTGTTCAACCAATATATATATACACTGGTTGAACACTAATAAATTCAACAAATACAGCAAATATATATGTATGTGTGTGTGTGTGTGTGTGTGTGTGTGTGTGTGTGTGTGTGTGTGTGTGTGTTTGTGTGTGTCTGAATACGCAACGTTTGTAGTAAGTAATCTCAGTGCATAGGATACATAGACAGAGGCTACCACTTCCAAGTAAGTAGACAGTTAAAAATAAAGAAGACATTGGGAAGGAGAAGTAATGGCTGTACGATATCACATATAATTACATTTAATGTGTTCATATCAGATAGATTTCACTTTTATTGCAGGCTTTAACGCAATCTACTGTCAAGACAGTTACTGGAGAAAAATACTGAAGGAGGCTACAGAGAGGATTCTGTAACCAGAGACGGTTCATTGTTTCTCCTGGCCAGATTCCTCTCAGCTGCTGAGCAGAGGTGTCCCCATGCAGGAATGTTAGTTGGGTTAAACCACGCTAGTATCCTGTTCTTCAGTATGAGGAGCGTCGTTCCATTACAAACGAAACAGACGAAGAGCACTGGTCCTTGCAGCATTGTAACTAGATGTACGTAGTAGACAAATTGCGCAATTCCTTGAGCCTGGTGGAACCCAATTCTAATTGTAATACCTATTCCAGTTACGATAACAGCCTTAACTGACATAAAAAGACATTGCTTCTTTGAGGTAAACTTATTGTTATCAACAATTTTGAGTTGCCGCATGGAATACCGATTACGTAGGTACATGTGTCCAACCAGTCCGAGACAAACCAAATTGAAAGCCACTGACAGACAAATGCCCACAAGGACTAGCACACGACTGTGGATCAGGTAATATTTACTCGTCTTTTCCAAAGCAACAGCTGCCACACACACTATACTCCACGGCATTAACGCGTACAACACCTGACGACGGAATAACTTGCTTACTTCAGCAGGTAGTAGGTCGTTAGGAAGCCTGAGATGACGAACACAAGCATACATGTGGTAGCAGAATGAGTTTAGCCAGATACAGCTGAGAAGTGTGAGGGCGCTATCTACCAGCACTGCTGTAGGTAAGTCAGGGAAACCTGCCATACGATACACGACCTCAGAACACAGGATCTGGATTATGCACGTGATCTGAAAGGACAAGAGTATCTTTCCAGGCAAGTTACGTAACTGGGGAAGGTACATGTATACTCCGGCTGTCGAAAAGCGGAAAATAATGTTTGCCAGTATAAATGAGATTTCTAAAGGCTTTAAGCTATCGATTTTGAAATCCTTGTATTTCAAGTTGTCGTTCTTTAAACGGTTTTTGCAGTTCAGTGTTTCTTCTGTTAGCTTTTGATACAGTATGCTGCTAGAACTATATTGCTTTATAAATGGGTAATAAATGATGCAATTATCGGAAGCCTTAGTGGAGGAAAAGTCGCGACACTTTAGCAGCAGAATAGCTCTGGAAACAGAGCAGATGGCATCTGTAGCGTTCGATTCCAGACACGATTGATCGTCAGGACTACCGAAATAGCAGCGAGCATCACTCACGGACTGTATCATACTAAACGGGACGTCCTGACAAATGCTGTACGAGTTGACTGCCATCCAGGCCAGCAGACAGAGGTTGACGTTCACCCTCTGCGTGTAGGCCAGGTAGCTGGTCACGGGTATGTGGGGCCACCTCTGCACCACGTCGTCCCACAGCTGCTCGCGGCACTGTAGGCGCTGCTGGATGGTCTCCGGTGGCAGGTCTTCCAGCGGACACGTGGGGTGGTCCAGGGCGCTCGCCAACAGCTGCATGCAGTCAGTGTCCACGGAGAGCGTAGCGCTGCTTCTGTCCTCCAGCTGCCACTCCTCATCTGCAAAAATATGACAGCAAGTATGTGGCGCCCCCAAAGTCTCCTCTAGGTGATAAGATTGGTCGTTGTTTACCTATATTATCCAGGTTCAGTTACTCAGAATTAAGTAAGGCGACATGTCATAACAAATTAAGACTATTCAGATAGACAGATAGCATTGTTACCATGAAAGTCTATTTCATCTACAGGGTGTCCAAGAAGTCCCTGTGTCGCTCTTGGCTCAATAAAAATGAGGAAAGCAATAAGTTTTATTGATATTACTGCTTTGAAGCTGGCGAAAAAGCAATGCTATCAGTATTGTATTTCTGTTTCAGCACTGTAGTCTCTGAGTTCCGAACCCATGGTGCAACAGCTATATTTCAAAGGAGAGATTAGTGGCATATTTGTGTGAGCATGAACATCCATAGATAGAAAAAAACTACAAAGGGCATGATGAGACAACTTGCCACAGTCTATCTCGTAAAGTATCCTGCCTGACTGAGATAAATGTCCTGTTTTTTTAGGTTGTCTCAAAGACAGGTCATGTATTGGAAGCAATAAAACGTGAGAGGAAACGTGTGTCACTGTCTCTTAATCAGATGAGCCGTCTCCAATGAAATCCATTTGCAAAAGAGCAGTTGGACTTCAAGCGTCTTGCTCAACAGTGCAAGGCCACATTGAAAGAAATTTGGATACGAAAGGATCTAGGCCGATGTTTGTTATTGAATTATCTGACAATGATATGGAGCTACGATTTGTAGCCTACCGTACTTTGTTGGCTCAAGACTGTTTACTGATAAATGAGGCATATACCGCAGTTTGCACAGGAGAAATATTGTTTTCTTGTCTAAGGAAAATTCCTATTATCAGCAAGAGTTAGAAATAAACCCACTTCATGTCACATGGGCCTTGGTGTGATCACAATACATGTTTGGACCACATTCTTTTGAAGCTTACATGAATGGGAACTTTTATTTAACTATACAACAGAAGTTTTCAGTACCTCTTGTCGATGAGGAGGCAGTCACGGATCATGTGCGGTTATGGTAGGACGGAGCTTGAGTCACGTTTTGTTGTTCAGGTGTGTGGGTTCCTTAATGAACAAGCCACATTAAAATGGTGACTGTCGCCTCCCCCCAGTTTCGCACCGAACTATATTATTCACATACACTGTAGGTGAAGTTATATTTTAATTATTTTAGCAGTATCTATATCTTTCCTCCTTGTTGTGAGACTCATTGTTGTCCACTTCCGTTATTGTCAAAACTACTAAATGATAACATCTGCTTTCTTAAATGCTGGAATTTATTAATTAAATCACTCAATTTATAAACATTTATGAACATCAAACACTGTGTGCCATCTGCCACTCATCTCCGGCCTCGCTACCGAGCAACCTCTCTCTCTAGCCTCTCACATCCGACTTCCACCCATGGACTCCAACACTCGACTACTGCTTACCCTCTCGCACATTGTTGACTGCACTGCAGTCTTTGCTTAAACCATGTGTGATCTCTGCATAGTGCATAATCGATATTATGTAAGGGTACTGGACCCTTACATATCCCCACCAAAATAATACTTTAATATGAAAAAATATAATAGTGATATTAGATTTGAATATTAAAGTAGAAAAATATATAGAAAGACAAAACTGAAAAAATGTGAAATTACATTATTTAGTCAAAACTATTTGCTTATTAATGCTGTGATAATAGGAGGAGAGGTGATACTCCTATGTGGTGCGTCCCAGGTGGCTGATAGGGAAGTCCTCACTGGTTTACCGGCGGACTTGAGCGAAATAAAATAGCTCTCGTACCAAACACACCCTCTGCGGTTAAAAGCCATAGTTGTAAATCGGATCTTGCTCCAACTAAGGTTGACAACCTTCGAAAGTCAAAAAAGGATAGATCTTTTAGGAAAAAATTCTACCGTCCTGCTTAAAAAGTCAGGAAAAGGCTACATCGGATTTGGTGGGTAGTCACCTAGAAGACAGCAACGAATCGGAGCGTTTGCAACCATCAAAATGCACACTAAAACACAAAAAGAAGATTAAACATAAGCAGATAAATTATATAGCAACACACAACATAAACTCACTACAAGAGACCGGAAAACTCAAGGAGCTCACAGATGAACTAAATAAACAAAAAATTTTAATAATAGGGATCCAAGAAATGAGAAACACCACAGAGGACTCATTCGAATCACAAGGATACAGAATTTATAATGGGAAACCAGGACCGAGGGCAATGAAACAACGTCCTCAGTTTGGAACAGGGTTTTTAGTAAACATAAAAATAATAGATTCAGTAACGGATTTCCAAGCAGTATCGCCAAGAATTGCGACTCTAAACTTTAAAACAATGAGTAAAACCTATACAATAATAAATGTTCATGCCATAACAAATGAAAAAAATTGTCTAACAAAACCAAAGGAAGAGGGAGATAAATTTTGGGACCTTCTAGAACAAACTGTGAACAGAGTAAATAAAAAGAATGTAAAAATCTTATTGGGATATTTCAATGCTCAGTTGGGAAAAGAAAGGAAATATAAAGATATAATTGGAAAATGGAGTCCATATAAATTTACAAACAAAAACGGTCAAAGACTTGTAGAACTATGCAGAGAATACAACCTTATATCTAAATCAACATACTTTAAGAGGAAGCCAAGTAAACTTAAAACGTGGAAACATCCAGACTGGAGGAAGGGGGAGTGGCAGCTAGACCATGTCTGCATGGGCAAAAATTTTCATAAGGAGGTCCACAATGTTAAAGTACTGAGAGGAGTAGACACAGGCTCAGACCATTATATAGTTAAAATTAAAATCAAATTCACTCCATTAAAGAAGAGGACCAGAAAAACTAATAAAATAAGAAGGAGGTTTGACCCACATCAGCTAATTAAAAATAATAAATACCAACAAATAACACAAACCATCAAATTAACTGATGATCTTCGACAACTAGTGCCTAATCTTAAAAAAGAAGCAGAGAATCTAGCTCCTCTGAACCCACGAAGGATACATGCATGGTGGACATCAGAATGTGACAAATTCCATGAAGGTAGGCACCAAGCATGGTTAAAGTTTCAAACACATAAAACTGAAGAAAATGCCATCAACCTAAAAAATGAAAGAAAAAAATTCACACAAAATATTAGAAGAATCAAGAGAGGATTCCATAAAGATATTATAAGCTTTATAGAAGGTAATTATCATAAAATAAACTCCAGGAACTACTATAAAATCTTTGGGAAACAACTACAACAATATGAGGCCCCTACACTAATACTGAAAGATGGAGATGGAAGAATGACACACAGTAACAAGGAAAACGCAGAAATCATGGCAAAAGCATTTAAAAAACTTCTGAATTGCGAGGAAGCCAAAGAACCCTTACAAATCAACATAAATACCCCAATAAAAACAAAACCTAACGAACTAGACCCTCCAACATTCCAAGAAGTAGCAAAAATTCTTAAAGGAGAATTATAAGGCATGTGGAGAAGATCAGGTTTTTGTTGAAATATGGAAATAGGCAAGTGACACAGTCAGGATCTCCTTACACATGGCTCTAACAAAAATTTGGGTAACAGAACGATTCCCTGAGCATTGGACCCCAGCTATCATCCACTCACTACACAAAAAGGGAGATAAGAGCAACCCACACAACTACAGAGGAATCTCTCTCCTAGATTGCACATACAAAATTCTATCCGCGATCCTATATGAAAGAATCAAAGAGCAATTAGAACAGGAGTTAGGGGAATATCAGGGAGGTTTCAGACCATGGAGAAGCTGTGCAGAGCAGATAATTAGTTTAAAATTGATTATGGCATACTGCAAGAAACAGAACAAACCTGTGGCAATAACATTTGTAGATTTTAAGAAGGTATATGACTGTCTACACAGACCTTCAGTATTAAAAATTTTAAGAAATCTAGGACTCCATCCAGAACTAATTAAAATAATACAACTCATTCTAACCAACACCAAATCAAAAGTGAAGTTTAGAGGAGAAATTTCGGAACCATTCCTCATAAAAACAGGCTTAAGACAAGGTGACTGCCTATTACCAATACTGTTCAACTGTGCACTGGAATACATAATGAGAGAATGGTACAAGGACAATCCAAAGATGATAAGAATCGGAAGTGCAGAAGATGATATTACCTTAAACTGCTTGGGATTCGCTTATGGTCTTGCTGGAACAGGCGACAGTCGCGCTGCGTGCTAGGTCCTCGTGTGGGTTGGTACATCCTCTACTGCAGTTGTAACCTGTGACGACCGCGCTGCGCGCCCATCGCTTCACATCGGTGGCTCCACATCGGCTCGCCAACATACACTGCGCGCGCACGTCAGTCAGTCTGTAGTACCACAACACTCGCGCCACGCGTTCCTATTATTGCTTATAGACGTGTCTCTGACTTAAGCACTACACAATGTTTACGTGACGGCATAAAATGCTTAAAACTGATTGCATCTAGCTCACAGTAGCTACCTACTACTGTCCACTATAACTAACTCACAATAGCTACCGACTATTGTCCATTTATTTTCACACAGGCAAAATGATATGTACACAAGTAACACAATGTTCATTTTTTTACAGAGCATCTCTGGCTTGCAACACTTCTTATAGATGATACGGTTTAATGTTTTCTACATGTTGTAGGCTATGGTACTGACCGGACTGAACCATTTCAATTTCAACTGAATTAGGGTGAACAAGTTTTCTAATTTTGAATGGTCCTCTGTAGTAGTGATGAAACTTTTTTATCTATTCATTTGCACTTCATGATTTCGTATGAGTTCGAATAAGTACTAAATCACCGACTTTGTACGTAGCGGGCTTCACTATCTTGTCATTTTCCAGCTTCCGTTCTTCTGCTACAGCATGTATTGGGTTTGAATATTCGCTATTTGAGCGCTCAATTATTTGATTATTCAACATCCTCTGTATTTTCTTGTTAACAGCTTCCCTTTTTGCCAATGCTATTGCGTATGACAAACTGCGAAATGGTTCATGGTCCTTTACTTTAATTTTACAAACATATCTTTTAATTAATCCTGGTATCTTTGAAAATATATCGACGTATCATCTCAGTAGTTCCCTCAGTTCTTCTCGTTCTGCTTCAGTCAAGTCCACTAACGCTCGAATCTTGGTTTGAATACAATTTAGAGTATCCTCCTTGTGGTGTCACCGCCAGACACCACACTTGCTAGGTGGTAGCCTTTAAATTGGCCGCGGTCCGTTAGTATACGTCGGATCCTCGTGTCGCCACTATCAGTGATTGCAGACTGAACGCCGCCACACGGCAGGTCTACAGAGACTTCCTAGTACTCGCCCCAGTTGTACAACCGACTTTGCTAGCGATGGTTCACTGACAAATTACGCTCCCATTTGCCGAGACGATAGTTTAACATACCCTTCAGCTACGTCATTTGCTACGACCTAGCAAGGCGCCATTATCAGTTACTTTTGATCTTGTGAATCATGTACCGTCAGACCGACGTTCACCATTAATGGATTTAAGTCAAGTATTCCACCAGCTACGTCCTTTTTTCTAAAGTCTAATTTCCTTGTCCTGTTCCAGACCTCACGCCAGCCTGCGTGAGCTAAAACGCGTATCTTTCGGCCTCCTCTAGTAACACGGTGTTGGCTCTCCTGCCAACCAAAACATTGGCGACGAGGCACAACCGCGTTCTTATCGATATTGCCCTGATTTACTAGTGTAATGGCTTCGCCACAATCTCCAGATGTACTGTCCGAATTATATCGCTTACAGAATCAGCAGACGCAGGCCTTACTGGATGCCCTTGGACAGCTCGTCCAGGGTCAACGGGCAATGCAAAACGATGCGGCAGCCGCCGCTCCACTGCTAACGCAGCCACAACACGCTGTTGCACCAACTTTTCGAACTTTTGATGCTGCACTGGAAAGCTGGACACAGTGGTCACGCCAATTTGGATTCCATCTCGCCACCTACAGAATTGAAGGTAATGGGCGGCAGCCTTTTTTGTTATCATCAGTCGGGGTGACCATGTACCGTGTGATAGTCAAATTATTTCCTCGACGCGACGTAGCAACTCTGTCCTACGATGAAATTTTGTCGGCATTAGATGCATATTTCAAAGAATCAGTCAATGTATTTGCGAAAAGGTATACCTTCTTTCATACAAAACATACGGCAGGTCAGACTAATCGGGAGTGGGTTGCAACCTTGCAGAGCCTTACTAGGGATTGTGCTTTTGAGTGTCAATGTGGACTCCCTTATTCAGATACTATGGTACGTGATGCAATTGCACAGAACGTTTGTGATGTTCACATAAGGGTAACAGATTTTGAAATTTGTCATTCCCTCCCTTCAACAAGTGATGGACATATTGGACCGGCAGGACACACTTGACTTTGCTCAGGAATCATTTGAAACTTCACCAGCCGTGTCAGGTTAACCGGCCGCCGGGCGAGCTGCACGGAGCAGTAAACAGCCTTCACGCCCGGCTGTGCCGCTGCCGCCAGGCTCTCAGCCACATATGCCGTGCAGGCAAGCAAATGCAGTGCTAAAATCATGCCCGCAGTGTGCTACTAGACATTTGCGTGAGAATTGCCCGTCACGCCAGGCTATTTGCTTTTTCTGTATTAAAAAAGGACATGTTCAGAGTGTTTGCCAGAAGAAGCTAAGATCGGAAACTCACAACCATTCCCGGCCCTGTGCTTCACGCCGAATTCGAACCAAGGGTACTCAGCCTCGTGAAACTTCACCCATGGAAATTCATGCAGTTCATTCCACTCCGCTCAGTGCCACTCTCTCTAACAGTGACTGTGTTCGTCCCACAAACAGTGTGCATCGACATCGCCGGAAATCCCGTCAAGTCGCAAGTGATTATGCACCAGTGTCAGTTCACGTTGCACGAGACAGTCGCTCGTTTCGTCAGCAGGACAATAAACTTTTTATAGACCATCCCAGCTCGATACCGGAACTGTAGTTTCACTGATCAATCAAGACACGTACAAACAGCTGCGCACACCTCCGTTGCGTGCCTCAAATGTTAAGTTAACTTGTTATTCAGGTCAAGATGTCCCTGTGTTAGGACAGTGCAGCCTTCTTGCAACATACAAAGGACAAACAAAACTTGTCATTTTACGTCCTTCATTCTTCTTCTGCAGTGAACTTATTTGTTTTCGATTTATTTCAGTTGTTTAACTTGTCTATCGTAAATCAGGTCCTATCAGTGAACCAGACTGTGCCTTCAGACAGTGTTTCTCATCTATGTGAAGAATTTGCAGACTTTTTGCACCGGGCCTTGGTTGCGCTAAGAACCTTTGGAACTGAAAGTAAACACGCAACCGAAATTTTTCAGAGCGCGCAATGTTCCCCACGCATTGCGTGATGAGGTCGCAAAAACATTACATGATTTGAAATCAGAAGGTGTAATTGAACGTGTGCAGGCTTCTCTCTGTGCATCACCCTTAGTAATATTGCCAAAACCTTCCGGAAAATTGAGACTTTGTGTGGACTTCAAGGCAACAGTGGATCCACAACTAGTGATTGCAACTTTTCCTTTACCCCACCCAGAAGATCTTTTTGACAAACTGTGCCCGGGTAAATATTTTTCGAAGTTGGACCTAGCAGATGCATACTTGCAAATACCGGTGGACGAAGAATCCCAGTGCGTTTTGGTGGTTAACACGCATCTTGGTTTGTATCGATTCAAACAACTGCCATTCGGGTGTGCATCTGCCCCTGCATTGTTTCAACAATATCTACAAACTGTTTTTGCGTCGGTCCCTACTGCAGCAAACTATCTGGTCGATATTGTGATCTCCGGAAAGACGGAAGAAGAACATTTAGCCAATCTCAGAACATTATTTCAGGTCTTGTGACAAAATAGTCTTCGCTTGCAGAAGGACAAATGTGTGTTTTTTGCTCGTGACTTGCCCTACCTGGGACATGTACTCAATGCCCAAGGCATACATCCTAGTCCCGAGCACCTCCATGCCATACAAGACTTGCCTTCGCCGCAGAATTCGAAGCAGATACAGAGTGTGCTGGGAAAAATTAATTATTGTCACCATTTAGAATTTACGTTACCAACTTTAGCCCAGATAAACAGGTACTCATCTGCATTCAATTTCTTCTTCCTTCTGGTACTCAACACAAATGGCATAATGGAAACTAGTGTACCATATGGAACTGAGAGCATAACACACAGAGCAGCCCAGAGTGCCACAGAGAGCATCCCACAGTGCAGCAGAGAGGATCCCAGAGTGCCCCAGAGGGCTAAAACACCAAGAAGAATCGCTTCTCGGCTTATGGCAGGATCAATGTGTAGGGTTATGTATTAATCATTATTACTATATCTTTATTACATTGAGGTTATAAACATGTCACCCTACACAGAATGCTGCGCCGCCAGCGACGACGCCATGCACGTCGCAGCAAGCTGTCTGGCAGTTACGAGGAGAGAAATGAATGATTACAACTCCTTTCATATCAGGTGCACGATAGACAGATCGAATGATCGAGTAAGAGATAAGTCCAGCAACGAGAATAAAATAATAAACCAAAGAAATATAGTGATCTCGATGAAATAGAATTTTTTAGCAGACAGGTGCCGTAGCTGAAAATACAGTTTTTCTTCAGTCCCAATACAGTCAATAGTATTATCATTTGTAAGAATAATATTAACAGTTTAGCTTGTCCAATTAACTGTTCAGCTACAAATCAAAATATTATACGTAAAGAAAATTTTTAAATCGAACAATATCATACCAGAGAGAAATTTAGAACACTACACCAGTTACAGTATTAACAAAAAGTTTGTTTATCTGTAGCCGTTATGTTAAAGAAACCAACCGCCGTTTTTAAAACAAGCCTTATACTGGGTCTGAAAAAAACTACATGTACAGAGTTTTAGAGTGTTAGGAAAATATAAAAAGGAACACTTTTTTATGTGACGAAAATGTCGCACCTCCACTGACGTTCAGAGACGGTGTTCAACCTGCTGTGCGATGAATACCCTTTTAGACACGTTGCGGGCCTCCTACGGGAGGGAGTCGAGTTGTTCGGTGTACCAGACACTGGCAGACACTCCCGGTGGGCTGGTTGCATGTCAGGCTGAGGCTGCAACCGTTATTTGTGAAACACCCACTTGTTTCGAATGTGTTGTGCAGTCACTAGCACCCAGCTGCCACTAGTGTAACATCACTAAAACATCTCACAGTCGCTGAACATCACTAGCGTCTAAACCTTCATGGACCACGAGCTGGGTCCACCTGCGACGTTTGTGTCACATAGAGTTATGTTCTTTTTCAGTGTTCTCTAAACTCAGCAAAATTTTCTGAACGTAGTCTTTTTTACTGCCTGTACAATGAAGGAGACAATAGTACATCGAAATGAAGCAGTTATATTGTAACAGGTCCAGATGGAGAGTTGCCAAGCAGTCGAAAAACTGAGTTTGGTGAGAGCACCAGTGATTATCTTGCGTGCATGCAAAATCACGTAAGATCCAAAAGTGGATAATCAGAAGGGTACCTAAAGTCTTGAAATCATCTTCGTAGAACATATCGATGTACACAGCTACAGTGTACCAGTTGAAACGATAGTAGGCGTACAGTGCGTCAGCGAGGCTGAACATTTGCGACGCCTCTGGCTGCAGTTCCTTGCACAGCACACTGAAGTCGTCGTGAGAGGAAAGGTTCCACGGCTGGTAGGGCAGTAGGCGTTCACTCAACAGCGGCCGCCTGCAACACACAAGCCGAAGGGGTTAAAAGTTAAAAACCAACCGTGTACAGCGTATGCAAGGATGTAAATGTATCCAGAATGGATTTCCACTCAGCGGTGGATGATAACCTTCCTGGCAGATTAAAACTGTGTGGCAGACTGGGACTCAAACCTGGAACTTTTGCATTCTTTAAAGGAAGCATAGAAACACAGCAAACAATCGCAAAGCTACTCGTTTTTTAGTATTCTTGCACTTTGAGATTTCCCATTTCAGAGCACTCAAGAGAGATACTGATTTTGACTATTTCTTGCAGAATATCCACTGCGTTCTCTGCTTCTACATCGTTTGAACTGACATTAGATGTAAATTAGACACATTAAACTGCAGAACTGAAGCGCTTCCTGCAGAATACGTCTTTTCTTTAAAGAAGAATTTCACGTGCATTCCACTTCTCCAGTCCCTTTCAGCTAATCCAATGGTTAAGGACAGCGCATTATGATGACTCAAGGTATTTAAAATCCATCTTTGCAACTACCAAAAGTGCGTGTTTATTCCACAATATGTGTTTTGTTTTACTCATTTAAACCATTATCAGTTGTTGCTTTTTTTATAATGTTTCCGCTTACATCCGTAATTGCGCATCCCAGCGTCTGACACTGCTATGTATGATATATTTGGAGCTTGACGTCCAAAAGCACATGTCTGCTGACGTAAGACTTGACAAAATAACGCACCACTATAGCATACAAATGTTTGTTTACCTGGTTCTGAACCATTCGCTGGGTCTCGCTTCGTGAATTGTTGGTGTGGGTCTCTCGTTTAACAGTGCAAGTTATCCTACGGCATTTTTGGCTGTAAAACTTGGTCCTAAGGTCAGTGTTCTGTAGACTGATTCGATGCATGTGTATCAGGTACATCTCATGACGTGAATGGAACCCTCAGAATAAGATATGAGGCATTTTTTTCCTAATTGATCTACGACTGCATTCACTATAGCCCATCAACGATGGAAAGCTTACAAACTGCCTGAGACAATGCGCAACAACCTGTACTCCTCGCGGCATGGTCCTTGGTTATCACTGTTACTTGAGAACAACGTTCTCAGTTAAAGCATGAAGCCGCATGGTAATGAGTTTCGTGTGATGTCTGGGTCCGCAGTTTCACCGGAAAGCAATCCCTCCCAAGAGATGTCGTCGGTGCCATGGCGCTAAGACTCTCAAACCGTTTCCATGCGACGTATCCCCGCACGGTGTTCTGCCTGGACGTACAGCACCACACCTACTCCACGTGGCACGCTAGGTCTCAGAATCCGTGCCGTGATTAAATTCATCACTTGCACGCCCCAGAGGGAGGAAGTACGTGCATATTGACAATGGTCTGAATAATCATTATACGGAGATTTGGTTGGGGAAGAATTTCGGGAAAGGGCTGTTTTTAACGTAATGGAACCGTTCATTCCATAAAGTAACCAGAAAACGGATTGAAGTGCGTTAAGGTGGTGAACATACAGCCTCCATTAAAACAAAGTGTAAAGAAAATCTCGAAACTTCTGGACAATTTGCAATGTACTACACAGCAGTAGTGATACAATACTGACTGCCATATTCAGTTAGGGAGCACGTGCGTTGGTACACAAAGTGGCAGATCAACAGAAGACGCAATAAATACTCGCCACAGGGACCTGGAGTGTCGACGAGCGAGGCAGACCACCACAACGGAAGACAGTCGTCAATTTGCGTACAGAGGCAGGCGTCAGTGTGCGGTCCAAGGTTTTGGCTTGTAGTGCTGGAGCCATTACTAAAGGTATCATGCGAGTCCAGTAATGAAGTGGAGTGGAGAATTTAGAGCTGACCTACTATAAATGGTGATACGTGATCTATAGAAGATACACGAAATGGTACCCTGCCTGAACGAGAAGGGCGGTACCAAAACTCCACCACTGCCGTTGGAACTCTGAGCTCCCTCATGCATCTCCGGTATTCGACTTCGTACTGACATCCAACAGACAATAAACACACCGCAGCGTATTAATAAACAAGAGGACATTCTCTGTAGACGATTCTCAGAGCAAAAGTACATTTTCTGAGAAAGCTCTTATGAGTAAAACATTCGCAGCCATATTCTCTGACGAGAGTGTTCCTTCCCTCTACCTCTGTTCCCTGCTGAGTTCTCGGCGTGCGTGTGGTCTGCCGTGTCCGGCACAGAAAGCACGCGCCATGTTACATTTCATTCAGCTCGCTCAAACAGGCGACGTGTATGGGACCGGCATCAGTGTGTTCTCCCAGAGTTTCACTACGTTTAAATTTACTCATTTTATGTGCGGCAACAAATTATTAAAACGATTACGTGCAGTTTACGAAAATGCGTCTTCCAGCGATGTTACCGATAATTCAACATGAGCTAACATTTTCTATTATAGTAGTCAGGTGAACACATTATGCAGATGAAACCTTAAGATTACATGACTTTTTATCCACCCCAAACTGAAACTCTGTCAGAGAGAGAAATACAGTAGAAGAAGAATGGGTAGCTTTGAGAGATGAAATAGTGAAGGCAGCAGAGGATGAAGTGGGTAAAAAGACGAGAGCTAGTAGAAATCCTTGGGTAACAGAAGAGATATTGAATTTAATAGATGATAGGCGAAAATATAACAATGCAATAAATGAAGCAGGCAAAAAGGAACACAAAGGTCTCCAAAATGCGATCGATAAGATAATTTTGGTTAAATACGGCGCACAACGGTCTGCTCGCGTGTTGAAGCACGTAAGCGGTCGCCCGTGTGGTTCGTTACGAGGAACAGATCGCTAGATTTGTAAGAAATTAGTTATCAATTTTTCTGACACGCCTACTTATTTCTAACATCAGACAATATAGGACTTATCCTGTGAGAAGACGTGATGGCGAACATCTGGAAATATATGTGACACGGTTGTTTGGTGTAGGCCTACACCTAAATGTTCTCGTACATCAGTCTGAAAACTTGGGTAACTAAATAACAATTAAAATGTTGTAATTTTCACTTCGTCTGGAAGGTCGGCCTCTCTTCTTTTGTAATTTTCTTGAGGGAGGTTTACCTGCCAGATACTCGTAATGTTCTTATTGTCAGACCGATATAAACATCTACAGTTCCTCTCTTCAGCATTTCGTTGGGATATATATTGTAAGTAGGCTGTTTATGTTTTCTCTACGTTACATAGCGCTCAATATGAAAATCACTGGCTGTGCTGTGTGCAGTCTGTGGCTGCTTTGCATTGTTGTAATACTCGCCATTGTAGTGTTAGGCAGCTGGCTGTGAACAGCGCGTAGCGTTGCGCAGTTGGAGGTGAGCCGCCAGCAGTGGTGGATGTGGGGAGAGAGATGGCGGAGTTTTGCAATTTGTCATGAACTGATATATATATTATGACTTGTGATGATATTAAGGTAAATACATTGTTTGTTCTCTATTAATATCTTTCATTTGCTAACTATCCCTATCAGTAGTTAGTGCCTTTAGTAGTTTGAATCTTTTATTTAGCTGGCAGTAGTGGCGCTTGCTGTATTGCAGTAGCTTGAGCAGCGAAGATTTTTGTGAGGTAAGTGATTTGTGAAAGGTGTAGTTTAATGTTTGTCAGGGCCATTCTTTAGTAGGAAATTTTGAAAGTCGGATTGCGTTGCGCTAAAAATATTGTGTGTCAGGTTAAGCACAGTCCTGTAGAATTGTTCAAAGGGGACGTTTCATATGTCGACCCTTAGCCTAGGATACCTCACTGGAATCTTCTGATTTTTTTCTTGTAGTTTGTGTAATTAGTGTAGATTTTGTTTATTGCTAGCGCGTAATTATAGAGAGAATTTCCTTTGTAGTTGCAGTCTTTCATTGTTGTATAGTAAAACAGTTGTGGCATGCATGTAGATTTGCACTAAGTATTTCGCAGCTGCGCTTGCAATTAACTAGATATTATTTTCAGTGCTATGTCAATGTGTTCTCTTATTTTTGATCTTCAAATTGTGTTTTTCTGTGTTGTCGTGTGAAATACTGTGACAATAATGGCGTGTGAAAAACGTAACACTAGGCTCCAAAGTAAACTGAGAAATGACAGTAAAAATGAAAGCAGTGTGTTAGCGCCACCGAGTAATGAATTAACTGATGTTCAAAGTAGTAATTTGGTAATCGTGCATAGGGAAATGGAGCGGGCTGCAAACAATGGTGTAGACAGTGAAACAGGTAGTGAAGAGGGAAGCATTATCGATCGATCGGTCGGCAACAGCTCGCCTCAGGAATCCGAAATGACAGGACACAATTTCGCAAATACTGTAGATTCAGGTTTTGGGTCATCACCGTTTTCTCAAATAAGTCAAGACACATTTTCTGCTTGTCAAAATGTGAATGTTGCCGGTGCAAATGCACTGCCGAAAAGCGTAGAGAAACAGATTCCAGACACTAATACATTATTATTGCAATTAATGCAACAAATGGAACAAAATCAGAGACAAACACAGCAAAAGCTTGAAAAGTTAGACACAATGGAACAACACCAGAGACAAACACAGCAACAGTTAGACACAATGGAACAACACCAGAGACAAACACAGCAACAGTTAGACACAATGGAACAAAATCAGAGACAAACACAGCAACAGCTTCAAAAGTTAGACTCATTGGAACAAACTCTTGAACAAACGCGTGAAGATTTAACTACTGAGTTACATAACATTGAATCGAAATGTCAAAAAGTCTGTAATGACGTAAAAACACAAATTTGTGAGCATTTTCAACCTATTTTTTCGCGGCATGAAAATGCATTACAGAATCACGAAGCAGCCATAAAAGAACTGCAAGCCATTGTTCATGAAAATCATGAGACCTTGTGGGCTAAAATTGACTTAGTTGCATCTACCGATTCGGTTACGCAACTTGCAATAACTCAGGAAAACTTAAAGGACACAGTAGATACGATTTCAACACAAATGGACACTCTGAAACTTGGTTCAGAAAAACACACTGAGGAAATGTGTTCACTATCGGAGAAAGTAGCCGAACTTTCGGATCAGGTCACTAACTTATCTACAAAGGTAGATGATGATCTGAATGACACAAGACCTGTAGCCTTCACTGACACTGAAGAGTGCGAACAAATTAGGAAATTCAAACAAAATCAGAATCAGATTAATACGCAACACCAAAGAGAAATCCGGGAAGTACAAGATCAGCTGACACAGTTAATACAAGAATTACGTATTTCAGAGGATACTCGCGCCCCAATACGGGAAGAGGGACTTAGAAATACGGAACAACCACAAAATAATAACACAGGGCATTTCGGAAGTTATGAAAGAGATTGGCAATGTGCACCGAATTTTGAGATGGAACGGCCGACACGACCTAACAATGACCGATATGCGACTCGCCGACATGATGATTTTGACTATAAGCTGTTCATTACTACCCGTAAATTCAAAACATTTAAGAATTCTGGCAACGACATTCATCCACAAGCATGGCTCCATCAATTCTCTCATTGTTTTCCTCCCAACTGGTCGTTAGAACACAGATTAGAATTTATGTGTGGCTACTTGGAGAATGAACCAGCTGTAAGAATGCGATCGGTAATTCACGATTGCCACACTGAAGGAGAGTTTTACCATGCCTTCCTCTCAGCATATTGGTCTCAAGCCACACAAGACCGTGTAAAACATAGCATCATAATGATGAAACGTTTCGAACAATCTGAATTTTCCAGTCTTATGAAATATTTTGAAGACATGTTGCATAAGAATCAGTATCTTTCAAACCCATACAGCCCCTCAGAACTCATCCGCATTTGCTTAATCAAACTGCCTGAACATTTACGACATATTATTTTGGCAGGACGTTGCAAAGACGACATTGAAGCATTTCAGGGACTCTTACAAGAATTAGAAATTGACACTGACAATCGCGGAACGCGAAACCAGGAATACAACAATTACAGGTCATATCCGTCGCAATTCCGCGATGAAAGAAATAATAAGTGGACTCGACAAGTCTATTCTTACAACGCAAATCGTGACCAAAACAGACACCACCCATATGACAACCACTGGCAGAGTAATAATAGTTACAGAGAAAGATCGCATTTCCGTAGTAATGAATATGACAGAGATAACCATAGAAACAGACAATATGGTAATCAGAACTATTATTATCAAGGGAGACGGAATAATTTCAGACGCAACAGTTCAGTGCGCAGTTACGATTCAGGGAGAAATTCTCCACCACATGACCGACACGAAAGAAACTGTGTAAACTACCGACAAAACGACAGACCTGAATTCCATCAGAACTGGCGAGCTTTAAACAGAGCTGGGCCCTCTCGGCAAGGCGAATTTGTGGAAGTTAGGCCTCCTAATCCCAGTAACGACGCGCGGCAACAAAGAGACAGACAATGACTCGCACCGCAGGCATACACGTGCGCCGGCTGGCTCCGAGAAAAGTAACATTATATCTGGTACTGCTAATGAGATTTTAATGCAACATTTTGGTTGACCTGAAAATACATTCTGGGTTTAAAGTACTTTCTGTGAGATACCAGACGACACAGTGGTTAGTTTATGTGACAGCTACACGGTTATATCACGACGCTACTAATGAGTGACAATTTACAATGTTGCTTTTGCGGTGTATCTGTTTTATATCTGCACAGTTTTTCTGAATTCTTCTGGAAATCAAAACATGTTTTATTAGTAACTTTTGTGGTATAGCAACAATGAGACAGCCTTTTTCGTGGCACAACGATACGTTACTGTACAGTACTTTCTTCATCACGCCAATAAGCATAATAACTACGATATCTATACGCAAAGCATTTCACTTTTGTTTATCATGAGGTAAGTACATTGGCTTCTGCAGAACTTAGCTTTCGGAGGAAAATAACTACGACACTTCCACAGAGATTATCTTACAACAAGATGCACATTTAGCGCTACAGGACACGCATTTCAGTGATCAATTTTATACTTAAAACATTTATTTTTAAAGATTTTTGAATTACAAAGAAAGTTTTCCGTGATATATTTCATTCCATTGGTGTAATCTGTAACACCTGAGGGTATAATTACATTAATCCTCAGGGGGGTACACGTTTACTTTGTGTACCATGTGTGTGGCAACCACAAGGAGCCCTAGCTAATATGGTATTTGCTTATACAACTTTACACATCGGTACCATATTTCTCTAACACACAAATTACACAGCTATCCGATCATTTAACTGAGAGAGACAAACATTTATTTTTACTATATCAGTGACAGATGTTTACGCAATTACACAGTTGGGTAACTTCAAACTTATGAAATTGTATTTTGTCTGTACTGTGTGAACTCTTCATATTTTTTTGGAACCATTGTGATACTATGAGAGCTTTGAATGATGTATTTGGTATGGATTCATGATTTTTAAAGTACGTTTGAGGCAGATGACACTTTTGACACGAGCAGAGAATTTTTTAGGGTTTGAAATTATTGCAGAAAGGTACGACGTTTTTGAGATTTGACTGAAGTGTTATGATGTTATTATTACGATGACGATGTGTACTATGCTGTTGAGGTATGTTTATGATAAATAAGCTGATGCTATATGAGGAATCTGATTATGCTATGTAGCTATTATGATGAAATATTGAAGACGTGTTGATGAATATGAATATGTATATGTGTAATAAGGTAAGGAATAATGAGTAGTGATTAGGGACTCTGATTTGTGGAAAAGGTTGTTGGAAACCAAGAATCGTACTTTAAGAGTTATGAAATGTGTGACTGTATCACAATGCCAATGAACATTTTTTTTGGACACTTATATTTATAGGATTTTGTTTCTACAGATTTGCAACGCTAATTCTTGACCTGTGAATTATGTGAGACTGTTACCGTAGCGGAAGCTGGTGTCGTAAATATTTCCGTAAGAAAGTTAAGTGACCACCTGCACATAATGCGTCGCGGGCACTCACCTGGGCGACAGCCGCCCGAAAAAAAAAGCCATTAGCCTTTCCGGAAGCACAGGTAGAAAAAAAAAAAGGGAGGGCCATTATCCTCGGTATTGACATTTCCTTGTTGAAAGTATAATGTGGAGCTCGTAATTTATGATATTTACTGAAATGCCTAATGAAATGACGAGAAATATTCGTACATCTGCACACCTGATTACGACAAGCGTCTTTCTACGAGAGTTGAGAGAATTTCTACTAACTTATGAAATGTCACATGACTATTGAATGATATTTTTATGCTTTGGTTTGCGTAATTGCTTATTTCATTTGATACCTGTTTTTCAGCTGTGTTGCAGCATTGCTTTTATAAAATGAAATGCATTTGCTAATGTGAACACTTTCTGTCAACAGATCTATTAAATAATTATTTTATGATCCACATTCTTTAAAAAAAGGAGCACTTGGAAAGGAAAGAACAATAAGAAGGAACTAGTAACTGCATTCATAATTTTCTTTTCAAGTAATTGGTAACTTTTTGGTAGAATAACTTCTTGTGGTGCACCACTTTAATTACTTAGACATTAAGATGTGATTATACATTTCCCTTATCTGCATTGTTGTTTTTACTGTAATATCTTTTTTGCTTGAGCTATGTCATGTTTTGATATAAGTTATTGCATTTGCTGCTGCTAGCTTTGCCAATCTGTATTTCTTGTCATTGCTGCTTATATTAATTGTTTTATGTGCTGCTGCATTGCCTCGTCCCTTAGTTTAGCATCTGAGCTCAGTAGATTTAAGTTAGCTTAAGAGGGGGTAGACTATATAAGAAACTGACTATGGAGAATAGGTAAAGAAATGCATTGAGAAAACAGGTTTAGGTAGGATTTTCTTGGAAATAAATGTTGAGGTAAGAAATGTATGAACATATAAATACAGAAAGCATGCTTAGATAGAATTTTTTGGGTGGAAACAAAGGATGAAATAAGAGGAAAGATATATGAAGTTTTGGGTTGGACTGCAGTACCACATGTTACACTGAAAACGAACCCTATCCTTTCCCTTTTGTGTTATCCCACTATATGTTTGTGTACCCTTGTGTATTTGTTTTCTTCCTGTCTCTGTGCAGTTTCATAGAATTTTTTCTTCTATTAATATTAAGCTACATTCACTATGATGAGGAATACTGTTATCCTCGAATATAATTGGCATTAATAATATGTTATTTACTTTGTAAAGATGTTAGATATTGTTAATTCCGTTCTGTTTAATGCTCATGTGTGAAGTTGATGTTTCGAAAGTTACTCTGATCTTTTCTGTATGTACTTATGTCATAATTCCTGTAACACTGACGTATATGTTATTTCTATTCTTTTGTAAAGCCCCTATTACTACAAATGTTATGTATATTGTTATGTTTTTAATGATGTATTGTGTACCTTTGTAATTGTATTCTTATGTTATAAAATTGTAATTGTCACCAGTTCATGATATTATTAACTTGTTAGTTACATTTCACAGCACACGTTTCTGTTGGTCATAGTATATGGACAATATGTGAGAAGTAGGGATTGATAGTGTTTGCACGTGTGTTAATGATTCAGCACGGGACTGGATAACAGCATTGCTGGTGCTAAGGACAATTCCAAAAACTTTGTGAGCGCACAAGTGGTGGTTATGGACTTGCTATATTATCCGCAAGACTCTTCAATGGTGATTGTGCACCTGCACAATCACAACAGATGGCTGCTGGTCATCTCTACCAGGACTACAGTGGGCCTGTCCACACTTTCTACAAGGACTGCAGTGGGTCTGCACCTCTGGTGCCCCACCAATACCATACTCTCTACCAGGACTACGGTGGGTCTGCTCTGTGATGACCTACCTACCAATACTCTTCAAAATTTCGACTGACTCTGCTGTGGGTTTGCTCTGTTGTGGCCCATTACCTGTATGCATATCAAGAGTCAGCACTGTCTTTCCATTGGAAGGACAACACTATTTCTTCAAGACTGCATGGAAATCCACTACTTCCGTGTGCATTTTCTTTTACTGCTCAGACTTTGAGAAAAAACACTGCTATTCAACTGTTATGTACGATTAGGACTGTCTTTATGGACTGTGAGAAAATTTTAGCTTTTGACCAACATTGTATCAATAAGTGTGTGCATTTGACATGTTTGTTATTGTAATTATGAAAAATTTTATCAAATCATTATTGGCCACTGCCCAAAAAATATTTTGTAAAATTTTTTGTGGGGAGCATGGGGGCTATGTAAGTAGGCTGTTTATGTTTTCTCTACGTTACATAGCGCTCAATATGAAAATCACTGGCTGTGCTGTGTGCAGTCTGTGGCTGCTTTGCATTGTTGTAATACTCGCCATTGTAGTGTTAGGCAGCTGGCTGTGAACAGCGCGTAGCGTTGCGCAGTTGGAGGTGAGCCGCCAGCAGTGGTGGATGTGGGGAGAGAGATGGCGGAGTTTTGCAATTTGTCATGAACTGATATATATATTATGACTTGTGATGATATTAAGGTAAATACATTGTTTGTTCTCTATTAATATCTTTCATTTGCTAACTATCCCTATCAGTAGTTAGTGCCTTTAGTAGTTTGAATCTTTTATTTAGCTGGCAGTAGTGGCGCTTGCTGTATTGCAGTAGCTTGAGCAGCGAAGATTTTTGTGAGGTAAGTGATTTGTGAAAGGTGTAGTTTAATGTTTGTCAGGGCCATTCTTTAGTAGGAAATTTTGAAAGTCGGATTGCGTTGCGCTAAAAATATTGTGTGTCAGGTTAAGCACAGTCCTGTAGAATTGTTCAAAGGGGACGTTTCAATATATATCTTTTTTTGCCTTCTAAGAAACATGAATTCTGCAGTTACTGCCAAAAAGTCGGTAAAACGTAACCTCAACAGAACTTACCAATCTCGAAAATTGCTACAGAGCTCCCTTCAACGTTTACCGGTTGTGAGAAGCTCCTGTAGTTTTATTCATGCCAAATCGGAGACCGTTCTTTGTTTTGAGCAACATCCCTCACCCTTTCACTGACGTTGATCACATTCTCGGGTCGAGTATATTCTCTGACTCGCTTTACTCATGCCAACCTGAAAAGGATTTCCCAACATTTCTAGTATGAAGAAAACTCTCCATTTCACTGGTACGACCCACTATACTAAGACACCACCTCAGCTCTTTCACCTCCACCGTCTTAGTGGTTCTTCGCCGATAATCTCCGACCCTTCCTCCTCCTCTTCATTGTTTTACCACTCACGAAGAAGCATCTTCGCCATTACCACCGTCAAATGCTCCGTCACCATCATTGTCACCTACGCCACCGTCGACTCTCTCGGCAGCAACGTCGCAGCCCCAAAACCGCGGCCCGCCCCACCGCCCCCACCATTGCCAGTGGCAGGAGATCCAACCACCTCCGCCACCATTGTAGCGTCATCACCAGCGTCATAAACTTCTGTTAGTGGCCATTATCTTGACCCAACTGGGACCACCTATTACTCCACAAGCCTCATGCATGCAGTCATAAGACCAAACAAATGAATTATAGCAGATGAAACCTCACCATTCCAAATAAAACCAAACCAAAAATGATTTCACTAAATTTATGGACATGAAACCAATATTTCCTCTCAACTATCGCCTTCTGCATCTACATGTACATACGAAATTCGCAAGCCATCGTGCGGTGCGTGGCAGAGGGTTCCACAACCTGTCGTTTACTTTCCTGTTCCACTTGCTGATAGAACGACGGAGAATAAGCTCTAATTTCTCGTATCTCATCTTCGTGGTGCCTGCCAGAAATGTATGTTGGTGTCAGCAGGATCGTTCTGCAGTCAGCTTCAAACGCCGGTTCTCTAAACTTTCTCAGTAGTGTTCTTCGAAATGAATGTCTTCTTCCCTCCAGGGATCCCCTCCTGAGCTCCCAAAGCATATCTGTAACACTCAGATGCTGATCAAACCTACTGCTAACGAATCTACCTACTTGCCTCTGAACTGCTTCGATATATTCTTTCAATGCGACCTGCTGCGAATCCCAAACACTCGAGCCATACTTAAGGACAAATAGCACTAGAGTCCTACACAGGGTCTCCTTTAGAGATGAACCACACTTTCCTAATATTCTTCCAATAGACCGAAGTCGACCATTCGTCTTCCCTACCACCAGAATCCTCACATGCTTATTTCATTTCACCTCACTTCGCAATGTTATGCCCAGATATTTAAACGCCATGACTGTGGCAAGCTAGACACTACGAATGCTGTACCCGAACGTTACTGGTTCGTTTTTGCTATTCATCAACTTTAAATTACGTTTTCCTACAGTAAGGGTCAGCTGCCATTCATCATACCAACTAGAAATTTTCTCTAACCCGTCTTGTATCACCATACACTCACTGAACTTTGACACATTACCATACACGAGGACATCATCAGCAAACAATTGCAAAACTTCTGCTCACCCTGTCTGCCAAATCATTTATGTATACAGAGAACAACAGCGGTGCTGTCACACTTCCCTGGGACACTTCTCGCGATACCCTTGCCTCTGATGAACACTCGCCATTGAGGACAACGTACTGGGTTCTATTACTTAAGAAGCCTTCGATTCACTCGTTTATCTGGGCACTTTTTCCGTATGCTCGCACTTTCGTTAACTGTGCACAATGGGGCAACGTGTCAAATACTTTCCAGAAATCTAAGAATATGGAATCTGTCTGTTGCACTTCATCCATAGCATCAAGTATATCATCTGGATAAACTGACAGAACCAGAGGTAGTAGAGAGTTTCAGGGAGAGCATTAGGTAACGATGAATGGGGGAGAGAAGTACAGTAGAAGAAGAATGGGTAGCTTTGAGAGATGAAATAGTGAAGGCAGCAGAGGATCAAGTAGGTAAAAAGACGAGGTTTAGTAGAAATCCTTGGGTAACAGAAGAGATATTGAATTTAATAGATGAAAGGCGAAAACATAACAATGCGATAAATGAAGCAGTCAAAAAGGAATACAAACGTCTCAAAAATGAGATCGACAGGGAGTGCAAAATGGCTAGAGGACAAATGCAAGGATGTAGAGGCATATATCACTAGGGGTAAGATATATACTGTCTACAGGAAAATTAAAGAGACTTTTGGAGAAAAGAGAACCGCTTGTAGAAATATCAAGAGCTCAGATGAAAATCCAGTTCTAAGCAAAGAAGGGAAAGCAGAAAGATGGATGGGGTATATAGAGGGTCTATACAAGGGCGGTGTACTTGAGGACAACATTATGGAATTGGATGAGGACGTAGATGAAGATTGAATGGGAGATCGGATACTGCGTGAAGAGTTTGACAAAGCACTGCGAGTAGACAACATTCCATTATAACTACTGATAGCCTTGAGAGAGTCAGCTCTGATGAAACTCTACCATCTGGTGAGCAAGATGTATGAAACAGGCGAAATACCCACAGAGTTAAAGAAGAATATAATAATTGCAATCAAAATGAAACCAGGTGTTGACAGATGTGAAAATTACCGAACTATCACGTTAATAAGTCACGGCTGCAAAATACTAATACGAATTATTTACAGACGAATGGAAAAACTGGTAGAAACCAACCAGTTTGGATTCCGTAGAAATGTTGGAACACGTGAGGCCATACTGACCCTAAGACTTATCTTAGAAGATAGATTAAGGAAACGCAAACCTAAGTTTCTAGCATTTCTAGACTTAGAGAAAGCCCTTGACAACGTTGACTGGAATACTCTGTTTCAAATTCTGAAGGTTGCAGGGGTAAAATACAGGGACTGAAAGGCTATTTGCAATATGGCAGTTATAAGAGTCGAGGGGCATGAAAGGGAAGCAGTGGTTGGGATGGGAGTGAGACAGGGTTGTAGCATATCACCGATGTTATTCAATCTCTGTATTGAGCAAGTACTAAAGGAAACAAAAGAAAAATTCGGAGTAGCGACTAAAATCCATGGAGAAAAAATAAAAACTTTGAAATTTGCCGATGACAATGTAATTCAAACAGAGACAGCAAAGGACCTGGAAGAGCATTTGAACGGAATGGACAGTGTCTTGAAAGGAGGATGCAAGATGAACATCAAAAAAGCAAAACGAGTGTAATGAAATGTAGTCGAATTAGATTTGGTGATGCTGAGGGAATTAGATTAGGACATGAGAGACTTAAAATAGTAAATGAATTCTGCTATTTGGGGAGCAAAGTAACTGTTTGTGGTCGAAGTAGAGAGGATAAAGAATGTAGACCGGCAATTGGTAGGAAAGCGTTTCTGAAGAGGAGAAATTTTTTAACATCAAGTGTGGATTTAAGTGTCAGGAAGTCGTTTCTGAAAGTATTTGTATGGAGTGTAGCCACGTATGGAAGTGAAATACGGATGATAAATAGTTTAGACAAGAAGAAAATAGAAGCTTTAGAAATGTGGTACAACAGAAGAACGCTGAAGATTAGATGTATATATCACATAACTAATGAGGAGGAAATGAATAGAATTGGGAAGAAGAGGTATTTGTGGCACAACTTGACTAGAAGAAGGGATCAGTTGGTAGGACATGTTCTGAGGCATCAAGGGGTCACCAATTTACTATTAGAGGACAGCGAGGAGGGTAAAAATAGTAGAGGGAGACCAACAGAAGAAAACACTATGCAGATTCAGGAGTATGTAGGTTGCAGTAGGTACTGGGAGATGAAGAAGCTTGCACAGGATAGACTAGCATGGAGAGCTGCATCAGGCCAGTCTCTGGACTGAAGACCACAACAACAACAACAACATCTGAGAAAAGGACAAGCTGAGTTTCGCATGAGCGATGCTTTCTAAGACCATGCTCATTCGTGCACATACGTTCCTCAGTCCCGAGAAAGTTGATTATATTGGAATTGAGAATGTGTTCAAGGATTCTGGGCTAAACAGAAGAAGGGATAGTGATCAGTAATTTTTCGGGTCCGTTCTTTTACCTTTATTACACTCGGGATTCACCTGCATTTTTTGACAGTCACTTGGTTCTTAGCGCTTAGCTTAGCCACCTCCACATCTCGGATGAGGCTTCCCAGCAGACCGAGTGGACGTTGGCTTTCTTTCCAGTCTTGAATGCTATATGCCTAAGGGGATCCATAATGCGCCTAATACTGGAGCTGCCAACAACTGGCAAACCTCTCCCGCTGTGTGTCTCGTCGGACCCTGCTGAAGGAGCTGCCACCTGTCCACTCACAGGGTGAATGGGCGGGGCCAGGAGGCCAGCCTCCACATTGGACCTCCACCTCCAGAGGCGTGAAAGCGTTACCAACCGCCACTCACTCTGCTGTGAGGGCGGATCCACCGCATCAGGTGCACCAGGAGGTGCCTCGGAAGCAGAGCCTGTGGGCGAAACGAGCGACACCTGGGGTGTCCCGTGCGACGCGCCAGTGCCTCCGTCACCGCCACACCCCGGGGTAGCAGCGTGAAGGTGGCTGACCGTAGCCACGCAGCCAGCTCCTCCTGCGTCTACACACAGCGTGCACACGTGCTAGCCATCCTAGCGAGGCTAACTGGAGTGAACTATAAAAGCAGACAGTCCTAGATAAGCAACGTGCTACCCACCTGATGTGTCACCAATGGAGCTTGATGCGTCAGCGAGCTACGTGAGTGTTCAATGAGTGACTACAGCATTACCGACTGAATGAATTTACACTTACAAAAATCCTAGAGCAAACCTTCTAAACAGAGAAATAAAAGCATAGAAAATATAAATAGAGAAATATAAATACACTACGTGGTAAACACAGAAAAACATAAATGCTCAACTTGCTGCTCTGTAGACGTGTACCGGCTGACAGCAGCGGCCTCACTGGGAACCTGCTCCGTTCACAGTCTGCAGCGGGTTGCCGTGTCGATTGCTCTTAGGAAATCTAGAAATATGGGATCAGCCTGTCGCCCTTGATCCACAGTTCGCAGTATATCGTGTGATAAAGAGCAAGTAACGTTTCGCACGAGCGATGTTTTCCAAAGCTGTCCTGATTCGTTGACATGAGCTTTTCCGTCTCTACGAATTTTTTTTTGTATTCGAACTAAGGATATGTTCTAGAACTCAGTAGCAAAATGATGTTATGGGTATCGTTCTGTAATTTTGCGACTTCGTTCTTTTACATTACTTATATACAGAGGTCACCTGCGCTTTCTGCCAGTCACTTGGTTCTTAGCGCTGATCGAAAGATTCGCGGTAAACGAAAGCTAAGTAAGGGCCCAATGACGTACAGTACTCTTTGTAAAACCAAATTGGGATTCTATCCAGACATGACCACTTATTTATCTTCAACTCTTTCAGTTGTTTCTCTACGGCAGGGGTGCTAATTACTATGTCGTCAAGACGGGGCTCTGTCAGATGATAAAACGACGGTGCGTTTGTGCAATTCTCCTGCGTGAAAGATTTCTTAAACGAGGAATTCTTAACTTTGGCCTTCCTTTTGGTATATTCTAGCGCCAAAGTAGACTGGTTAACGTGTAACTGAATGGAAGCCTTAGACTCGCTTAGCGATTTTCCAAAGGACAAGAACTTTTCGGATTCTCCGCCAGATCTTTAGTCAAGGTACGACGGTGGTAGCCGTTGTATGCTTTGCGCATGGCTTTTTTCACAGACGCACGTCTCTCTGCTAGTCTTTGCCTGTCGTCATTTGTGCGTCCTGTTTTGATCCCAGAATGCAACAGCCTTCGCTTCCTCAGCATTTTCCGAATTTCGTTATTAAACCACGGTGAGTCTTTTCCGCCATTAATCCACTTAGTAGGCACATACTTTTCCGGAGCCCGATTTACAGTATGTTTAAACTTTGCCCACAATTCCTCTATGGCCATAATTCAGGAACTAAATGATTTAAGTTTACTGTCTAACTGAGATGCTAACAACAGTTTATCTGCTCTTTCTAGCAGAAACACTCTCCTAGCCTTCTTGATTGATATATTGACTTTCGTATCCAGTGTCGCTATGATAACATCACGACCACTAATCCCCATCTCTATACTGACGCCTTCGATAAGGTCCAGCCTGTTTGTAGCTACAAGGCCTAAGATACTTGCACTACATGCTGACTGCAGAAGTATGTGCTCACCACAGTCTTCGGAAAACGTGTTCAAAAATACTTCACGAGATTACCTCTACCACCTGCAATGAATCCATATCGTCCCAGTCTATACTTGGTAAGTATATATACTTGTTAAGTCGCCACAAACTAGTGCTGAATCATCTCTGTATTTATGCACAACTGACTATAAACCTTCTTTGAATGGTTCTACATCTGGTTCAGCGAGTCGGGTGGGTGGTAAAAACATCCGACAATTAACATGGTTTCACCTAGACCTATTTGCGCTACCAGATAACGTCACTATCACACACAATTTTCTACCTCAGTAGAGAGAATATTTTTTGTCGACTGCAATGAACATTTCCCCTCTTATGGCGTCTAATCTGTCTTTACGATAAACATGCCAAGACTCGCTAAATGTCTCAGAGGTTTTTACTTCGGGTTTTAGACAGCTACTGGCTGGTGTGGCCGAGCTGTTCTAGGAGCTTCAGTCTGGGACCGCTCGACCGCTACGGTCGTAGGTTCGATTCCTGCCTCGGGCATGTCCTTAGGTTAGTTAGGTTTAAGTAGTTCCAAGTTCTAGGGGACTGATGACCTCCGATGTTTAGTCCCATAGTGCTCAGAGCCATTTGAACCACTGTTTTAGGCAGCTCTCAGTTCCTAGAATAATTTTAGGCTGAGAACTTGTCTGGAGGTTGGTAAATTCGTGAGCTTTGTTACCAATACTTCGACAACTTACTGATAAAATTTTTACATCTGTCTTTACTTTGAAAGCGGTCTGGTTTCTCTATAGGTGAACCAACTGGCGAGTGTTCATGAGAGTACCTCAAACTATCGCCTAGACAATAGCCCCCCCCCCCCCCAAGTGCACCTTGCAAGTACTCTGCTACCTGAGTTGCAGCTTCCTTTGTCCCTGTCTCACAATATGCTCATCTACACTTTTCAAGTCACCTCCCCAGCCACTCGTACCCTCGTGACCACTGCCTGACGGATTATCCATAATATCATCCCATCGCACCATGTGCAGGTCTCCATATACAGTGAATCAGTAACCCACTCACAGCGCCGATGACAGATGTGGAGTAGCAAACCAAAAATCCCCACATAATAACCAATGTGGAGTAACAATATTGTTCCTCAAAAACAGCATCAGTTGGCTACAAATCCTGTTCAATCACTCTGCATAATACTTTATCCTGAGTGTGTATTTTAGCACCCTACTGTCTCTGTCCGAGCCATCCCATACCACATAATTTCCATGCTCACACTGACCATAGTGCTCATGCTTTACATCCACATTAGTTCCCATGATGAACTTAACTGTGGATGTCAGTTGACCACCTTCGTTTCAGAAGACCTAGCCCATTTCCCAGACACACTCATCCCAGAGTGACTCCCATACCAAGCTCTTCAGACGTAACTGCAGAGGTCTGTCATCCAATTGGAAGCAATCACGACTGAGTCTAACTGTCGATCCTAATCCATGTTTTCCACCTCCATAGCTATCCCACAATAAGCCACCTAAAATAATCAAAGAACACCGCCAGAAGATGTGGGATGCCTACTGGGAACTTACCCATTTCCACATAGGAAGCCACCTGGTCACACTCCAAACAGCCACCACATCTCCCACACTGCTCCCTTCCACGGCCCCACATGTAAACCACTCGAAAGACCATTCCGCTTCCCTCTCACTCGCAACTTCCGGTATTTACGCTCTATGCTACAGAGTGATTTGAACACACCAACCACAGGACAAAGTATAAGAACCATGGCTATCCATTTCCTTCCCTCTGCTGACATCTTCCCTGACGGGTGCTTGGATTTTTTCTTCGTCTATTGAGATGAACATGACTTGTGGCCTCTTTTCCTCACCGACTAGATGCCAATACATCGGCTAGAGTCCCTACTACACGGTATTTGCGTAATTTATCCCGCAGGTGACCTTCTTTTTGCTCCGCATAAGGTGAGGACACGCTCAGTTTTTGTGTCAGGTTCCACGTCATTGTATCCACAAATTATGAAAACTTCGGACGTATCTGCAACTATCAATACTTTTTCTAGTCAAAGCAATAACATCGCTCGTTGTGTCTGTTTTCGCGCGTCTGTTACGTAACTCGTGGCACATTTTAAGGCAAAATACGAACCAAAAAATCGAAGGCTAAATGGAATCAAAAAACTTTGCAAATGACTAGTTTCTGTAACCATCTGCTTCTCTACAGTCTCTCACTCCTAGTTCCTCATTCCACCCTGAACTAAATGATCCCAGTATATTCTATAACAGTAGTGAATGCTTCCACGGAAAAAAGTGAAATAAAGTCTAATGAATCACAGTGAGTACGGCAAAGATTTGAGTGCACACTGGTTGATACCTGAATATCAAGTGGCCCGGCCCGTCCTTGTCTTCTTCCATCTTGTAGTGCTCTACCTGTTTGCTGACGCATTGCGCGTCGTGTACCAATCCGGTTACTTTCGTGTGCAGCATGTTCTTCACACGTTCCACGTCCTTAGTCCAACCGTGGAGTTGCTGATCACTTGTGTGGTTACCCTGAGACACGCATAAAATAGTTCAAATTACTCGCATAACATTCACAAGCAGCAGCCTGTCTTAATTTATAGTTACATGCACCACTATTACACTACACTGAAATTACTGCCAACGCATGAGTGTAGTACGTTCAGTTTTGTACAGTCATTAAAACATTAACGAACAGCAGACGCCTAGTGGGGTTTTATTAAATACACACATTTCTCAAACTATGACATCAGGTAAGAGAGGTGCAGGTATTTCTTGGTAGTTGACATTACAGACTGCTGAATGTATGAATACAGACTGTCGTGACGACGTGTCCGACCGAAATGTTCTGAGGCTGCCAGCAGCGTCGAGTTCCTACGTGTAGAGCCACATGGCGAGGCTGTGGCTATGAAGAGATTCTATTCAAACTTTTGAGCGATTTTCGAAAATGGAATGGTGAGATCGCTGACTATTCCGTCAAAATTTTACTCGTTACCAATGCTATGAGAACCCTGAAGACACGTTGCGACCGTTTACAAACACAATGATGTACATAATCCTTTCCATATCAGAAAAATTATTTCAATTAATTGTGACATGTGAAATGCCAGTTTGACTCAGCATTCTGTAGCGTTGCTCCATTGCCTGGCTGCTCGCTTTTGCCGAAAATTTCTAAAACGATGTCGTCTATATCTGATCACGTCTCGAATATTGCAGATTTGAAGGAATGTAGCACGGTTTATTGACCTTGCGAGTTTCAGAGAGGAAAAAATGAGCCTGTCCCAGTTGTTCTAGTTGATGTTAACAGAGAAACCAGATCAGAGATGTCTCGAAATGGACCCTGTGAATGAATCATTAGGGTTCGATGTTTCAATCCGTTAAAAATGGAAGCGTCATAGAATCGCTTTTTTGTCCGCCTGTCGGTCCCACTGTTGAGAACCCTTTTCGCTACGTGTCAAGTTCAAATTCATGTCATGTATTAATGTCTGTGGTCCCAGAGAGGTATCAAAATTTTACGCTCACAAGTCACTCCAATCAAGAGATACGGCCATTTATGTCATATATCTACACTCGAAAACTCACTCGTCAAACCCTGAAAGGTTCTTTCCGTTGATCTGGAATCGTGAAATTTGGCAAGAAGCGATGTTTCACAGTACAAGTAAAGGAAAAGAATCAGAAAATTATTAATCTGTATTTAATTATATTGAATTATAAATTTATATAATTGGTCTGTAATTAATTACATAAGACAAAAAATACTTCCTTCTCATGTTTTTAACAATCTGTCTGTTTGCCTGTCAGAATATTATAATTTTAGAAAATACTTTTCGAATTATTTTTTATCAGTCTGTGTATTTGTCTGTCCGTCTGTTAGGACTCTTTTTAACTGAATCAGTTCTGGGTATCAAGTTCAAATTTATGTCAGATATGTAGGTCTATGGACCTTTGGCGGCGTAAAAATTGTAAGCTTATAAATCACTCCAGTCAACAGATACGGCCATTTGTGTCACATATTTTGATAATCGAAAACTCACTCAGCGAAACCTACAGGGTGCTCCCCATTGACTTAGAATCATGAGATTTGGCAGCAACTGAGATTTCCAGTACAAGTAAAGGAAAATAATCTGAAACTTGTTAAGTTGTAAATATATCACATGAAAAAAAATTTTTTTGCCATTTGGACATGCATTGCACTGATCATCTGTTAAAAGCATAACATACGAACATTCGTGCATCGAAACAAAAAATGTATGTTGTAGTCATTTTCTAGCACATAAAGAGAAATGCGTTATTAAATCTTCTCTCCCTGCATACATAAACTGAGGTCCTCTGCTCGCTCGTTCTTGTTTGTTCGGGCTAGGCTGAAGAACTACTGTAGAAATTCTGAAGCGGTATGGTATTGCCAGGACCAATATGTTGCCAGTATCATATCCACAGCTGCCAAAAAATGGTTGGTATTCTTGATTCTCGACGGGGAGTTTGTGCTGACCCCTTAGTCTGCGAGCCCATCTCCCACAGGTGCAGTCTTTTTGCTTGCATTAAGAGCACGCAGTATGTTGTCCTGGTAGGCGAGTGCTCGTCACAGACAAGGGTGCCATCAGTAGTGGCCGAGGGAACAGTGACAGAACTACTCTTGTTCTCTATATGTGGTGTCCCAATCCTTTTTGGTCATATTGGAACAGGTGACAGTGGTTCCACAACAGAGTATATTGAGATAGGGAACCAATGCTCGAAAATGCATATTTATTGTGTTAAGGACATACACAGCATGCACCATTTAACAACAATGTAGCTCATAGTAACTGTTGCAACCAACGACTGTCAGTCTCAATGCATGTATTGTAATAATGCCTGCAGTTATTCACACTCTTGCAAAGATCTCGTGTGTCCGTTGTGCAGTCGAACTGTAGCAGCTGATAAACAGTGTACACCCCTGACTACCAAACATACATACTGTACACAACTTGGCTCATAGCATGTGTGTCATGTGAATACTGCAAGCATCGTACTGGAGCAATAACCTGCGCTGCAGGCACACCACTGACCCTGCTGTCAGCTGTCCATTGCGTCAGACAGCTTGTGACTTGTCATGGTGAGGTGTGTTGCTGTGTACAGCGCACAATGAGTAGTTATAGATGGAACCTTACTTGTCGCAAGAGTTTGCAGAAATGTATTTAATGTGCGGTCCAGTAGGATGTAGTGGCTGTAAAGCAACATGAGTGCACAGAGAATGCTTTTTCAACAGACATTATCCTAATTTGCAGAAGTTTATCTCTGTGGGTACCAACTTGAGAGAGAGAGGTTCATTCACGCTACGGAGAGCCAGCCAAAGTACCCGCCAAAGACTTATCTGAGAAATAGACTTTGAAGAGATGGTGTTAGATATTGTGGCCGATTACCAAGCATTAAGCAACTGTCAATTTACCAGAGAAATGCACACTTCAAAGGGCAGAGTGTGTAGAGTACTGGTGTAGTAGGTATTACATTCCTATCATAAGGAACATGTGCAAGCACTGGGACAAAAGGATTTTGAACGCCGCCTCCGCTTCTATCAATCCATTATCCTCCACAGTGCTGTACGATCAAACTTCATACAGTTTGTATTGTTTGCTGATAAGGCCTCATTTACCTATGACGGTGGACAGCTGAACAGCCAGATCTGGAAAGAGGACAGTCCCCAGACTACTCATGTCGGTGGTCATCAGTAAACATTCTCTGTCAAGCTATTTCTGGTTGTTAGCCAATATCACTCGTACGACCTTATTTGCTGCCTCCCCATCTGATTTGTCCACATAACTCGGCGTTTCTGCGAGATATGTTACCACATTTCTTGCAGAATGTACCTTTTGTTGTCCACAGAATTGTGTCGTTTCAACACGTTGGTGCAGCAGCCCACTTTGATGTTAATGTTTGCAAACACCTAAACAACACCCACCCTCATTGTTGGATTGGTAAAAGGAGATCCTGTGCGACAGCCAGCGCGATAGCTGGATCTTACAACCCAGGACCTCTTTCTTTGGGGTTATGTCAAGATGTTGTTGGTGTATGAAACACCTGCTTGCCAGAGTCCAAGTTGCCTGTCTTCCGGTACAACATTGTTGCTACCGTGCAAGCTTTTGTCATAAGCACCGGCTCAGTCGGTGTTTTGACAAGTTTCTACACAGTTTTCACTTCGCTCCAGCTATTCAGAACAATGAAATGTGACATGACTTGGAAAACAGTAGCGTGGTTGACACGACTCCATCAACGGAGAAGCTGGGACGATACAGGAATGATCTATGAGGATATGCTGACATTACTCCGAAAGTTTGATCATAGAGACAGCGTCGTGCACGTCAAAAGTTGTGAGAAGGTGGTATGAATGTGGGAAATTTTCAAGGACACTGCCATCCTGAATTTTGAATCATACCACTGTCCATCAATCCGACATCTCAAGCAAATGTATGGTGGTGGAAAGAAAATCGGGTTTACTTGTGTTGCAGATAGGTACAAATACTATTACAAAGGTTGAGCTATAAATAAATGCTTTTTAATAAAACTTTTGTACTTATTTAGATACTCCCTACAGCTCCTCAGTTTAGTTCTACGTAACTTGACGTGTAAATAAATAATAATAAAAAACTCTCAGGTAAAGCACAAGTAGCTGTTCTAGGGAACTCACACTGCTACGAACCGAGTGTACACAGAGTGCATACCTCAACAATGTTCCATATGAAGCTCTGGATTGTTGATGTGGAATGCGAGCTACGTGATCGCTCAGTACACGCAGCAATTTAAAACATAGACTTGTTTCTGCTAAGCTATGAACGCTTTTTTAGTGCAAATAGTGATAGCATCATATGTCAATAAATAAACTACAATGCTCATTGCAAACAAATAACAATCATGATGCAGTCGAAAAGAAGCGACAACGTGGACAACAGTACAGATAGCAAAACCTCACTGCAGGAAGCAAAACGCAAACAAAAGAAATAAATAGACAGATCGAACTGTAAACTATCATCACAAACAGAATATACAATCATTATGTCCATCCATAAGACAATATATGTACTAATACATCCTCTTTCAGCCAAACTGCACAATTATATGCATGTATATTAATGCTTAATCTATTGTATTCCATGTACGCCATACCTGAGATGCCTGTCCTGCGAAAGAGCAAGACCTAGCCACCTGTCTCCGTTGCTGATGAAGATGAAGTCCCACCAGACTCCTTGACAGAGCATAGGGCAACGATGTAGGAGACCCACAGTGCCGTACTAGGCAAGGTCCTAGTGGAGGTGGTTTCCCATTGCTTTCCTCCGACCGTAATGGGGATGAATGATGATGATGAAGACGACAAAACAACACCCAGTCATCTCGAGGCAGGTGAAAATCACTGACGCCGCCGGGAATCGAACCCGGGACCCCGTGCTCGGAAAGCCAGAACGCTACAGCGAGACCACGAGCTGCGGACTGTATCCAGTAACCAGCCACAAATCCTGGCATCTCTTCCAATGTTCCTGTCTGCACCTGAGAGTCATGGCACCAACTACCGTCTACCAGCAAGAACAATCCGGCAATCTGTTGGAACGTCTATCATCGCAACAACAAACAATTGTATTAGATGTTGTAAAAATGTGATAATTCTTAATGCTACTCAGTTTTGTAAAGATTTAAGATTTTGATTTGTGAGAAGGAACGTTTATTACAAAATCACATAATGTGACCTTTACATGAAAAAGCTGTGTAACAGGCTCTTGCACAAAAGAACTGTTTAAAAACTGAATGTTTATGTAATAATTCTGCTTGACATGAATTATCATGAACGTTTTATTGATTTCACAATCTAATGTGTTTTCAAAATGTCATGACAAAATACCGATGAATTTCTATATTATTCATACTGTCTTGTAACATGTTACATATTATTGTACTTTGCTATCCTAATTTCAAATGATTTTCAGTTAAAAAGTACACTGAGGAATGTAAGACCATCCCTTGGTTTTTTACCTTGTTTTCCTTGGGACCGCATCTGAATAGGTGGAATAATAATTACAGTTGGGTACAAGTTGGAACACAGGCTTCAGTCAAATAACATGGGCAACAGTAAAGTGTAAATGTAAATGTACTCAAATTATCGCCGTTTTTCTGAAATGAAAGAAGTGGTATCCGTGTAACATGTAAAACTGAATTGTGCCCATGTACTATGAAAACAACAAATAAAGTGAAGTTAGTTAAATGCTGATCTCCAACAGTCAAAACAGTATCATCTCAACATTTATGGGGTATTTTATAACGTCCCCAACTTTTACACGAAATTTACCCAAAGTAATGTAACTATGCCAGACACCTCTAGATAATACATCGATAATCATACGAAGATCATAACGTGTAAGTAGTATAAACAGTCCTCAAACAAGGGTGCCGTTCTCCTTCGTTTTTTACTCTGCTCCTTTGCTCTTTTCTTTCTGCCATTGTGTTTGTCTCTCTCAGTTGGCTTGATTAGCATTACGCAGTCAATTCTATGGATTTGAAGAATCTAAAGATCTTTCTTAGATTATTACTTACTTATTTGCAACTGTTATTAGAAATCAGAAAACCAAGTGCGTACTTTTGAATGTCTCTTATTTCATATAGAGGATCTTTTGTTTTCAATATTATGCTGTATGAAATAGTGTAAATTGACTTTTATTTCATTAAAATATACTGTTAAAGTTTAATCATATTTCATTTATAAACCTGTCCTCCCTTTACAGATTCTCAATTTTGTGTGTTTTCTTGGAAGCTGTTCTTTTGGTTATTATATTTCATGCGCCATAGTCTTTTGTTTGTGAAATAGGATAGAACCTGCAGTTATTTTAGTATCACAATGTCCGATAATCAGTTTAATACTAATTTCCGCTAGGACACATATTTCAGTTCACAGTCAGTAACAAATTTTACCAAGCTGTGAGCCATTTGCTACTTTCAGACGACATTGCATTAACTTTTGTAAAATTTCTGAATTAAGTTAATCATTTAATGAAAGGAGCTCCAGTTTATTTTAACGTAGCCGCCATTGCTTCTCATTTTAATATAAAAGAAGTTCACAACCTGAAGTTGTCTTTCATATTGTGTATATAATACTTACAATTTCATGTTTGTAATTACGTGTATTTTCTGTTCCATGTATGAAACTCATAACTAATGTCTGCAATTGAGAAGCATAAGGAGAGTGAACCAAGAAAAGGGATAACAAAAGTAAAAGCACGATAAGAAGTCGTAACTGTAAGGTATGGGAAAACAGTGTTTATCACGCTAGAAATACGACAGTGTAATGTTGACAGCACAGTGTCTCCCCCCGCCTTTCTCTGTCTCTCTCTCTCTCTCTCTCTCTCTCTCTCTCTCTCTCTCTCTCTCTCTCTCTCTGTCTCTCTCTTTCCTCCTTATTTTTGTAATGTCCAGTGGAGGAAGACTACAAAATAAGAAAACTACACGAACGTAACCTGCAAAACAGCTCAACAACATTTTACTGCATCTCTTTCTCCTGATATATCGGAAACAAATAGCATTTTCGTATTACCATCGACCATAGTGGTGATCTCATTAAACATATATGTATTTGTGCACTGGAGCAGGCCATCAGTGATCGAAGTCGCTCCCACGGACCTGTGTACACTACTTATCTCCTTGTTGTTGCTCCCTGCAAGTTGCAGTGGGGATCAAGTCAGCATGCATAACTTTTCCAGACTTTTGAGTTCCTGTCAACTGCAGCACTACACGAGTCTACTGATACATTCTATGATGTGTCGGTGTCAGACATTGAAATGTTTTCAGGCTTCGAGTTTTCACTATATCCTTCACATTCTGCACTCGTAGTCTCACAGAGCTACAAAACGACTATCACTATACTTTCATCTATGTAGTTCGATTACTTTCATGCTCATCCCATCGGAAATGGGTGCATGTAGATCAGCAGAAAGACGGATATTCGTATGAATTTTGTAGTACGTTGATGTATATTACATGTATAAAATCAAAGCACACCTGGTTATCTTAGCAATATGAGCATATTCATATAGAAGAAATGTGGAGAATATGACCGAGAAACGGTAAAAAAGTACGAAAATAGAGGGAAAGCACATATAAACTCAGGAGAGATACGACAAAATGCGGGAAAATTAAGGGAGAATGAGAGAGTACTTACGTGTCTGTTTACTGCTGGCAAGTTCTTGTTCATGGAAACGAGTGTGTGACAGCGAAAGAGATATGAGAAGAAACGCGAAATGGAAGCACTGTGACCCAGGGAAACAGTGATCATCGACAACAATAAGACAGCCTGAGTAGACTGTTTAATATGGATGGCATAGAAATGTAGAGAAACAAAATTAAATATGTCAGATCACAAGCCCTGGTGTGATCACAGACTTACCTGTCACCTTAGAAAAGACATCATATTTGCGCCAGTGACTGTAACACTTTTTTTTATTTCACAGTTGCAGTTTTGGCCTCAGGCCATTATCAAGTGAGATGTTATTGCTTTAAGCCCTGTCAACCTAAAATGAGCTGACACATTTATATGCCGTTGTCATTACAGTTAAATACACTCGTGACTTTGTTACATAGTGTGAGCACAAATTCCCATATGCCATAAAACAACATGGTCTGTAGATACACATGTACATTAGCCCATCACTAGTCACTTATGCAGCAAACTGCAGCGGCAGATTACTGTTTACAGGCTACTGGTAGCCTGATGGGCTAATGAACAAGTGTATCTACAGACTATGTTGTTTCATGGCATATGGGAATGTGTGCTCACACTATGTAACAGCATCACAAAAGTATTTAATTGTAATGACAATGGCATATAAAAAGTCCTGGAATCTATCCTCACCGACGCATCCACCAGCATCTCCGCCAGCACCGCCTCCTTCCCGTTACCCAGTGTGGCTTTCGGCCGTCCTTCTCTTCCAGCGACCTTCTTATTCACCTCACTCATCTCCTTTCTGAACAGCTTAATTCCCATCGCTCCGCAATCTTCCTCTCCCTGGACCTCCAACGCGCTTATGACCGCGTGTGGCATTCCGGTCCCCTCTTCTCTTAAGCTCCAAACCTTCGCCCTTCCCATTAACTACGTCCGTCCGATCGGTTCCTTTCTCTCCCACCGTCCTTCCTACGTCACCATCCATAACACGGATTCCTACACCTTTTTGCACTCCGCTGGTGTGCCCAAAGGCTCCATCCTCTCGCCCCTTCTGTACCTTTTGTACACGGCGGACATGCCGCCGCCATCACCCCCCGTCCACCTCCTCCAGTTTGCTGATGACACCACCTTCCTTGCCCTTGATCCCACCCTGCAGCGCTCCCAACACCTTCTCCAATCCCATCTTGACCGGTTCACCGCTTGGTGCAGCCAGTGGTTGCTCAAGGTCAATCCCTCCAAAACCCAGGCGATCATTGTAGGCAAAACCACCCCTTCCTTCCGCCTCCTTGATTTCTATCTCACCATCTATGGCCATCCTCCCACCCTTAAGTACCTTGGCGTCACCCTCGACCGTCGCCTCTCCTGGACTCCCCATCTCCGGACAAACCAAGCCAAGGCACGCTCCAGACTCTGTCTCCTCAAGCTCCTTTCCGGCCGTACGTGGGGCCTGAACCCCTCCATCATCCTCCACACCTATAAATCCCTCATCTGCCCTATCCTTTGTTACGCCCATCCGGTCTGGATCTCCGCCCCCCCTACCTTTTATAAATCCCTACAAATCCTTGAATGCCATGCTCTCTGCCTTGCCTATCGCATCCGTCTCCCCTCCCCCATGCGGATCCTGTACGATCTCATTCCATTCCCCCACCTCCTCCTTTTCCTTGAAAGGATACTGATCCTGTACACCTCCCGCAAACTCGATCCTCATCTGCTTGTCTCACCCGTCCTCTTCCACCCCCGCGTCCTGCCGCGCCTGTATTCCCACATCCCACCCGGTCTCCATCTCTCCACCCTCCTTACCCTCTCCCAAGGTGGCTTCCGCCAGCTCCCCCTCCCTGATGCTGTCCTCCTCCCCTCCATCTACCCCTCCTACCAACTTTTATCCTCCCTCCCTCTTCCTGTGTCTGTTCCTTTGGGCACCCTCCGTCCCTCCTCCCCTTCTCCCCACTCCTCCCCCGGGCCTCCCCTCCCCTGTCCCTCTACTCCTCCTCCCATCTCCTCAACCATTGGCATCTTTGTTCTCCCCTCTCCACCCTCTCCACCCCCCGTCACCCTTCTTCCCCTCTTGGCAGGTCCCCGGACTCTCACACGCTACATGGACTTTCGCGCGCCGGAGATCATCGCCATCAGTGTCTCATGTGTGTGACAACGTTTTGTGTTTTTAGTGTCCGCCGTCACGCTTCTATGTTCACTTGTGCCGTCGGATTCATCAGTGTTCTGTGAGCCGTGTCAACGTGTTTTCAGTGTCGTTATCGTCGAGTGTGAATGGCTCCATGTTTTTTTGTGTATCTGTGACCATTATTTTTTGCCCGTCACTATGTTCATTTTCATTCTCCATTATTGTACTGTTATTGTCAACACTATGGCTGAAGAGTGGCGTAGCATGCCGTTGCCAGCCTACCTGATTGTTCAGGTGTTAAAATAACAATAAAGAGAGACAGAAAAAAATGGCATATAAATGTGTCAGCTCATGTTAGGTTGACATGGCTTAAAGCCATAACATCTCACTTGATAATGGCCCGTTTTAAGGGCAGAATGTTGTAGCCTTAGGAGTGCATGTGTTTATGTTCTCTCTCTTACCAACACCTTCCAGGTACCAATCCCAGGCTCTAGAACAATACTCTAGAGTTCATAATCGTTTCTTGTTCTTCTTAACTGTCTGCTATTACATCACGGCACTTTCACCTACTATACATCGATAAGGAGTGCTAAGCTCCTCGACATGGTCGCATGTCGAGAAATCTTGTGCACTTGGAGGGATTAGGACTCGGAAACCTCCATTCACTCACGAGACGTGGAGTGTACCAGTCTTCTTCTGATCGGTTGCAGGTTAATTCAGTAATGGTGCTGCAGGGCGGCTCGGTCAATGACGGTGTGAGGAGGGTCTTTGGCTCTCTAACTTTACCCTAAGACAGTGAGAATGCTCTGTGACTCTCATACGAAGAGAGGTAGATCGTAAATTAAGAACTATGCTCGAGATGTTAGAAATATGTAGAGTGCCTTCTGGTATACTTTCCTGATTTATGTGTTCGAGAATTAACACTGAATGGACGTACTGAGCAGTCATCTATATACATTCGCAATGATACTCGCAAAGTAGAGAAGAGCTGGTTTAGCTATGATACTGAAGCTGGGGGAGACATGCTGTCACATCATTGGCTGGTGTTGGAGTTACTGTAAAATTGCTAAACTTGTTCGCACTATCAACTGTGATGCTCATTATTAGAGCACATCGATGGTGTCTTTTCCATCCCATCCGTGCACTGGCATGCTGTTCGTTACCACGTAATGATTGAGTGATACCTGTTGTTTCAGTTGGGGAAAAAGTTTTGGTGGATGGATAGCATCTTCTGGGGTGGAAAGCACCGAAACGCTGATCACGTGCATGAGTGAAATATGAGGAAATAGTGGAAGAGAATGCAGAGACATCATCTATTCTGTCAGTGTGAGAGACGAGTCTAAATGTAGAGCTCGTGAATCACCTTCAGACTGTAGTTTTGAAACCCACGCCAAAGCCATAAAAGCATGTTATGCTATCCACCATAAGAATATGATTTACATCATGCAATGTCTAGTTTCCTGTGGAAGGCCATGGATCAGAACTTCTTAATGTCAGTTTAGAACCTGGTACAGGCCTCTGAGTCGTGACAGAAAAAACCAGATTTAGGCATTGTACGAAAGCGTGTTATAAAAGAGTTTTTGAAACAACTAAACAGGACCATTGGGAGCATCTCATGCGATTTAGTATAACCTGTCGAATATGATAATTCACCTAAAGTATAGGTGATCAAACTTTAAAGTGGCCTCTGCAGTGCCCGTACATTTAATAGGCGGCAGTAGCAGCAGCCGTTTGAGATGTAAATTCGGTGAGGGACCGGGTATACCGTTAGGAATGTTTGGATGGTTGCACGTTGTGCTATTCTACGGAGTATTGCGAAGTCTCTTTCTCGGCGTTGGACCGGACTGCAGGTATGCGTCATTGCGCCCGCATCAGTGCCTTGATGACTTCTAAATCGTATCAGCTTTTATAGTTCGTAATTTTTATCTGTTGGGCTGATTGATTTGAATGGGTGTGGATCTGTAGTACTTGTATCTAGTTTGGGGATGTATCACATTGCGTGCATTTCCACCGAATGGTCAAAACAGGGTCCTGTTGCAGTAACTCAGGTCGTTCTGTTTCTACATGGGTTGCAGAAGATGGTGGATATGTCTATCTCCGACTTCTGCTCAGTTCCGACTTAAATTAGAACGGTCACATACGGGAAGCTGTAGAAATGGGAGCAGTTGCAAGATGCGTAGGGGGTGACTAAAACCACGCTGGAATTTAACTGTATCAGCTAGGCTCAGGGACAGGTGAATCGTTTCGAGGTATGGAAGTGCCAGAAATATGATTGAGTAATGGTTGTAATCATTAAAGGAGTTGTCAATAGGATCCAACGCAGGTATGTGCCTGAATGGAAAGACTCAATTCCAAATCATGGCTATCATTTCTAGAAGATAGCGTAACACTAGAGATATGGGAAGCCAGTGTACATTTTCTTATGGCCTCAATGGGCACATCATCTGCTACTACTGTTTGGGTTCCTTCTCAATCAGTCATCGCCTATAACCCAGTGGATATGTCGCAGAACCTCTGATATTGCCTTGAGACAGAATGCGCTACAAATAGTATAGAATTATCTAACTGAGGCAGAGTGAGGGAGTCGCAAATATCGCTTACATACCACGTTCCTTGGCCAATTCACTTTCAAAGTTCAGTGATTTTATCACGATGTTGCATCGTGGTTGTTAGTACGCATTCCTCCTATTACTGTCACGGTATTTGTGTGGAAGAGAACCACCTCATTCAGAGGTAATGTCGTACCTAGATTTGTAAAGCAGGTATACCTTTTAACATGGATACTTGTGTGCACCTGTAGAACCAAGACTGCTTGTGACAGTAACATACAGTAGTTGTTGCGATCTGGCCGATTTCGTCTCTCTTTCCAAGACGCAGTGGTAGGACTCGCAAGAGAAAACGTATGAGACATGTCCACCCATCGCTAATTTTGTCCCAGTAATATTTCGTATTATAGGCAATCAGTTATTGACGAAGTATTATGTTTAGTAGTACTGGGGGGTGCGTGACATGTTCGCATTTGAGCATCAGGCTTATAAACTGTGTGTTTGTGGAAAGGAAATGACTATGTCCAGTCGTAAGGAAGGTACAGATATTTCCATTTCCAGAGCCACGGCCTTCAGCAGGGTGTATTTCCGATACTTCGCTCATTGTCGAATGCTGTTCAATTGAGACCACTATCGCAACATGTAGTTGTAAGTACAGGGATAAAAGATATATGTCACCGATTTCTTAGGATGATTGATTGTACCTGTGCATGCTCGACCTGCAGCGCCTGTGACCTGTGTGGGAATGATTCACGTTTCTCGTTAACGGCAGCAGGCGTCCGAATGCAGAGGCATATTGGAGTGTAGAAATATATCTGAATTAACTTCGCCGTCCTCTAGACGACGGAGTAGTGAACTAATACTTAGTATGTGTTGGGCGGATTTTGTGATCAAGTGGAAATTTGAGATTGCGTATGGAGGTGCATTTGCGCTGGACTGTTATTCCCTCCCATGTAAATTGTTCGATTGACTGCATCTGCACATTTCATGCCTTTATTTAGTTGAGAGAAGATCGACTGTGGTGTGTGGAAGACACGTTTGCCGGTTCTCTAGACATCGGAAAGACATTAGTTGACCTGTAAATTATAGGAATGATTTCGAATCTGTTACATCACCGACATCGGTATTCTAGAGTGGAAATATCAGTTTCCTCTATTTGTTCCTAGTTACTCAGTGGTTTACAGCACGTTGGACCTCGCTAAAGTTTGGGGTTTGTAGAGAAGTAATTTCCAGTCTCTGTCTTGGGAATTATGTAGCGTTAGCGATCGGTAGGATGGTGCCTAGTGCTTGATATCGAGAAGCACCGCGAAAATGGTATTATATTATGGCAAACCATGCGGAAATACGTGTGTTCCTGTAATCCCCGAGTCTGGAGATGTGTGTAGAAAAGGGAAAAGGGAGCAGGCAAGGAAGCAGGTTCGAAGCAGAAACATCAACGTGTTTGTTCCGAGGGGGGGTTTGTACAGAAATATTTCCCATACTATATCTTAGGAACTATACTGCGCGAGCGATCGGCAGGATGCTGCCTAGAGCTTGATATCGAGAGGTACCGCAAAAATGGTATAATATTATGGTGATCCATGCGAAAATACGTGTGTTCTTGTAATCACCGAGTCTGGAGACGTACGCAGAAAAGCGAACAAGCAAGGAGGCACAAACAGTAACGCGTTTGTGCTGAGGGGAAACGAGTGCACGTTAGTACACTTTGGGGCACGTTAGTACACGCTAATGCTCGTTATTACACGTTTATGTACGTTAATATATGTGACACTCTTCGCCTGAAATACACCACTTGGAGTTCATCCTATCGTGTAGTCATTGTAGCTCAATATTCAAACTCCTGTCATCGGTGGGGGAGCACTATAATTGAATAAGTCTTTCCGTACTTGACGATATGTATGGCACTTTGCGAGGTTTAGTTGTCGGTGCAATATGGTGGTCAGTGTAAAATAACTGCTAAAAGTCTCGTCTGCAGAAGGAAAAAAAGGCTGATGGTGCTTCGATACCGGCAGGATCAGTAATTCGGCGGGTAAATTCGATAAGAGCCTATCATAATCCTCGATTCATTCACATCCTTTGTGCTGGAATATAGGAGCCTCTACAAAGCGGTGAGAACATTTGGATATGTTGGCAGCAGGAAGACTGTCACGTTAGGAGCGCTGGGAAGAGTGCATTCGATGTTATTCTGCGCTATTTTCGTAAACAGGTTCTGTTAGAGCAATAATATTCGTGCACACAAGCTGAAACATCAAGAAAGCGAGCGTTAACTATTTCTGGGACAATTCCCGAGAGGTCCACTTGTCTATTATTTTTTACAAAGCCATGTGACGTAAGAATAACATTGAGAACCTTTTAGATGGTGAGTCGCGTCGTGGACGTTTCTCAGCGAGGTGTCAGTGACACTGGGGTGGGTACGCAGCTCATATGTTTGGTTAGGGAGAAAGCAGCCTGTGCTATTCTGCTATCAGCAGTAAAGACAAGTGCTGCCCTGAGGTATCTCGCATATAGGGGATGCGCCTTGGAGTTCTGTGACATCGGTATAACCGTGACTGTATACTCAGTGACCATCGTCACGATCTTTGTACACTAACTCTTTGTCTTTACTCAAAATTTCCATAGTAGCACTTCCTGCCCTGCTTTGTTCCCATGTCATAGTCTTTACTCTGTTGTATAGTGGGTTGTATCTTCCCTTCCTGTCCAGTTCTTCAATTTCATCACATTCCTCTTTTAGCCATTTTTTCCTGGCCTGCTCTGTTTCTCTTCGCAGTTCATTATTGAACCTTCGGTATCTCTTTCTTGCGTCTTCAGTGTTCTTGTTTTTCAATTTTCTTCTCTCCTCCATCTTGGAAATCATTTCTTGTGTGATCCAGGGTTTTTTGACCTTTTCCCTTTTACATATCCTATATTTTGCTTTCCTGCTTTAATGATTCCTTCTTTCAGCATATTCCAGTACTCGTTGGCATTATGTGGTGGTTCTTTGTCTCGTAATGTGTTGAGAAACTCCCTAGACAGCACTTCTGTAGTTAGTTCTTTGTTAGATCTTATCTTTTCTAGATCCCACTTCTTCACCATGGTCGTCTTCTGCATCTGGTAATGTGTGCACCTTCTTGATTCAATTCCTGTATCTCTCTTCTACCAGTATAAAATCGATTTGGTTTCTATAGTTATCCCCAGGTGATATCCATGTGTAGAGCCTCCTCTTGTGGTTCTTGAACCATGTGTTTGCCGCTATCAGCTGCCTTTCCCTGTAGAAGTCAATTAGCCATTCACCTCTATCATTTCTCTTTCCAAGACCATGACTGTATACTATGTATCCCTCTTTCCCTTTTCCCACAAATGCGTTCCAGTCTCCCATTACTATTTTGCACCATTTTTTATTTTCATCCATTATTCTCTCTATTACATTTTACGTTTCCTCTACAATTTGGTCATCATGTTCTGAAGTTGGCATATACACCTCGACAATCAGTAAATCTTTTTGTGCTCCTTTCAGCCTTACACCAATAACCCGGTCATTTGCATAGTCTACATATTCCACACATTTAGCCAACCATCAGATATCTCTCCTTCTACACTCCTGGAAATGGAAAAAAGAACACATAGACACCGGTGTGTCAGACCCACCATACTTGCTCCGGACACTGCGAGAGGGCTGTACAAGCAATGATCACACGCACGCCACAGCGGACACACCAGGAACCGCGGTGTTGGCCGTCGAATGGCGCTAGCTGCGCAGCATTTGTGCACCGCCGCCGTCAGTGTCAGCCAGTTTGCTGTGGCATACGGAGCTCCATCGCAGTCTTTAACACTGGTAGCATGCCGCGACAGCGTGGACGTGAACCGTATGTGCAGTTGACCGACTTTGAGCGAGGGCGTATAGTGGGCATGCGGGAGGCCGGGTGGACGTACCGCCGAATTGCTCAACACGTGGGGCGTGAGGTCTCCACAGTACATCGATGTTGTCGCCAGTGGTCGGCGGAAGGTGCACGTGCCCGTCGACCTGGGACCGGACCGCAGCGACGCACGGATGCACGCCAAGACCGTAGGATCCTACGCAGTGCCGTAGGGGACCGCACCGCCACTTCCCAGCAAATTAGGGACACTGTTGCTCCTGGGGTATCGGCGAGGACCATTCGCAACCGTCTCCATGAAGCTGGGCTACGGTCCCGCACACCGTTAGGCCGTCTTCCGCTCACGCCCCAACATCGTGCAGCCCGCCTCCAGTGGTGTCGCGACAGGCGTGAATGGAGGGAAGAATGGAGACGTGTCGTCTGCAGCGATGAGAGTCGCTTCTGCCTTGGTGCCAATGATGGTCGTATGCGTGTTTGGCGCCGTGCAGGTGAGCGCCACAATCAGGACAGCATACGACCGAGGCACACAGGGCCAACACCCGGCATCATGGTGTGGGGAGCGATCTCCTACACGGGCCGTACACCACTGGTGATCGTCGAGGGGACACTGAATAGTGCACGGTACATCCAAACCGTCATCGAACCCATCGTTCTACCATTCCTAGACCGGCAAGGGAACTTGCTGTTCCAACAGGACAATGCACGTCCGCATGTATCCAGTGCCACCCAACGTGCTCTAGAAGGTGTAAGTCAACTACCCTGGCCAGCAAGATCTCCGGATCTGTCCCCCATTGAGCATGTTTGGGACTGGATGAAGCGTCGTCTCACGCGGTCTGCACGTCCAGCACGAACGCTGGTCCAACTGAGGCGCCAGGTGGAAATGGCATGGCAAGCCGTTCCACAGGACTACATCCAGCATCTCTACGATCGTCTCCATGGGAGAATAGCAGCCTGCATTGCTGCGAAAGGTGGATATACACTGTACTAGTGCCGACATTGTGGATGCTCTGTTGCCTGTGTCTATGTGCCTGTGGTTCTGCCAGTGTGATCATGTGATGTATATGACCCCAGGAATGTGTCAATAAAGTTTCCCCTTCCTGGGACAATGAATTCACGGTGTTCTTATTTCAATTTCCAGGAGTGTATTTTGGAATATCAACTAACATCTGGTGATGAATCAGATGAAGAGCCACAAAAATGAGCAAATGTTAATTTGAAGCAATTAAAGCCAACTGATGGTAACAAAGTTCAGAGCTATTGTAGACAGCCAATGAATGTGACATTACCGATGTGCACCCCTTTAAAGAACAGAATTTAGAGACATAGAGAAACACTTTCAAGGACAAGCAACCCCATAAAAAATATAAAAACATTGATAACACAGGGATGTAAATGTTTTCAAAATCAGATACCAGTGCAAAGAATCCTACATTTCATTCAAGGAACTCCATGTTCCAGAAGCTTACATGAAAGATCCATGTTGAGACAACTGCAGAAGTAAATGTCATAAAAAGTTTGTCCATGCAGAAAAGCTGAACATTTTTAAAGATATTGCAAATTAGAACTGTATAAAAAACAGACTTTATATGCTTTAAAAAAAGCTAGCACATGAGTGAACTCAAAAAGGAACTTCACTATTATGTTCTACTTCCTATGAAGAACAGAATGAATCCAAGACTGCAAGACCATGTTTCTGAATAAACTTGGAATCCGTTAAGGTGTTGTGGTAACAGTGATGAAGAAAACAGCAGTCGAAAACACAAGTGAAGAAGGCAGAAGAACCATCATCTAAGGAAATTTAATTCGCCAGAAATTTGGGATGGTGTGAGGAATCATGCTGAAAGTTTTTCAGTGGCTCAGTCTTACTACTTTCACACTGGAAAAATAATGAAATATCTTAGATTGTCACTTAACATCACACTTGTGTGATCCCTGTATAAATTTGTGCATATGGACCATATTTACAGAAAGACATTTCAGAGGATTATAGTCTCTGTCTTCATCATCCTAAAAAAAAAGATCAGTGATGTCTATATATGGCCTAGAGTACCGCTGGGGTCAATAAAGGAACACTGACACCTGATTATAATGCTAATCTTTTAGAAACAGACAGTGTTTGTGAGGAGAAAAAACAAGAGATGGAGTGAGCCCAAAACTTATATAGGACTTCTGTAAGCTGCAACTTCTGTTTCCAGCAAGTTTTATTGACAGCAACAGATCCCATTAACAATGGGTTGTTTTATAAGCAGCGACTGAATTTTTTAAAATTTTATAGACAATGACATAAAGTCAAAACAAGAAGTGTTTCATGTGTTCGGAAATACAGGGAAAACAAAGAAGATATGAGATAGCAAGCTATTTGTATGGATGTTGAAGTCTCTACCTGCATTGGTAAAGCTCATTTTAGCGATTGTTGTGGAAGACAGAATCCCAACAAATTTGCTGATGTCCTCATCCGCTTTCCAGGAAATATCTAACCTATAATTAATCAAACACTGGAAGATCTAACCTAGAATTAATCAAACACTGGAAAATCTAACCTAGAAGTCATTGATTTAAAATTCATGTTTATTCATCACAGTTAAATGGAATGTATCTCATTGCATTTGGCAGTCACTACAGAATTTTAAAAAAGTTGGTAAAAGTGGACTGGCCTACTGACTGGAATACTATTGCTGAATATGCGAGAAGAAGGGGGTGACAAACCTTATACTGTTGGTGAAACAATGCATGAGATTATCAGTTGACACTATCATGTGATTTTAATGATGCTGATACGAAAGAAGATGTGATCAGAAAACCAGTTAGATGCCTAAGACCGAGTAAGGTGGTGCAGTGGTTAATACACTGGACTCGCAACTGGGGGAACTATGTTTCAAACCAGTATCTGACCATAGAGTTTTAGGTTTTCCATGACTTGCCTAAATCGCTCCAAGCAAAAGTTGGGATGTTTCATTTGAAACAGCACAGCAATTTCCTTCCCCATGCTTAACACAGTCCGAGCTTTGCACTGTCTCCAATGACCTTGGTGTCTATGGAACGTTAAATCTAATCATCTTTCCCTCTTCGGATGGGAATGTCATAAAACAGCGTCCATTTTTAAGCGATTTAAAGAAAACTTTGACGAATTACTCATAACTCTAACAAGAAAACAAGATAAATCAACTAGATCTCACTGTCAAACGCCCTGTACATGCCCGTTCTGCCTGTAACAAAGGAAAATTACAACGATGTGTTGTCCATGTGCTGATCAGTGCTTCCCATACAGTACGGTACATTGAAGATTTAAATTTCCGAGAAATTTTCAAACGCATTTCTTCAATAACAGCTATTTTAAGTTATGTAGTTGTTATACTAAAATAGCGATAAGGATTTACCAAAGGGATAGAGTAGGTATCCTATCTAATTTAATTTTCGCATTTTATCTTCCGGTTTTTCCATACTGGTTATCTCACAGCCCACGGCAGAGTGCTTTGTCTTGCTGTAAGATTTGGTTTAGCTGGTTTCTTTCAGTGTGAGTGTGTAGGCAGGTGCAACCTCATAGTTTAGCGGAATTTTCTGTGTGACATTCTCCAGGTAAATTTTAAGCGTTTATAAACTGCAAACAAGAATAAATGAAGAAAACTGTTTCGTAAGTAAATTAGTGCGCTACTTCATTTTTATCACAATAACAGTTGAGTTTGACGAGTGTAATAGTTCGCGAATATCTTGTGATGACGCTGTGGTAGCTATGTTTGAGGCTGTTGTCTTTTAATTTTTAATGGGTACATAAGAATGAGATTTTATTCTGTATTTATGATCACATTACCTACAGTGTGTTTGGTGAAGGTGTAAGAGTGTTACAAATTTTCAGGTTATGTTCATAACAACTAAATACCCGAGTTATTAGAGCTTGTTGTTTTTGGCCTGTCCGGTAAAATCGCTACGTGTATCTTATTAAAAGAAATGGCTTAGATTGTGACGTGTTGTCAGAAGCAGTTGCCCATGCAATGATCTCCGTCATGTACTTCGTGACTGACGAGAAAAGGCGGCCAGTGAAATTCAACACATTCGCTATGTTAGTACGGTTATGTTGACTTACGTAGATATGATTGTGATGATAATTTGCTGTGATGTAGACATATAGCGGCTCCAGATTTTAGACCTAACGTAAGCATGTTTACAAGTGCCCACAGTTACATCATTTCATGCTTTGAGTATGTTCGCATGAAAGGAAATGCTGTAATTCTGTTGCATTTTTCTAGTTTTCCCTGTGCTTTGATTACTCGTGTCGTTAGTACTCTTCTAATCATGTGTATACACCAGTTAGTTGTAGTGTGTGGGTTTTAATGGAGTTCTGTATAAGAATACTGTAATTTAGGAACTGGCGAAATACAAAGTACAAATTAACTGTAATTCGTCTAACATAAAGCATTACATGCCATCAGAACTTAATAGATCATTCATCATAGTTACAGTTAGTAACTACTCACGGGCTGCACTTAAATGGCCTTGGAAAGCAACTTGTTACATTAAAGCTAATGGAAATTATTCAGAGACTGCAATACTTACCAACAACATCTTCAGTGGTACCTGTATCATCATCACAGAAAGTATCTCTAGGAGTGACTGATGCAGAATTAGATACAGTAACAGAAAATGCAGCAGAAGTACCTAAAGAAGCAATACTAACAGAAGTAGAATCAACAGCAGCGTCAGAAGAACCACGTTCAGTAACAGCAGAAGTAACTCCTCCAGCATTAGAACGAGCTCCTACAGCAGTAACACCATCTCCCTCACCAGCAGTAACAGCACAAACTACTTCACCAGAAATAGCAGAAGAAACACCATCAGCAACAGCAGAAGCAACTCCTCCAGCAGTAGAACTAGTTCCTATAGCAGCAGCACCATCTCCCACACCAGCAGTAGTAGAACCAACTCCTTTACCAGTAATAGCAGAAACAACTCCTCCACAAGCAGCAACTAAACCAACTTCACCAACAGCAGAAACGGTACAAGCTCCTCCTCCATCACCTTCAAGAGTAGCAGAAAAGAATAGACCAGTCACAGTAAGTAAAGTATCATCTTTGTCTCATGATGAAGTGATACCAAATGATTTGGGAAAACAAGTTCCCATAAAACTTGTGGACAGTAAAGTGAAACAAACTTCCAACAGTGTTTCAAACAGACCCAAAAAATTACCTAAGAGAAATGAAGATTTTTTATGGTTTATCCCAAGGAAGTCCAACCGCCACCTAACGTAGATTCCAGGGCTGAAAAAACAATTAAATGTTCTCCATTGCCCCATAATACTGTACTCCTCCCCTCCTGTGGCAGTAACTCTATCTTATTTCTGCACTTAAATGTCAGGTCTCTGAAAAATAAAGCTGATGAGCTTGGTATACTATTAAAAAGTAACAAAAGAATGATTTTATGTAGAAACGAACATTGGTTAAAGGAAGAGGATATAAAATTGTATGTACCATCAGGTTTCAGATTAGCTACATACTTCTGCAGACCCAGTGAATCCTATGGGGGTTCATCCATATATATTAGCAATGATCTAGACCTAAAGTTTTCTGTTCTTGAAGTTAGTGACCTATGCACTAAAGGTGTTTTTGAAGCAGCTGCTTTTATTATACCTAGTATACAGCTCATAACTGTGTCTTTATATCACACTCCTGAAAGTAATGTAGAACAATTTATAGAACGTTCAGAAAAACTTGTGATCAGTATACAAAAATATATTAAATACAAAATTTTAATCTTTAGGGATCTAAACATAGACATTAGGAAAATAACAGCCAGAAATGTTATTTAGTAAATATGTTAAGATCCTATAATCTCTTTTGTGCTAATGAAAGTCCTACAAGGCACTCCTCCTGTCTTGACAATCTAATAACAAATGTATACAAATGTGATTTTGAGCTAGGCTTACTTAATGTCGATTACCTGTCAGACCATAGAGGTATATGGGTGAAACTAATTACTAAAAAACCAAAAGAAGACGAGGAACAAACTCAGTGTGTCAGACTATCTACAGATACAAATATTAGCAAGTATAGAGAAGAACTTAAGTCTATAGATTGGAATACTGTTATACATTCCTCCAGAAATGTTGATGAAGCCTTCAGCACATTCCTCAAAATCATTTCTGAAATCTTCCACACATGCTGTCCACTGGTTAAAAAACAAAAAAACAAAAATGTTAGGAAACCTAGCCACTCAACTTTACAGAAGTGGTTTTCACCCCAATTACAAAAATTGAGACTATTGGTAATTACTTGTCACGATAAGGTCAAAAAGGGAGCAGTAAATAAAGAAACTTACAAAAACCTGAAAAGAAAATATAGATCTGAAATTAAAATAGCCAAGTGTAAGGCAAATGGTGATTTCATTAAAAAATCACACAATAAATGTAAGGCTGCATGGAAAGTAATAAAAGCAGAGCTAGGTGTGGATTTAAACTACAAAGACAACACAAATGCTGCTAACATCACTGCTGATGATTTCAATCACTTTTTTGTCAACTCTGCCAATCTTAGCCTTCCAACCCATAGCAACCAGAATTCCAATTCAACACATACACCTATTTCTCACCCCATATCTGGCAGAAATTTTCAAGAAAACATTACAAACATAGTGTCAGCTTGTAAATGGAGAGAAGTACAAGGAACTGATATAATTAAAGCAACCTCTAAATTAGGATACTCTAGATCTGAAGATGTGTATGGCCTGTCAAACTATGTAATTAAAAAAGTTGTAGATCTCATAACATATCCCCTTTGCATACTGATAAACTGGATGCTCCCGAGTGGACACTTTCCAGAATGTCTCAAAAAAACAGTTGTCATACCATTATACAAAAAGGGTGACAAGTCCTGTATCAATAATTATAGACCAATTTCACTTGTGCCTATTCTTTCAAAAATAATGGAACATTGCATAATGCAGCAAATATGCATACACCTATCAGACAATAATATATTAAATGATTCTCAGTATGGATTCAGGTCAAACGTATCAACAGTCAAAGCAGTTGAAAACCTTATCTCTTTTGTACTAAGTGCATTTGAGTCAGAATTATTTGCTGAAGCCATTCTAATTGACTTGAGTAAGGCTTTCGACTCAGTTAACCACAAATTATTATTAGATAAACTGTGTTGCTATGGAATCAAACACCTGGAACTCTCACTAATTGAATCATACCTCAGCAATAGAAAACAAATAGTAAAGCATAATGACCAACAGTCACAGACTTTAAGTATAAAACGAGGTGTTCCTCAGGGCTCAGTGCTTGGCCCTCTACTATTTATATTGTTTGTAAATGACTTTCCGAACAACTTACCCTGTAAAACTATCCTCTATGCTGATGACACAACATTAGCTAATTCTGGAAAGGATATAAACATATTGAAGGAGGAAAGTGAAGAGTGTCTCAAAATATCTAATATCTGGTTTAAAGCTAATGACTTATCTATGAACCATGAAAAGACTGTCAAGATAATCTTCAGTTTATCAAACAGTAACATGGAGTTATCATCTGTTAAACTACTAGGAATACACATTGACTCAAAATTAACTTGGGACACACATACAGATTATGTATGTGTGTCCCAAGTTATCACGAGTTATCTACCTACTAGCCAAACTACACACATGTGTTACACAAGATTTATTGCTTCAGTCATACTATGCCTTCTTTCATTGCCATCTACAATATGGCATTCTTTTATGGGGTAACTCTCCAGGAGCCAAAAAAATTTTCACTTGGCAGAAGAAAGCAATTAGACGTTTGTACGGAATCATTGGCAACAAGACCTCATGTAGACCTTATTTTAGAGACTTAAAAATTATCACAGTCCCATCTCTTTACATATATTGTTGCCTATTAAACATAAAAGAAAACTTAAACCACTACACTATAAGGAAATCGGTTCATCAACACAATACTCGACAAACAAATATGATTGATATACCCACAACCAGGCTTAAGAAAACCCAATCTAGCTATGAATACATAGGCATAAAATTATTCAACACTTTACCCGTACAGGCTCAATTGGTTTCAATGGATATTTTCAAAACTAAAACCAAAGTGTGGATAAAGAAAAATACTTTCTACAGTGTAGAAGAATTTCAGAATAGTTGTAAAGATGATCTAATTTATTGATAAACTAAGGCTTACTATTATGTATAGTTATGGATGTAGAGGCAGCTAGCTATAAGCTAATAGGGTACAACACTATCTTTTTTTTTCCATGTAATATTTTTGCTATATGAAACATAATGTACAAATAGCTATAATACTTCTGACAACATTGATTGCATGTTAATGCTGATAAATTATGGCTTACTGCTATGTATGGATCTAGGTGTAGAGGCTGTTGTAAGCTAATAGTTTACAACATTGCCATATTTTTACTATGTAATATTTTGGTACGTAAAACATAATGTACAAATAGCTGTAGCCCTTCTGACGACATCGATTGCATGTAGGTGCTGAAAGATGGATAAAATAAATAAATGAATAAATAAAAGTCGTTTTATTAAATCACTTTTGTAAGAAAAAACGAACCACTGTTTAATCTTGATGGTAATGAAGAATGAGAACTTTCGAACTGCAGTGAGCAATCTGTGGTACATGTATATGGTTTTCTTTAATTGCAGGTAGAGATTCCAAAATGATGCTTACTATAAACTGAATAAACATCCGTGAATGAATACAGATGAAGTTTCAAGGTAATTTTTTTTTTTTTCCTACATGCCATGAAGCAAGATGGCGGCTAGTGTTGATATGCATAGTGTTCATGCGGGAAAAAGTGAAAATTACACCGATAAAAACAGCGTGTGCACGAATTGTAGTGATGAAATCAGAAAGTTAAATGATCGTTTAAGTAGTCTGCAATTAACCATTAATACTCTGATGAGCGAACTAAAAAAACTTACGACCAGAAAGTGTGAACCTACATCAAACTTGCCTCACAGTAACCACGAAATTCCAGGCAAAGTGAAAAACAAGTGCCTCATTCTCAACAAAGGTTATTGTATGACCCTAATACCGCGTTTACAAGCAGGTTCAGTGTGCAATCAACCGTGCAAGGTAAGAAACATTGTGCATGTGATAAAACTAACTTCCGAGCTGAATATGAAACTAAAAATACGCGGAGTGATACATCCAAAAGAATGCCTAACAACTCAACTACTGCTATCAAAGGAAATGAAACTGAAAGACCTGAACACTTACGTGACCCAAATATGAAGTATATGTCCAGCGCTGATACTAAATTGTTTAGCCATAACGACGGTGGACCTTCTAAACAGGCAGAGAAACCTAAACGAAGAAAAGTAGTTTTGATGGCAGACAGTCATGGTCGTGGATTTGCTCGCCTTCTGAACGGTCAGTCCAGTTTACAAACAATCGCTTACATAAAGCCTGGTGCTTCTATGTCGGAAGTTTGCAATCATGTACGATCCACAGACGTTGCTGACTTATCCTCTGAAGACTTTGTTGTGCTAATTAGTGGGTCAAATGACGTATATAAAAACGAAACCCACAAATCAAAACAAGAACTAAAAAGGTGCTTAGGACAGTTGACACACACAAATGTTTTAGTACAGAACATTCCACATCGGCATGACTTACCGTCTTGGTCATGCGTAAATAAAGAAATAATCAATGCCAACCAACAAATTTCATTACTTTGCAAACATTTCAAAAATGTAGAACTCGTGAATGTTAATAATATTGGGCGCAGATTCCACACATTACATGGATTGCACGTTAACAACATGGGGAAAAAACTGCTCGTCGGAAAAATTGAAGAAATTATCACCAAGAGGCATCAAACACTCAAAAGTAAAATCATCCTGGATTGGCCCCCCAAATATTCGAAGGAAACAACGCCAGCAAGACCTCACTCACCAACATCAACAACAAAAGAAGGAACTAGGTGCCTCCAATATTCAGGCACAATGAATGCAGTAACAGCTCTACCAATTGCAGACCCAGCTCAAACACCAGCAGCAATATTATCAACAGCAGGTGCAGCAGCTGAACAACTACCAGGGGAACCAGACACAGAAGAAAATGCTGCTGCAGATGATAATAGAAGAATAGGTGCAGTCGGGAAAAGAAAAGCAGTACTTCCAGCACTCCTGAATGAGTTTTTATTGACAGGGTAAAGGTAAGTGATCAATTAAATATGCCAAAATCTAACAATATGCCAAAGCCTAACAAACCCTTTAATTTCATGCTGATTCATCAAAATGTCCAATCATTGCTAAACAAATTAAGTGAAGTTGAAATTTTATGTACTGATGAGCTAAAAAACGTTTCTGTAGTGTGTATAACTGAACACTGGCTGCCTAAAGATGCAATTGCAGACATCAATCTTTCTTCATCATTTTCTAGAATTACATCCAGTCATGGAGGGTCATGTATATTTGTTAAAAGTGGCATTGATTATTGTAACATAAAATGCATTGAACTGTTAGCTGAAGAGAAAATTTTTGAAGTATCCACAGTTGAACTCTCTACATTAAAATTAATAATCATCTTTGTATATAGGAGCCCTGATGGGAACTTAAATGATTTCTGTCACCAACTAGAAGCAGCTTTAAATACTATAGAAAACTTCAACAAAACAGTGATCATATGTGGAGATTTTAATATTGATTTTCAAGAAATCTCAAAAGACCAGCAAAGCTTGATGACCCTACTGGAAACATATAACATAAAAGACACCATAGACTCTCCTACAAGAGTTACACCAACAACTAGCTCAACAATTGATCAGATATTAATAAACACAAATGTACATCACAATTTATGTGCCGGAAATCTTAATACTGGCTTCAGTGATCACTATGCACAGTTTATTGCTTTGCACACCCCAAGTGAAACAACTGAGAAAGAGGAACTTGTAAAAGAAGCAAGGAAATTCACTAACAAACAAACAAACCTTTTTGTACAGAGACTAAGTAAAGAAACTTGGTATGAAGTGTATACCTGTGAAAATACTAACAAAAAGTTTGAAAAATTCATGGAAATCTTCATGTCATACTTTGAAGCTGCATTTCCATTAAAAAAGCAAAAATGTCAACCTAACTTCAAGAAGAACAAATGGATTACAATAGGTATTAGAATATCTTGTGCAGAGAAAAGAAGATTACACGATATAGCAAAGACACAGAACATGCCTCATGAATTTCATTTGTACCTGAAGAATTACAAGAGGATCCTCAAAAATGTTGTAAGGGAAGCTAAAACAATGGCAAATGACAAATACATTGAAAACTCAAAAAACAAGTCTAAAGCTGTATGGGAAGTTATAAAAAATCAAACAAGTGAAACTAAACAATATAAAAATGTGAACTTATGTTATGAAGGACAAATGATTTCTTGCCCAACAGAAATTGCACGGACCTTCAACAAATATTTTGCAAACGTAAGTGAAGAGTTGGTGAGTGGACTGGAAGAACACAACAAAATATCACCTCCAACATGCAATAGTGTGAGAAATGTGTCTACATCTTTGTTCCTTTCACCCACAAATTCTGAAGAAATTTTATCAGTTATAAAAACCTTGAAAACAGGCTACTTATGTGGAATTGATGGAATACCAGATGCAATTATTAAAAAATGCTGTCTTGCCTTGGCTGAACCCTTGATACATTTGTGCAACAGCTCACTGGCATCAGCAACCTTCCCTTCATGCTTAAAAACAGCAAAGCTGAAACCACTGTTTAAAAAAGGAAATCCAGAATGTGTTTCAAATTATAGACCAATAGCCCTACTGCCTGTATTTTCTAAAATTTTAGAAAAAGTTTTTTATAAGAGATTGTCTGATTTCCTAAATAAAAATAAGATTCTCTCTCCTTCACAGCATGGCTTCAGGAAAGGCTATTCAACTGAAAGTGCAATATTTGAATTTCTTAATGAAATCTATACTAAACTGGATGCAGGTGAGTTTGTGACAGGCATATGTCTTGATTTATCTAAAGCTTTTGATGTCATTGACCATAGTGCCCTACTGCAGAAGCTTGACCAGTTAGGAATTAGAGGTATATCCAATGAGTGGCTCAAGACATACCTATGTGGTCGCAAACAGGTGGTTGAAGTGCAATATACTGACCATAACAAAATCAGCTACTACTATTCAGGATATGAAAATGTGAAATATGGTGTCCCTCAAGGATCAGTATTAGGACCCATTCTGTTTCTCCTCTATGTCAATGATCTTATGTACAACAAGTATTGCCAAACTACCCTCCAATTTGCAGATGATACAAGCTTCCTTATTAGTGGTAAAACAGAAGAAAAACTTAAAGACTCCACTATCCAAACAATGAACAGTGTAGAACAGTGGTTCAGCTACAACAAGCTAATTATAAACAAAGAAAAGACAGTAGCACTGAATTTCTATAATGTAAAAGGAAGACACCACCCAAACATAGAAATAGAACTTAGGGACAGAGTTCTTGAAAGTGTTGACAGCACTAAATTTCTGGGACTCTGGCTCCAGAACAACACAAAATGGGCGGTACATATTGAATATTTGCAAAGAAAACTAAGCAAAACCTGTTACATGATACGGATCTTAAAAACTTGTTGCAGCAAAGCCAGCCTGTTAAATGTATACTACTCATATGTGCATTCTGTAATTAAATATGGCATAATCTTCTGGGGCAATACAACAACAAATATTAAACTTTTCAGGATGCAAAAGAGAATACTAAGAATTATTGAAGGGGTAAACAATACGAAATCGTGCAGACCCATATTCAAAAAACTGTCAGTTCTTCCTCTTCCCTGCATTTTTATCTATGAAACATCAGTTTTAATCAAACAATATATCAATAGACACCCAGATATCTTATTAAAAAATGAAGATATACATGCACACAATACAAGGCAAAAATCTGACCTTCATGTGAAACGGGTGAGAACATCATTGTGCCAAAAAGGCACATTACATACTGGGATAAAGATTTTCAATAATCTACCTAAACATATTAAATCAATAGGTAAACTCTGTGGTTTTATGGCTGAAGTAAAGGCATATTTAATTGATCATTGCTTTTACAGTCTGACAGAATATATAAAAGCCAAAGAACAAAAATAAAGATGCATTATTAATATTCTAATTTGTATGTTGCCTGTAATGTTTGTTGTATTTATGAATCTGTGCTAAATTACTTCAATATCTAGTCCTTAGGATTGCAATACAAACTGTATTTTATCTTGTAAATACCTAACCATGTCCAATATCCTTGTATATATTCTATACATATAGGATTTGAAGGACTAAATAAATAAATAAATACCTATGTTCAAAATGCATATTCACTGATAAACAAACAATCTGCACGTCCAGGTTCTCATCATGTCCCTATCAGACTGAAATTAACGCAATGAACAAAGTGTAGAATGAAATATTTGATGTTATTCAGAAATTTCGCTGCAATCTCTTGCCCACTTTGATTGTTTGTAATGCTGAAGTTAGTGAATGCACAAAAAATACACATCTTCCATAATTGTTACAATAGAAAAGTATCCATGAGCCAGTGTTAAAAACGAGTTTCCAGTGCATGTTACTTTGAGTGTTCTCACTCTTCATGACCTGAGAAATGTAAATGAGTTTGTATCACTGAACCTACTTTTCCTCATCGTTTCTGATTGTTTCCTGTGTAATCACCCATTTGCTGCACCCATTAGATGAGGGAAAATACTGCCTTTGAGCTATAACTCATGGTAACAACGGAAACTGAGTACCACTGTTCTTATCTGATTGCTTTTTTTTTCCAGACTGTAGAACTAAAGCAATGGACCAGGAGCCAGCTATGTGGATAAAAAAAGAGGGAGTGGGCGAAGTAAAAACAGAGTTATACTTCATGGTAAGTGGCTTACTTGTATATCTTAAGTGTTTCATTAATGTGTACAGTATGGTGTGTGAATACATAAAATTAATGTCATACTGCTGGAAACATGGGTAATTCTGTTTACTAAACAACTGACGAACTTTCACTCTTAAATGACATTTTGCACAGTGCATTGAAATAAGCCTGTTATTAAACCTCACATAGAATTCAGCAAGAGTTTCAATTTAATGTTCAGTAAACAGGGAAAACTTTTTTAATGCACAATTCAATTATACTGATAACATGGTTGCCATAATGTGGGTATATGCTGCTCTGATACGCTTCTTTTAAATGACAACCTTAGTGTGCAACTTAAGAATAACTATGACCATAGTGAGTCTTAGCAGTGCCATTAAATTTATAAATGGTATGGCTGCAGTTAATGCATTATTACAGTGTATCGTGGTATTGAATAAGAAATGTAATTTATGGATGATGTTGAAGTGACATTTGCATGTCACTAATCCGAGAAGTAAATTGTGTAGTGCTATTAACATTAGGTGTTGACCTTGAATGTGTGAACAAAGTGTAACAAGAACTGTCAGCAGAGTCATTCCATACCAAGTGGCCTAAGGATCCCCACTCGACCATCTCCAATTTCCATGAAATTTTTAGAGGTTATACATATAGACCTTACATAGAGACCTTAAATATAGCACTGCCAAATTACAGCTTCATAAGTAGTATGGTGGGGCTACTAGCCACCTTTTCGTAAAGGCTCAATTTTTGACATTGCGATTGACCTGAATAAATGATCAACTTTGTTTTACCATTGTTCAGGATCTGAGAGACCTGTCGTTCTGGAACTTTGTGATCCTGTTCAACTTTTTGGATACAATTTCATAGCTGTAAAAGAAAAGGAGAAACTATAGTAAATTCATCATAGTGTGCTATCAAAGTGGCTCATAAATCTTTTCAAGCCAAATTTTGACTGTACTTCATTGCCTTGTATCTACTGAAAGAATAAATTTCTGAAGCTGGTACTTTAGTTATCTGCGGCCTGTCAGCATGTCATAAAGCACTGCCAGTGGCATCCAGATTGCTCAAATAATAACTGAGTTATCTGAGCTCACCTTGTCTGATCAGAAAAGTTTTTATTTTAGAGACAGACCAGTTTAGTGTCAACAGTTGAGATTAATAACGTGCTTCAACAATCAGTCTGAACCACATTGTTGTGTAGTGAAGAGCGTTCAGATGTTGTGTGTGCCTTTTTAAATGATGTAAAGTGTGTTGCCATCACTGAATAAACATAGTTTATTGACAAGTAAAAATTATTTCATGGTATGGGGTGACTTTTTAGAAATGTTTCAGGTTATTTAATTTTTCTGTTGTATTCTCAAGGAAGTTCCCATTACCTATGATTGTTTAATATTTTTCAGTTGGAAATATACACCACTTTTACTTTATCTAATATTGAAACAAACAGCAATTAGAAGCATAAATTTAATTGTAGTGTAATGGATATCAATGAGGTTTCAGTACAGTGTCATTGGTCCTGCAGATAATTATGCATATCTGCTGAAAATATACACACATCAGTGAGACTCCATTCCAATCAAAGATTTTTAAGTAGAGTCATAGAAATTAATAAACCAAAGAAGTGAGGTATGTCTTACTGAAAATGCATAAATATGCTTTCATCACAAAGCAATACTTGTGGACAAATATGACTTTCTACCATGATCTTGTTGTAACCCTTTTGGTGCAAAGAACCATTCTGTTAAAAAGGGTTTACAGATTGTCAGTGTGGAAACAGCAAAACAATTGCAAGCAGTGACAGAGCAATGTGAAACTTGGTCGGAAGATATGTCCAGCTTGCAGAAACAATTTTTAGCAAAGAAAGCAGAAAAATATCAACTTCAAACCAGTCAGAAGATGAAACATATTCAGAGGTATCAATTGATTCAATTCTAACTGCTTTTGGGGTCTCCCCTCCAAAATTTCAGAGAATATCCAAAAGGGATGTGAAAGGTTATGTAAAACAAAAAATAAGCGTAGCTCAACAGGCAATTGTGAATAACATTGCTGCTGCTGGAGGATTCGCCCCAAAAGATCTTCAAATACCTAGTACAAGCAAGACATGTCCAGATTGCGAAAATTATAAGCAGCTGATTAAGGAATTGAAAGAGAAGTTGCAATTGTCAAGGCAGCCTGAAAAATTGCAGATACTGACATTAGTACCACAAAGCTGTACTATAAAAGAGACAATGCAAGAATTTGGTGTTTCAGAGAGTATGGGAAAAGCAGCTAGGAAGCTACAGGCAGAAAATGGTATACTAACTCCCCCAAAGAACAAGTGTGGCAAGAAGATTCCAAATGCTGTAAAAGAAAGAGTGGTAACATTTTTTCAGAATGAAAAATAAGTCTAATTTGTCCAGGTAAAAAGACTGTGTATCAATTAGAATAGAAAGAAAGATAGTTTTGATGCAAAAATACCTTCTCCTGAATAATTTGAAAGACATGTTTGCTGCATATCAACTTCGGCATGGGCCTGAAATTGGATTTGGCAAATTTTGTGAATTGAGGCCAAAATGGTGCATCGCTGTGGGTGCTGCAGAACCCGCTCAGTTTCTGTTTGCACTTTACACCAAACTGTGAAACTGATGCTTGCAACCAATCCAATTAAAGAAGATTATAAGAGTCTGATTGCTAAAACAGTGTGTGATTTGGAATCCAGACTGCATGCTTCATCGCTGAAATCTGTCTGGGAAAAGAACTACTTGAACAGTTTTTAGAAAGCAGTTTAGAAGACAGTGATCCAGATGATACCATTGAGTTCAAACAGTAGGTGCGCACTGATACATACATTAGAAACAAAGCAGATGACCACTGAGGATTTTATTGAAGACATGATTTCAAAAATTGACAAACTTTCCACTCATTCTGTTGCAAAGCATCAGAGCAAGCACCTAAAATGTATAAAAGAAAACTGTAAGCCACCTGAAATGATCATATTAATGGACTTTGCTGAAAATTTCTCCTTCATTGTGCAGGATGCGGTTAAAGGCTTTCACTGGAACAACAGCCAAGCAACTTTACACCCATCTGTTGTGTACTTCAGAAATAACTTGGACATCAGCAGCATCAGCTACTGTATAATAAGCGACAGCCTCAAACATGATGCAATTGCTGTAAATGCTTTTATAGTGAAATTAATAGATCTAAAGTGTCTCCTTGGAAAAATGACACACGTTTACCACTTCAGTGATGGGTGAGCAGTGCAGTGCAAAAACTTCAAAAATTCTCTGAATCTCTGCCACCATCAAAATGACTGGAATCTCAGCTGAATGGAACTTTTCTGCTACAAGCCATGGTAAATCTCCATGTGATGGAATTGGAGGAACTGTAAAGTGCCTGGCAGCAAGAGCAAGCCTTCAAAGACCAACTGAGGACCAGATTTGACACCAACTGACTTGTTTAAATACTGTACAGAGAATAACAGAGGAATCCAAATCATTTTTGTTTCAAAAGAACATATTGAAACATTAAAAACTGAGCAGGAAGCAAGGTTAAAAAATGGCTGCACAGTATCAGGAACAAGAGAGAATCGCCATTTTGTGCCATTAAATGAAGAGCAAGTTAGAAGAGCATTCAATGATACAAACTTCTTTGTGGCAAATGTTGACCAGCGTCAAGCATTTCATTCAGTAATATTAAAGCCTTACAACTGGGCCCATAAATTGCCTGTATATATGATCAGAAATGGTTGATTGGTACTGTCTGAAGTTTCAGAAGAAGAAAATGCACATTCATTCTCTTGGCCAGCTAGGCAGGATGCTTGTTGGATTGCAAACCAACACATTATTTCTGTCATTCCAACTCCATCAGCAAGAAAGCGTGTTAGAATCAACTGTAATTTCTATTAACAAATTTCAGCAAATGAATTAATAAGAACTGAAATATTTGGCTTGGCAACTATAAAGAGTACATGTATTTTTTTAATGTAATATAAATGTAAGTTTATTTGATATGACAAGATTTATGAACCACTTTGATAGCACACTATCATGAATTTACCATAGTTTGACCTTTTGTACTAAAACGAAGCCATTGTACTCAAAAAGTTGAACAGGATCACAAAGTTTGAGCACAACAGGTATCTTAGATCCTGAACAGTGGTAAAACAAAGTTTATCATTTATTCATTTCAGTCGCAATGTCAAAAAACGAGCCTTTATGGAGAGGTGGCTGGTGGTCCCACCATACTACTTATGAAGCTGTAATTTGGCAGTGCTTCATGTAATGTACTGTAAAAATTTCATCAAATTGGAGATGGTCAAGTGGGGAACTTGTCTAAATTTCGGCCAACTTGACATGGAATGCCCCAATAGTAATGTTAAATTTCTGACAAACACCATATGAAACATAAATTGTTACACAGCCTGTATCTGCAGAATGAATTTGTATGTTGGCAGCGAAGTTTTCATGAAGCAATGGTGTTACACATGATATATTGACAGGTTTGTTCATAACCACTTTCTGTGTTTGCTGCACGTTGTTACACATACTTTTGTGAAACTGCCAGAATGTTAGTTACTGGTGTAAATAATCTTACATATACATGTTACTTGAAATCTGATGCAGTGCAGCCATTTGTAGGGTATTCAGCTATCAACAGGAAAACAAATTCGCTTGGTGCCACTAGTATTTTTATTCTGTCAACCAGAATTGTGGTTCCTGACACAATCACAACTACTTGTGTACTATCTGTGCTGAATAAATCTGCTTCAACACCCATCTTGTGTGCAACTGCAGAAGTAGTGTGATAGCATTAATGCAGCATTTGCATTTGAATATATGTGAGTACTTCATTATAGTTCGTATGAACTACGTGATTAGCTTGCAGTTCATTTGATGAGCAGTATCACAACAGTAATCCTAAACCATCACTGTGAGGAAATGATAGGAAAGTAAATATACTACATTTTATTAAATACAGTAAAAGAGTGGTTAGACCCAACATACTTAAAGCCTTTGCCTTCACCCCTGACGTAATGATGGTTTGGCATACAGAATGATATGTATGCACAACACACATCATGTGAATGAAAAGCAATTTGAAGAGTCATTGACCTTGGACCTGAATCTGAGAACTATTCAAAGACTAGGTCAAAATGTTGTGCTGCCCCCCCCCCCCCCCCCCACTCCCCTCCCTCCTTGAAATATATGTTGTGGTGAGAGACTGATCCGTAGTCCAGCTCAAGGCCTAGCCTAGGTTGAAAGGTGGCAGTGTGATTGTGAGCTGACAAAGCAAGAAATGTGAAAGCCAAGTAAAGGATGTGGTAACAAATTGACCAGTAGCACAGCCTAATGTCCACCAAAAAGTTCAAATTGTGCCCAGAATGTAACTTCTACCTCTGACATTGTGTGCTGTGTTAGTGGGACTGAACTTCCCTATGACATTAAGAGATGCATGTAGAGATTATATTAGTTGAAAGCCACCTTCTTTACCAAATTAATAAAGCTTAGTTTCTAAATGGTGTATATTTTGGCATGAGAATGTGCTAGAAAGTAATGGTACACAATTTTTATTTGAAAATTATCGAAGCATTTTAATTAAAACAAACTTTATTTACATTTTACATCTTTATTCTTAGTGTTTAAATATTTATGTCAAACAGTCACCATGGCACTGAACACCTTTCTCCCAATGAGACACCAGGTTGTTGGTGTCATCACTGTAGAATGTTTGACTTTGTTGGCAGACCCACAGCTTCACCTCTCCTCACACCAGTTCACCACTATCAAACTGAAGTCCTTGAAGGTGTTCTTTAGGTTTTTGGAATAGTTGAAAATTGGGTCAAACTGGTACAGTATGGAGGATGATCAATAGCAATGAATCAAAGGTGTCAGCCTGTTGCAGGTGCAAAAAAAGTTGTGTGTGGTCTATCATTGTCATGCTGAAGAAGAGGGTGCTCCACATGTGGATGAACTATTTGAATTTGTGTTCTGTTTTCTGAGGGTTTTCTGACGTGCTGACTCGGGTAAATAACTCACACACGTTACACACTGCAGTTCAGAACTCTCCAGCAGGAGGGTGCTACATATTGTGTCAGCGAAGTTGTAACATCAACAGAGTAATATATATGACAACTGACATGAAGAACAGAATCAAAGCTTAGGAGGCATTATTTTCTGGTACACCCTTGTAGTAATTTGATGCATTTGACAATTGCCTTAAATGTTGCAGAATGGTTCCCTTGGCATTGCCCAGCACGCATTTGGAAGCCATAATACTATATCCATAACATCAGCCAAAACATTATAACCACTGATCTGCTGTCAGTATAAACTTATCCAGGGAATAGCACCTCACCTTGTCTTCTAGTCACACACACACAGTGCATGGAGTATCTGTGAGCATGCTGTCTGGGTGTAAAATAGGGAATGCACACATTCTGAGTTTGACTGAGAGCAGATTTTGATGGCCTGAAGGCTGCGGATCAGCATTTTGGAAGCTGCACAGCTTGCTGAGCGTTTGAGGAATGCTATGGCAGTTTTCTTCAACACATGGCAAAACACTGGTGAAACCATGTCCAGACATTATGGGGGTTGGGCAAGTACCACTCATGACAGGTGGTACACATCATAGGCTAGGCAGACTGGTAAAAATAGACAGGCAGAAAACTGTGGCATAACTAACATGCAGCATTAATGCTGGGCAGAGTAAAAGTGTGTCTGCATGCACAATGCTCCAAACACTCATAATGAAGAGTCTGTGCAGCTGATGACCCATGATTGTGCCAGTGTTAACGTCATGACATCGACAACTACAACTGAAATAGGCATGTAACTATTGGCGTTGGATGTTGGCGCAATGGGAGAGCACTGCATGGTCTGATGAATCCTGATACCTTCATAATGCCTTTGGGAGGATGTGTTTCTTGTTGTGATCTTCAGTCCTGAGAATGGATTGATGCAGCTCTCCATGCTACTGCTATCCTGTGCAAGCTGCTTCATCTCTGAGTAACTACTGCAACCCACATCCTCCTGAATCTGTTTAGTGTATACATGCCTTGCTATCCCTCTAATTTTTATGCTCCGCCCTTTCCTCCAGTACTAAATCAATGATCCGGTGATGACTCAGAATGTGTCCTGCCAACCGATTCCTTCTTCTAGTCAAGTTCTGCCACAAATACCTCTTCTCCCTAATTCTCTTCAGTATCTCCTTATTAGTTATGTGATACACCCATCTAATCTTCAGCTTTATTCTATAGCACCACATTTCAAAAGCTTCTGTTCTCTTCTCATCTAAATTATTTATCGTCCACATTTCACTTCCATACATGGGTACACTCCATACCAGTACTTTCAGAAAAGACTTCCTGACACTTAAATGTATACTTTAACAAATACCTCTTATTCAGGAATGCTTTCCTTGCCATTGCCAGTCTACATTTTATATCCTCTCTACTTCGACCATCATCAGTTATTTTTCTACCCAAATAGCAGAACTCATCTACTACCTTAAGTGTCTTATTTCCTAATCTAATTCCATCATCATCACACGATTTAATTAGACTACATTCCATTACCCTCGTTTTGCTTTTGTTGATGCTCATCTTATATCCTCCTTTGAAGGCACTGTCCATTCTGTTGAACTGCTCTTCCAGGTCCTCTGCTGTCTCTGTCAGAATTACAATGTTGTCGGCAAACCTCAAAGTTTTTATTTGTTCTCCGTGGGTTATAATGCCTTCTGAAAATTCTTCTTTTGTTTCATGTATTGCTTGCTCAATATACAGAGTGAACAACACTGGGGATGGGCTAAAACCCTGTCTCACTCCGTTCCCAACCACTGCTTCCCTTCCATGCTCCTCGACTTTCATAACTGCCATCTGGTTTCTGTACAAATTGTAAATAGCCTTTTGCTCCCTGTATTTGATGACTGCCATCTTCAGAATTTGAAAGAGTATTTCAGTCAACATTGTCGAAAGCTTACTCTAAGTCTACAAATGCTGGAAATGTAGGTTTGCCTTTCCTTAATCTATCTTCGAAGATAAGTCGTAGGGTCAGTATTGCCTCATGTATACCAGCATTTCTATGGAATACAAACTAATCTTCCCTGAGGTTGGCATCCACCAGCTTTTCCATTCATCTGTAAAGAATGCATGTTAGTATTCTGCAGCTGTGACTTATTAAACTGATAGTTCGGTAATTTTCACACCTGTCAACACTTTTTTTATTGCAATTATATTCTTCTTGAAGTCTGAGGGTATTCCACCTGTCTCATACATCTTGCTCACCAGATGGCAGAGTTTTGTCAAGGCTGGCTCTCCCAAGGCTATCAGTAGTCTTATTGGATGTTTCTACTCCCAGGGCTCTGTTTCAACTTAGGTCTTTCAGTGCTCTATCAAACGCAGTGTCATATCTCCCATTTCATCCTCATCAACATCCTCTTCCATTTCTGTAATATTGCCCACAAATATATCGCCCTTGCATAGACTCTCTGTATACTCCTTTCACCTATGCCTTCCCTTTGCTTGTAACTGGTTTTCCATCTGAGCTCTTGATATTCTTGCAGGTGGTCCTCTTTTCTCCAAAGGTCTCTTCAGAATGCCAATAGGCAGTATCTATCTTACACCTAGTCATACACTCCTGGAAATGGAAAAAAGAACACATTGACACCGGTGTGTCAGACCCACCATACTTGCTCCGGACACTGCGAGAGGGCTGTACAAGCAATGATCACACGCACGGCACAGCGGACACACCAGGAACCGCGGTGTTGGCCGTTGAATGGCGCTAGCTGCGCAGCATTTGTGCACCGCCGCCGTCAGTGTCAGCCAGTTTGCCGTGGCATACGGAGCTCCATCGCAGTCTTTAACACTGGTAGCATGCCGCGACAGCGTGGACGTGAACCGTATGTGCAGTTGACGGACTTTGAGCGAGGGCGTATAGTGGGCATGCGGGAGGCCGGGTGGATGTACCGCCAAATTGCTCAACACGTGGGGCGTGAGGTCTCCACAGTACATCGATGTCGTCGCCAGTGGTCGGCGGAAGGTGCACGTGCCCGTCGACCTGGGACCGGAGTGCAGCGATGCACGGATGCACGCCAAGACCGTAGGATCCTACGCAGTGCCGTAGGGGACCGCACCGCCACTTCCCAGCAAATTAGGGACACTGTTGCTCCTGAGGTATCGGCGAGGACCATTTGCAACCGTCTCCATGAAGCTGGGCTACGGTCCCGCACACCGTTAGGCCGTCTTCCGCTCACGCCCCAACATCGTGCAGCCCGCCTCCAGTGGTGTCGCGACAGGCATGAATGGAGGGACGAATGGAGACGTGTCGTCTTCAGCGATGAGAGTCGCTTCTGCCTTGGTGCCAATGATGGTCGTATCCGTGTTTGGCGCCGTGCAGGTGAGCGCCACAATCAGGACTGCATACGACCGAGGCACACAGGGCCAACACCCGGCATCATGGTGTGGGGAGCGATCTCCTACACTGGCCGTACACCACTGGTGATCGTCGAGGGGACACTGAATAGTGCACGGTACATCCAAACCGTCATCGAACCCATCGTTCTACCATTCCTAGACCGGCAAGGGAACTTGCTGTTCCAACTGGACAATGCACGTCCGCATGTATCCCGTGCCACCCAACGTGCTCTAGAAGGTGTAAGTCAACTACCCTGGCCAGCAAGATCTCCGGATCTGTCCCCCATTGAGCTTGTTTGGGACTGGATGAAGCGTCGTCTCACGCGGTCTGCACGTCCAGCACGAACGCTGGTCCAACTGAGGCGCCAGGTGGAAATGGCATGGCAAGTCGTTCCACAGGACTACATCCAGCATCTCTACGATCGTCTCCATGGGAGAATAGCAGCCTGCATTGCTGCGAAAGGTGGATATACACTGTACTTGTGCCGACATTGTGCATGCTCTGTTGCCTGTGTCTATGTGCCTGTGGTTCTGTCAGTGTGATCATGTGATGTATCTGACCCCAGGAATGTGTCAATAAAGTTTCCCCTTTCTGGGACAATGAATTCACGGTGTTCTTATTTCAATTTCCAGGAGTGTATATGCCTCTACATCCTTAAATTTGTCCTGTAGCCATCCCTGCTTAGCCATTCTGCACTTCCTGTCGATTTCATTTTTGAGACATTTGTGTTCCTTCTTGCCTGATTCATTTACTGCATTTTTATGTTTTCTCCTTTCATCTATTAAATTCAATATCTCCTCCATTACCCAAGGATTTCAACTACCTTCATTTTTATACCTACTTGATCCTCTGCTGCCGTCAGTATTTCATGTCTCAAAGCTACCCTTTCATTTTCTACTGTCTCTTTCCCATGTTTTTGCCAGTGGTTCCCTAGTGCTCTCTGAAATTCTTTATAGCCTCTGATTCTTTCAGTTTATCCCGATCACATTCTTAAAATTCCTAAATTTTTGCAGTTCATTCAGGTCTGCATAGATGTCTGCCTATTACACATTATAACCATCTTCAACTGTCAGCAGTATCTGTCAGTCAACAGACTAGATTGGCCTACATGCTTTTGTACTGCATGTGTCCCTTCAAGTTTCCACTTCACTATCACATCGAAAACAGTGGACCTAGGGATGCTCAGGACTGAGGAAATGTCATATACAGATGTGGCACAAGTGACACCCAAGCACTGACCATGTTTGAAGTCAACGAATTCCGCAGGGCACCCCATTGTGCTCTTCATGTTGTCTAATGGCTACTCAGGTCGCAGATATGGAGTGCCAGGCAGTATGTAGCAGCATATTGCACCTAATATGAAAAAGTGTGTTTCTGGCGGTGACCGGATACTTTTGAGCACATAGTGTATGATGAAGATATGCCCTGTCCAAAATTCTAACAGATGGCATCCTCTTACATTCCTTGTCCACATTCCATATCCACCCATTAATTTTCCTCCTCTGCCTTGCCCCTTCCCCCCTCCTGCCTTGCCCCTTCCCCCGTCCTGCGTTGCCCCTTCCCCCCTCCTGCCTTGCCTCTTCCCCCCTCCTGCCTTGCCCCTTCCCCACTCCTGCCTTGCCCCTTCCCCACTCCTGCCTTGTCCCTTCCCCCCTCCTGCCTTGCCCCTTCCCCCCTCCTGCCTTGCCCCTTCCCCCCTCCTGCCTTGCCCCTTCCCCCCTCCTGCCTTGCCCCTTCCCCCACCCCCTCCTGATCCCATTGGATCAATTGTGTCTGGATTGTATGTATTTGCTTATGGTGGGGCTGACAACTTTCTAAACACTCTACGTTCTGACACAAGGGTCTCATAGTCGGAGCTCAATCAGCTAGTACAACATTTACCTCCCCGGTGCAGTTGGTACTAATCACCAAGGGGTTGTCCACACCGGCATGCAGACGAGCCACAACTTCGGCAACACTGCCCTTACTACATGGAAGCTGACACATTCAATTCATAGATTAACTGTTGCTTCTGCAATAAGGATAAACTGGGTGAGTCATGGGACCCCATGTTCAGCAGTGAATTGACAGTATGAGGATACCTCTCCTTTACTTCCAGGAAAGTAACCATCCTCTGTTACCAACCAAACATCCAGCAGGAGAAAGGGAAATGAAGTGGAAGGATTGGGTGGATTGGGGTTCACATGCGTCACCATTGTTTATTAAAATGTATTTATTTAGGAAAAAATAACTAAAATCAGATACATTAGCAGGATTACAAACGACACTCTGAACTTTGATTTTATCCATACTGGATGAGAGGTCGTTGTTGTGATTGTCAATGTTAAAAAATATATCAGCTCAACTACTTCTTTATAGTGTAAAACACTAAGATTGACAGCTGGAAATTGATACATAGCGTGGATAATCAGAACACACTGAATGAACAGCTAACTGGTGATACAAATAACTTTTTCAAACATTTCACTGGTTTCTTTTAGTAACTACATTTGTAGCAATTGGCAGGATACCATCAATCATGAGGTCCTTGGAACATCTATACATTATGTTTGTGTAGATATCTGTGACTTCCTTGTTTACTTGCGCGTGAGCTCACTCGCATTTGTGTCGTGTTTGGCTACATGGTGTGTGGTATCAATGAAGACGCATGGGCGATTTACGATGATAGAGGAGAGAGCCATGTGGTTAGATGGTGAGCACCATAGGCGACACCATTTTAGTTTTTTTTAATATTTTTACGACTATGTGGAGATGCACCTCGGAAGACACGGCTGCAACTAGGGAAGTAGCCATGATGTTTTAATTTTATTATCAATTTATTGTGCCTGGTGCATGTTCAATTTTAGCGAGTTTTAACAGGTTGTTTTACTTTTTATTATTCTGATGATGGAAGCTTGACTTCCGAAACGCATCAATCTTAGTGTTTTACACTATAAACAAGTGGTTGAGCTGATATATTTTTTAAGATTGACACTCTGAACTTTTGAAATTTAAGACGTTACCCACCCTAGTTTAGTGACATTTCAATTAAGGCAATAGTGAAAGAGAAAAGCTGACATCAGTCCTTAGAATTTGCATTCAAAATATTCAGCTTCACAAACTGCAACTCAGAAAATGCTTCAACAAATAAACAAATAATTGTTTGGAAACAGATGGCTCTTTAAGATAACACAGAAGCATAACTCATCTCAAAGGTTAGAACTGAATAGCTATACTGGAAGACAGAGCAATTTATATCTGCCTCGAGACCACTAGAAAAAGGAAATTATTAAAATACACCTCAAAGTGCATCTAGATTGTTTAATAAAGTAAACAGGTGCACTGATTTCTAGAGCAGCGTTCAGCAGACAGGACGAGTTGCTTTAAATCTTGCCCCAATGAGGAGTTAAGTAATTGAGAGTTAGTGTGATTGATATAACTGGCTTCAGACACGGTAAAAATTCTATTAAGTTATACTGTAGCAGATGTGTAAGTGCTTCAGTAAGTGAATGTGCGTGCATAGGAGCTCAAGAATGCCATTTAAAAAGGAAAACCAGTAATTAGTACTCAGAACAGACTTTTAGCAGTACATAAATAAAACGTGAGGAAAGGTCACCCCCCATGACAACTTTAAAATAACAAACAGTCGGACAATTAAATCTAGTAAGCAGTAACTAGCCCTGAGATGGAATAAATTTCTTTCACTCTTCAACTCACAAGTGGCCAGTGAACAAACACACAAAAAACGTTCAGAGCTCAGTAAGACTTAGTTTTACACACTTTTGCTTCTTCCAGCCCGTGAGCCTCTAATGTGCCAGTTACTTACCAACAGGCTATATTTTCGCAAGTCTGGATGACATCTAAATATGACATGAATGATTCACATAGAGCTGATCAGCATGTGGCCATTCTAACAGTGCGCAGTGGTATGTACAGGAAAAGCACTCATCCCCTCAAACCCCCAAACATCAAAATGTACAAAATTTTTGTACACATTTCAAATAGTAATTTACATAACTTGAGTGAAGGCAGCCCATCGGTAGCTGGCAGTGGTGCATTCCATGAAGCTGATGTACAGAGGCTATGTTAACAGCCACAGTATGATGAGCACGCCCTAAGAGTCGAGGTCCAAAACAGTGGGCCACAACAGTAGAAAACTGTAGCAGACAGGGAGAATCTAAATTCCACTGTCATTCTCACTTAATACAGCCATATGACCACAGTAGTTGCACAGATCAACGGACTCGTCAGATGATTCTCTTCAAAAACTTGGTCTAAGGCTAAACATGATCACTCTTAAAACAGTGTTCAGGTTTACCAAATCATTGAATCCACTGCTGAACATGGGAATTGAATAGCAATAAGAAGCTTGTCTGGTTGCTAGACATTACCCCAACCCCTTCCAAAGCAATGCCGCAAAGTATTAAGTCGTGCAGCACAATCCAAATCAGGCAGTTGTTTGGATGGGAAAGCTCCATGCATAATGTGACTTCCACAGAGAAGAACCAACAGCAGATACAGACAGACAAGACCACACCAATGTTCTGTCTTTTGTTAACAGTTCTGCCTGCAACTATTAAATTGACATAACTTTTAAAGGGCTACCAGTCTCTTCAATCTGTTAATTTCGGCTGAATTGCAAATACTGTTTACGTACCCTGCGCGGCTGTACTGTGCGCCATGGTGCCACAAGCTCCAAGGAAAAGAAATGACATACACCAGGTGTGGGGCATGAATTCAAAGAGGAAGCCTGCCATGGCTCAGATAGTAATAATAATAAAATCATTGTTGTCATTATTTGTACTAGTATATTAGTATTACTGTAGGCAGTTAATTAATACAAAGATCAATTAATAACATGATGTTGCTGTATTCTTTCTATCTCCTGCCCAGCATCTCTCTTCAAGGCATCCTCTTTGTGTACACCATGTTGCTTCATTATTTTGTCAATATGCTTTTTCTTAAAGTTAAATGGTCTACTATGTTTCTGCCAGTAAGGTGATTTCCAATCAAATTCTTTGGCTGCTAATTATCTAACATTCTCAACAGATGTCGATATCAGTTTAATGAATTTCATTCTATTCTATCACTGTTTCATTTGTTCTCATTCTAGCACTTACTTCAACATTACAGGTTTTTCAGTCTTGATATGCTGGTGCTGCTCCATTAATAATATTTCTAGAATTTTGTCTTCTTTTGAGATCAACAAGTAAAACCCATAGTTCAAATCCAAAGAATAGTATTGGTTCAGCCTGTAGCTCATACTCTTTTTGTACTGTTAGAAACGTGCTTGCCCCACCAAAAGGAGCTAATGATGTTAGAAAAGTAGTAAGTAGTGTGCCAAGGTAGGGTGTGTGTTTTTTAAAAAATTTTATCACAAATAAGCATTTACTGAAATGAAAGGTTTTGATGTAACTGTTCTAGACATTTTATAATTCTGGTCGTAATAGTAGTATGAGTGATGTGCCACTTGACAGTCCAGTTCCTGCTTCCCCACACAGTTGATGTACACTGTATTGTGTCATTTGATATGAACAACATTGATTTCATTGTTTGAGTACTAGCTGTGTTATTTTATTTGATTAAACTACCATTATATGCATATGAAGATAATGAAGTTAGAAAATATGATTGAAAGCAATAGCATAGGGTGAAGGCTTAAGTTGAAGATTGTAATGGATTTTCAAAGGTGTTGTCATTAATTAGTCTTAAAATTTTTTGCTGCCTCCCATTGAAATATACCATGGTGAACTCGTCACTCAGAGTTTCAAACTCAAAAGAGAACACTTAACCAGAAATACTATTTAGTTATTAAAAAGTATGACAATTGGGCTTTATATATGTGATACATTTTATATAATATGGGAGGACTGTGACTGCTTAAGTGTATTTATTACAGTTTGTTATTTTTACCACATCCCCAAGTTTACCCACTCAACATGAATATAAAAGAAGAGTTGGAGGAGGGTGTGAATAAAGAGGTAATTACAGAATTTATATGACCACATGGAATTAATCATCGCTGAGTTGTTGTGAAAAAATGAGATGGTTATCATTTGTGTGTGTATTCACTTCAGCAGTCCTGTGTTTACTTTAAGTTACAGTATTATAATATGTCACAGGTTGGAAATGAGGAAACAGGTAAAATAGAACATTTTGTTATAGTATACCCATATGGATTTAAACACTGCTTTTGAGCAGGTGAAGTAATTTAGCTTGTGAGTTCATATAATTGCTTCCTTACATCATAAGCACAAATAAGAATTACGTAAGATTGCATTGATGAAGTTATATGAAAATTCGTACCAAGTCCCAAGACTCAAGCTATGATTTCCTGTTGTAATGAGTAGTTCCCTTAATGGTTCCATGTATGCGAACGCCAGCATTGTATGTTTTTATTTGCCATCTGATACTGCTGTGACAGTTACATTCAAGGAAAACCTACACAAAGTTGTGCAGAAAAAACAGGTGATCCTAACCTACTGAGTAGAGACACTGCAGGTGTTATGGACAGGCAGTCTTGTGAAGTACTATTGAGCAGTTTTCTGAAAGCTGTCTTAAGCTGCTAGTATAGTAGCGCGCACAAAATTGAAATACTTTAGACCTCATAACTATGAACAGGCATGTCTTTATAGATGGTCTTAGTGCAGGGAGGGGTTACTGATCATTATGCCAGCACAGCAACAATAGCTAATGAAGCCTTCAAGAAGGCTATGAGAATAGATCTTTTAGAAAGAGCAGGTAAGTAGTTGTTAGCATCCCATTTAGAGAATGAGTGAATATAATTTACTTCCAGTATGATTTACATAGAGGAATATGGGCAAATGTTAAATTGAATCTAAATCACACACTGAAAAAGTATGTGGTGAGTAACTGGATTACAGACAGAAAAGACCCACATGATGAAGTGTAGTTACAGATTCAGTTACACAAGAAATGGTGCTGAACTGGCCCCTCTCTGCCATGTGAATTGTTCATTTATGGAAAAGTGGTTTGTCGCATGTATAGAAAAAGGCAGAGGTCATTCCCATTTGTAAGAAAAGTCACAGGAAATATGTGCAAAACTACAGACATATCTAGTTGGTGTAAAAATCTTCTTGAATTATTTTGTGATTCTGTATGATGGCTCTTGAAAAAAATAAATTCATCTGCAAGAATGGAAATGGATCCCATAATCACTGGCCATGTGAAACATTTTAGTGTGCTTATTCACAGTGCTGCTGTAATGTAGTCAACCTGTAAAATGAGGCCATAGTTCTGAAGTAGTATCTGTGGGAAAGCTAGCTAAGTTGATGTGCCTTTCAATGACTCAGCATGTCTGCTATGCAGTTAGTCATTACTTTATGCCTTAAATTATGTGAAAACAGTAACATACATTAGAACTGAATAGTACAAATGGATAGGTGTGATGTAGCTGCCATTACCACATTGTAAACTATACAAGTACCTTTTCTTGTGATGGTGTCAGTCATAGCTAACACACACAACCTGTGGAATGAAAATGAATCGTCCCATAACTGCTGACCTATTTGTCGCAACAAGTATTTTAAGTATAGTTATATGTTGGCAATATAAAAATATTATTGAGTCGAAGAATCCTACTTTCACTACTGTTTGGGGGTTACCACCAATAGCATGCGCTTTCATTTATTGCACAAATTTCATCCATATTCATTCTTGCCCTTTGTCTCCCCTCCACTCTTCTGATGCTACCATCCCAGAGGTGTATCATTTCTCTCTTCAGTCTACATTCCATGGCTTGCTAAATATTTCGAGGGTTTCTGCTCAAGGTTTCAGCCAGCTTTGGTCCAAGAGTATTTTGAACATGACAACTTTCTTGGAGGGCATTACATTCAGGAACTACAAATACATAAAGAATTTACTATTCAACAGTTTGATGGTAGTATGGTCTTTACATTTTATTCAGTCTGATTTCTGTTTCTCTGCAGTGACTCTCCACACAGCGTGCACATGTTATGTCCATTCCAGCACTACTATTCAAGAATTAACTATAGAACACACAGAGAAAGCAATATATCTAACTTGCTATTGTTCTGATGTTTCACCAGTTGAGGCTAATGCATTACTGTGCTGTGTAGCTGTTCATTCAAAAGAATTAAGCTGTGTAACAGACCACATATACACTTTAAAGTTACTAAAATATGGGATTGACTAGAACAACATGGAAGGAATGTAATCAAGAAATATAGAGGGGGAGGGGGAGGAGGAGAGCGAGAGGAGTGCTACATATGTAACTTGATTCTGAAAATCCCCAATTAAATTACGGTATTCTTAGCAGTTGAATAAAGTACAGGCTTAATCTTTGTTTCAAGTAACGGTAATGTAATGCGTACATGCTAATTGGTTTTGATTGCTATGGGTGTTGTTTCAGCCAGAATTTGGCTGCTCAATAATGCTACATTCGAGGAGCAGAGATTTTTGACTAAACAAGGTCATGAAAGTTAGCCCGAAGTTACATATTTTTGGTTAAAGATAAATGGAAGGAGTAACTATCACTGCAAAATAAATTTTTATTCATATCTAATCTCAACATGTCAAATATGCTTGTGTTGTCCATTGTTTTGGACATGTCCAAGGGGACAGACAGTATTTTGATCCTGCAACCACAATGACTCAGGGGACAAAGTAGAGACATGGGTTATCTGTCGGCATCAATTTACATAAATGGGGAGTGTTGTTAGACACTGTAAAGGACGATACTACTACTTCAATAGCAGCAGGTGAGTTTCTCACACTTGTAACTTAACTGAGCAACTGTCACAGCCTATACCCACACAGTTCTCCAGGGACAGAGAAAGGCTCTCCATTCTCCTTAGAATTGTAGTACCTATACTTCACCAGTAACGCTACGCTCATCATCTTAACACACTTGAGGTTCATCTTCCACTACAATCCTTGTCTTTATTGATATCAATGAAACTCAAAGAATCTTTCGTGTAATTAGCCATCACCATCACAATATCTTGCAGCTAAACTCAGTTGGGCAGTGTGTGCTATGTCCATAGCATCACCGAAGAGTATCCTGTTGTAATGAGAATCTTTGATTTCCTCCAGTAATCTCGATAACATCACTGTTTCACAGCATGAATTAAGTTCCTTACACATTGTTTTACATATGTAAGTGGGATTCGCTTAAGTGGTCTCAAGGTGATGGTTTAGTTGCAAGTCTTCAGTGTCAATTCTAAATCTTACAAGAGCTCTAAAGTTTCCCATGTTACTCACTATACTTTCACGATCATTATCGTTTTCTAATAGACTCCCATCATCTGTATGACCATGCAGGGGAATATTTTGCTTTCCATGAAATATGATTGTTCTTATTATAGGTACAAGATGGTCTCTGTTTTTTTCTAATTGATTTATGACATCAGGTTTGTATTCCTAGTGTGGCGATTTAATTTTGCATCTGTTGGTGCTTTAATGTGGTACTTGAGCTGAGAGTGAGTCTCGAGGTCACCATATTTGTCAGTAAGTTTGGCAAACTTTGTTAGTGGTTCAGTCTCAATTTTCTTGTCGATAATGGATTTCTTTCCTCCAGCCATTTTATTATTCACAAAAAGTGAACAGTTAGTGCAAAGAAGTCCCTTTGTAACTTGTGAGAACACCAGCTGTGGATGGATACTTTTTAAAATGATTATCTTGCACTTGCTTACGTTCAACCCGCCCTTCATTGTTGTGCTCAGAAGTAGGAAAGACAACCTTTTCCAGGTTTCCTTGGAGCTGTGAGAAGCTTGTGTTTTATATCATCAGTAATATACGGATTGTAATACATCCTATTAATTGCCAATATCTGTGTGTTTAAAGTAATCGGTTGATGAACTTTGTTGTGGAAGTTTCGACGAAATGCTGGGTTGTGCCTTTACATCTGGTGGTGTTTTTGCGGCTGAATGGTGACCGGAATAATCAGATGTGTCTACTTTTTTTTTCTTTATTACATACCAATCCATTTTATTATATTGTTATGATGTAGGTAAATTACATGCAAATTATTCACGAATAAACACTTCATTCGCACTGAAAATGGCAACACTGGTACACTTAGCACTGAAACACACTCAGTCACGCTCCCCATATTTCTAATATCACTAAGCACAATACTGACTGAAGTCCATGGTAATAGCCAATATTGCAGTTGCTCACTTTTTATCACTTCCAAGTTATGGCGAAGATGGTAGCTTTCAAACTGACTCCCTGCTTATCATATGTGGCTCGGTTGTTTTGAGAACATTCACTGCCAGAATGTCAAATGTACTTTTGGCCACTTCTAAGTCACACTGGTGATGTTGCCCTCTGAGCTAGGTTTTCAACAGATGCTTGTCTGTCACATGGTAGTGGCAGCTACAGCAGGGTTAAGATAAATGACATAATTAGTAAATGAGGGCAAGGCTCTGACATTACCACAAACAAGGAAAAGCTAAATGCAGATAGAGAAAAGCTTACAATATAGGTTTCCACACAGAAAGACAGAGTAAAAGGAAATCAACACAAATATATTTATGCACATGCTAATATTGCTACTGCAGAAGTGCTGTATTTGTTCTGCACACATTGTACCTCTCAATTAGCTTTTTTCACGCACGTGCCATGAGAACTTTTCAGTTGAGTGGCCCAAAAACTAAATTTCTTATGCCACTGCTTTTATAGGGGTACATTTGAGATACTGGATATTGTGGATGCAGAGAAAGTCCACCCTTCAGATAGGAGATTTCACAAAAATCATGGAAGAACAAATATGGATGTAACAAGAGGGAAATTGCTGTAAACTTCACTTTGGTGGCTTGCATGGATGTTCACTGACAGCTATAATTGTAACAAGAGTGCGACTGCATAATTACGCCATTTGACTGGGAAAAGTGGTGGAGAGTAAACCAGCTGTGAATTTGTACTCTACTGCACATAAAACAAGTGGTCACTGCTTTTTACATCAAAGGCTATTCCTTGTGCCTGTTCATTATAGTGGAAAATTTGTCTTTAGTTTTGAGGTACTAGCACAAAGACCATAGGTGTCCAAATGGCATATACGTGAGTTGTTCTCTGTGACTTCTGAAGGATTGTTAGTGGTGCAAGCCAAACGATTATATTTATTTTTATTTGTAAAGATTTAGGACAAATTGACAATTACATTCAATTGTAAGATAATTAAATTTGTAACTCACATAGCATCCACAATTCACATCACTACCGTGACTGTGACACTGGAGAGAAGCAGAAAGTTGTCATGATATCTTACATGTTTTATATTTTGTATAATAATGATATGGCATTGATTTTCAGAAGGAAAATTAGTGGACTTCTTGGCTTCAGCTGGGTACGCATTTACTCCGTTCTAACCTCCTCGACCGCCATTACCTTTCACTCCATTCTCTGTCCATGTCCCACCCCTCCTCCCCAGGGGCCTTTTAGGGTGATTCATTGGCTGAAAAGGTCAAGGTGGTGGTATACTGATGTGATGTGAAATCGTAGATCTCTTCCCCCCCCCCCCCCCTGACCCCTCTCCCTGTGGTGCTTAGTGTCTGGAATTTAGGCACATGTTTGCATTGCAGCACTAACCTCATCTGTAGAGACTGGATGAGTATCGCCTGCAAATTCTCCGGTTGCCTCTCTCCACATCTGTGTTAACTGTGGATAGCACCACTCTCTCTGCTCACCAGATTACACTGTTCTCTAGAGAGTGAAGAAGGTACAACAATACAAGACTCAGGACAAACCTACTGACAAAGAGGCCAAAAGAAAGTACAAGCATTTGCCCCCAGCATGTACACAATGTCATATGCTACAGCTACAAAGACATTTCCCCTTTGCTGATGGTACTCTGGCCTGTTACTCTTTCTGTAGTGGGCTCTCAGGGCCACTGAACCATCCTTGGTTTGGGGATCCCCTTTTGCTGCTTTTCCCACACCTGCTTAGGGATCGATAGCTTCCCATACACCAGGGACATTTGTCCCCACCTCCCAGCCTGAGATGAATAAGCTTCTTCTGGCTTCTCTTGCAAGGAAGAGGTCCTTGGGGTCATTTCCTTCCCTGGGTTGTACTGGTCTACAACTGGACACCAGCAAGTGCTGAAGGAACCACAAACTGTTGGTCACACTGCCTCATGATCATCATCTTTACCTGAAACTGATTCAGAGAAGCCCTTGGCATAATCAAAATCCTGTAAGGAGAGAAGACAAGAAAAGTGTTTAGAGGAGGAGGACGACCTTCCAGTGGTCCCCCATACTAGCAGATCCACCTGTTCAACTCCTGTGGCCAAGGCAGAGATTCCAGCAACCCCTGAGGCCCTAGTTTGAACCACACAATGGTACCCGGAAAGGAGTTCACACATATGTTCTGGATAGTCTGTATATCAAACTTTTGCCTCTTGATACACCTTTGGAGGCTGTGGCTGTTCAGGTAAGTGCATTTCGGCATAGTACTATCTGCAGTGTTTAACTCCCTCCCGATGATAAAGTATCTCACGAGATATTGTTTGCATTGGTTTCTCAGCTCCCCCCTCTCCCCCCCCCCCCACCCTCCCCATATTTCCTAATCTTGGGCAATTTCAGTACATATAACCCTTTGTGAGCTTTAACCATGATCACTGGCCATCATAAGGACCTCGGAGTATGACTGGCACAACTTGATTTGCCTCTTAAATACTAATACCCCCTCACGTTTTGGCATGGCACACCGCGTGTTCTTGGTAATTAACCTTTTCATATGCAGCCCTTGGATTCTCCCATCCATCCACTGGGGAGTTCATGATGACCTGTGTTGGTAGGGACCATTCCACAATCTTCCTGTCCCTCCCCCAGCATCACTGCCCTGGATGCATGACCAGATGGGGTCTCAACATTGCTGACTGGAGTGCTTTTGCCTTTGCTGTCGGCCTTGACTCCCCACCGCATGGAGGCATCAACAAGGCAGCCCACAATATAATTACAGCCATTAATTTGGCAGCTGATTTAGCAATCCTCTGTTCCTTGGGCCTGCTCTGACAAGAGATTACCTTGGCAGTCATTAGAGAGTGCAGATGCCATTAGTGATAGTAGGCAGGCTCTCCAGTACCATAAGTCGCACCAATTGATGAAGCATGTTATTTACTTGAAGTGGCTTCATGCCCAGTTCTGCCACCTGATGAAATAATAAAAAGAAGAATGCTGGGAGCAGCATGCTTCAACCATCAGACCACGTACCTCTTCTCTTCATGTTACCAAGCAATGGGTAGAGCAAAAGTAATTATCTTTTACTACATGCCACCTGGAGCTGTATAAAGCTCCATTCATTGAGTGGGGGTTCATAAGTGTCCTAGTCCTCTGTGCAGATACAGCACCAGGGCCAGGTCATATCCACAACCAAATCATCAAGCACCTATCAGTGGATTGTCAGCATCATATCCTTGCTATCTGTAACTGTATCTGGAGCGAGGGCCAGTTCCCATCGTAACAATTAGAAAGTATCATTGTCACAGTGCTGAAATTGGGTAAGCTCCTTTAGAGATGAGCAGTTATCACCCAGTAAGTGTCACCAATGTTCTCCGTAAATTGCTTGAATGCGAAGTGAGATGGCAGCTGTGTGGCTCCTTGAGTCTCGGGGTCTTCTGGCTGCATCCCAGTGTGGTTTTCACCAAGGCTGTCCCACTACAGATAATCTGGTTTGCCTGCAGTCTGCCAGCCAATCAGCTTTTTCCGAATGTCAATGCATTACAGCCATCTTCTTTGCCTAGCAAAAGCTGTATGACAGCTGGAGGTGATGCTATATCCTTGCTGCCTTACACAAGTAGGGTCTGTGGCATCCACACCCAATTTTTATGTAGAATTTCCCGTCACAGTGTATGTTCTGGCTTCTAGTTGGTGCTTCCCACAGAACTCCACATATCGAAGAGAATGGAGTCGTGCAGGGCTCTGTACTGAGTGTCCCTGTCTTTCTACAAGCCATCAGTGGTCACCTCCAGCTGTGAGGTCATCAGTATCACCATCCTTACATGCTGACTATTTGGGCCTCTTACTATTGCTCCTGTAGTGTGGGTGTCATTGAATGTAGACTGCAAGGCACCATATTAAAGATGCTGTCATGGGCACTGACCCATGGATTTTGGTTTTCAGGTGCCAAGACCCATGTCATGGTTTTCTGTCAACATGGTATGGTTCATCCACAACCAGAACTTTATCTTCCTGACAAAGTACTCAATGTGGCCGGAACTTACTGCTTCTGAGGACTGGTCTTTGTTTCTTAGTTGACATGAATTCCCAGTATTTTTCAGTGTAAGTGAAAGTGCTTGCTGCATCTCAGTACACTTTATCACATAACACCAGCAGGGGTGCATAGTGCACTACCCTTCTGCAGCTTTACAAAGCCATGGTACAACCCTGTATGGGTTATGGGAGTCTGGTATATGGTTCGGCTTCATCTTCAGCATTGTGGATACAGGATCTGATGCGCCATTGTGGTGTTTGATTTGCAACAGTGCCTTTTGAACTAGTCCTGTGGACAGATTATGTATGGAGGCTGGGGTCCATTCATTGTGTATTAAGAGCCAACAGCAGCTTCTCAGTTATGCTACCTATGTTTGCAACTCTCCTAAGCATCCAAACTATCATCCCCTCTTTCCAAACATGGAAACCCATCTTCCATAATGGCGGCCCGGATCAGGGATTTTGATCACATTTCACACCCTGTCCCTCACCTCTGAACTCTAGTTACTTCCTCCACCTCTCCTCTGGGCCCACTCATGTACACCTATGTGGGGAACCCATTGGTCACAGCTTTGTTTTGACCCATCATGAGGTCCAAAAGACACGGACCCTCCTAAGGCCCTCTGCCACCAATTTTTCTCCATCCTTGGTGCATCCTGGAGTTCAGCAGTAGTCTATACTGATTGCTTAATGGTTGCTGATCACATAGGCTTTGCTTACACTGTCACGGGTCCTACTGAATTGTCTTCCCTGCTGGAAGCTGTAGAGTTTGTAGCCATCTCTCATGCTCTTGAGTATATGCTTTCCTCCACTGGTGGGTCCTTCATCTGCAGCAAACTCTTGACTAGTTTTAAAGCTTTCAAGCAGTATTACCCTCAGCATACATTGGTCATGGCTAACCAGTATTCCTAGTATGCCCTTGAGCACTGTGGATGCTCAGTGATGATTGTTTGGACTCTGGGTCACATTGGAATCCCTGGGAACAAACTTACTGATAGCTTGCCCAAACGGGCTACCAGTAAACTCGCTCTGGTAATCAGTATTCTGGAAACAGACATCTGATCAGTATCACACCATCAAGTTTTAGGAACCTGAAATGTGGAATGAATCACTGGGGCTTCACACAACCTGTGATAAGGAGACTATGAATCTATGGAGGTTCTCCATGCAGGCCCCTCACAAGCATTCTAACACACTCTGCCAGCTCCACATGATCTGTATCTGGTGGTCTCATGGTCATCTCCTCCAGTACCACACCACTGTCATCATTCCGGTTCAACAGTGGTCTACATTTTGCTGTACTGTCCAACCTAGCCTCCCTGTGGCAGAATCTTAATCTCCCTGACTTGCTACCACTGATGCCTCAGTGGCTGACTTAGTTTTATCTTTAATTCATGAGGAGGGCTTTTACCACTCTCTTTAAGGGAGGGCAACTTAACCTTATCGGCCCATTGAGGGGTTGGCAGAACACTCTGTTGCCCCCTCTGCCCAGACCAGGCTGTGGCTGGCTAGACTTGGTGGACCAGCCCGGTTCTCACCCTACCTGCTCTTTTACTCTTCTTCCCCCCTCTCGCATTAATCTTTCGTCTCTGTACTTCTCTTGCCCTGTCTGTTGCTAGTCTTTCCGAGGCAGTTTCTGAGTGGAGTACCTCTGGTAAGTGGTGGGGACTGGGGGATATATGTCCCCTCATTGCATTCTGCTCTCCGGTGCTTCTGGCTTCTCCCTAATTGGGGCACCTTGGCCTGCCTTTCGTCCTCTGTTTCCTGTTTTTCTTTTTGTCCCTTATATCAGTTCCCCTCCCTCCCTCTCTCTCTCTCTCTCTCTCTCCCTCTCTCTCTCTCTCCGCCCCCCCCCCTCTCTCTCTCTCTCTCTCTCTCTCTCTCTCCGCCTTCTCTCTCTCTCTCTCTCTCTCTCCACCCTCTCTCTCTCTCTCTCTCCGCCCTCTCTCTCTCTCTCTCTCTCTCTCTCTCCGCCCTCTCTCTCTCTCTCTCTCTCTCTCTCTCTCTCCCCGCCCCCTCTGTCTCTCTCTCTCTCTCCCCGTCCCCTCTGTCTCTCCCCCCGCCCCCTCTGTCTCGCACGTGGCAAGACGCAGTCAATACCTTCGCTGCGCAGTGCCGATGGTACTGTTACCGATGACTGTGCCGATAAAGCGGAGTTATTGAATGCAGTTTTCCGAAATTCCTTCAGCAGGGAAGATGAATGGAATATTCTAGAATTTGAAACACGAACAGCTGCTATCATGAGTTTCTTAGAAGTAGATACCTTAGGGGTTGTGAAGCAACTCAAATCGCTTGATACGGGCAAGTCTTCAGGTCCAGATTGTATACCGATTGGGTTCCTTTCAGATTACGCTGATACAATAGCTCCCTACTTAGCAAACATATACAACCGCTTGCTCACTGATAGTTCTGTACCTACAGATTGGAAAATTGCACAGGTCGCACCAGTGTTTAAGAATGGTAGTAGGAGTAATCCATGGTACTACAGACCTATATCATTGACGTCGGTTTGCGATTGACGTCGGTTTGCAGTAGGGTTTTGGAGTATATACTGTATTCAAACATTATGAATCACCTCGAAGGGAACTATCTATAGACATGTAATCAGCATGGTTTCAGAAAACATCGTTCTTCTGCAACGCAGCTAGCTCGTTATTTGCATGAAGTAATGGCTGCTATCGACAGGGGATCTCAGGTTGATTCCGTATTACTGGATTTCCGGAAGGCTTTTGACACCATTCCTCACAAGCGACTTCTAATCAAGCTGCAGGCCTATGGGGTATCATCTCAGTTGTGCAACTGGATTCGTGCTTTCCTGTCAGGGAGGTCGCAGTTCGTAGTAATAGACGGCAAATCATCGAGTAAAACTGAAGTGATATCAGGTGTTCCCCAGGGAAGCGTCCTGGGACCTCTGCTGTTCCTGATCTATATAAATGACCTGAGTGACAATCTGAGCAGTTCTCTTAGCTTGTTCGCAGATGATGCTGTAATTTATCGTCTAGTAAAGTCATCCGAAGACCAGCATCAGTTGCAAAGCAATTTAGAAAAGATTGCTGTATGGTGTGGCAGTTGACACTAAATAACGAAAAGTGTGAGGTGATCCACACGAGTTCCAAAAGAAATCCGTTGGAATTCGATTACTCGATAAATAGTACAATTCTCAATGCTGTCAATTCAACTAAGTACCTCGGTGTCAAAATCACAAACAACTTCTGTTGGAAAGACCACATAGACAATATTGTGGGGAAGGCAAGCCAAAGGTTGCGTTTCATTGGCAGGACACTTAGAAGATGCAACAAGTCCACTAAAGAGACAGCTTGCACTACACTCATTAGTCCTCTGTTAGAATATTGCTGTGTGGGATCCTTACCAGGTGGGACTGACAGAGGACATCGAAAGGGTGCAAAAACGGGCAGCTCGTTTTGTATTATCACGTAATAGGGGAGAGAGTGTGGCAGATATGATACGCGAGTTGGGATGGAAGTCATTAAAACAAAGACGTTTTTCGTCGCGGTGAGGTCTATGCACGAAATTTCAGTCATCAACATTCTCTTCCAAATGCGAAAATATTTTGTTGAGTCCAACCTACATAGGAAGGAATGATCATCAAAATAAAATAAGAGGGGTGAGAGAGGGGGGGGGGAGAGAGAGGGGGAGGGAGGGGGAGATAGGGGGAGCAAGGGAGAGGGGGAGGGAGGGAGAGGGGGAGGGGCCACAGAGTCATTATTCACCGTAGTATTTACATCATTACTGACATCCTGCTTTTGCTGTATGTCATTCTGTATGATTTTCATCCAGTACAAATGACATAAATTTTAATTGTTTCCTAAAGAGCAGGCACTGAAAATACATGGTGTAAACAGCATTAAATTTGATAAATTTTGCTAATAATATGTGGAATGCCATATTCATTTCATTAATGATCAAAAAGTCCTCTTATTCAAGGGTTTACAGCTGGAAGATTATTTGCATCTATTTATTATCTGAGTTTAATTTTGAAATGTTGCCACACTCATATATCAAGTTTGTATATGAGAGTACGACCATCTGATAGAGCAGGCCATAGTGCCTCTGAAATCAGAGTGGATTATGTGACGGGAAAAGAAATAGAAAGTCTGCCAAATAAATACTACATAATGGCTGATAGCAAAATCAGAGAACTGATTTGGTTGCATTCTGACACTCACCCTTCCCTGTCGATAAGAATCTCTGAAGTTGGATGATACTCATGATAGAGGAATAGGGAGAGCTGTCATATACACACAGAAGTTACCAAGAAGCTATAATTCAGATTGTTTCCTTCTTTCAGTCCATTGAAGATCCACTGGGAATATCATGGTCCACTGATGTTATCAAGGAGGACCCTGAATTAAATTTGGAACTGAGTGTAACTGAGAATATTGTAAGTATTTACATGTTTGATGATGTATTGCCTGTAGTCAAGTAATAAGTGTTTGTGTAGAGTAAAAGATGCATTGCAGTGAAATTTAGAGATTGTCAGTTTTTTGGAACTTGTTGCTGCTCATAATTGTAGAGTATTTTTGTACTTCTGCACTTGACTTTCATTTCACCTGTTATGTGCTGACTGTTTTAAATAGAAATGGAAGGGGATTGGTGACTGGTATAATCTTGTTTTATGTAGCCCTTGTTCGTATCAACTATATTGTATAATGGCTGTGTGCGATGGTCACAAAATTCACAATTAGGTGAAGTGTACGTTCTAATAGTGTAGGTCATTTGAGAAATATTCCTCCTTTCAATATCTTCTGATAAATGCAGGTCAAAAGATCATTGGCTGTTGTTATCTTTTGTGTGAATATTATTCTTACATTTGACCTAAAAAATTTTTGGGTTATGAAAAAGAGAGAGAAAATTTGTGTGTTGTAGATCAGCCCTGATACGTTGGCCACAACCTGTATATATTGTGGCAGCTTCTGTGGTGCCTGTTATATTAGTTATAAAATTTTCAGTAATAGAATAACTCTGTATATGGCTTTTGGTGAATGATAGTACATAGATGAAGCCATGTATGACCTTGTCATTAGAGTGCTGGCAGATCTAAAGAAGAAAGATAAATTTTTTACATATGATTTATGACCTTGGTAAGGTAAAGAGATGCTCAAATTGATAAATATGTCACAGGAATGAAACTAGACAATGATCGGGGAACATTTAACATACAATTGCAGAAGGTTAGGTACTGGCTCGCTCTCGATCTCATTGTTCATAAACAAACTTGTTGCAGTTGCAAAGCAATCTTCAGGCACAAAATGTAGGCTTCTTCAACACAGAAATGTGTGGTGATGATACAAGCATACAGGTCAAAGAACCAAACGATCATGCTAGGGACAGCTCACATTATGTAAAGGAGTGTAGCTGATTCACAGGTAACAGGCCAAGACTTTGACACAGAGACTCACGTTATGCCATTTTAAGCAAATTAAAGGGATGCATTGGCATCACAAGTAGACAGGACAGTAAGTGAAACAGTAGTACTGTCTATGCTACACATAGTAGTCAGGGATGTGCAAATGAGGAGCTAGGCCAAAAAAACGATGTGTACAGTGTCCTAGGGCATACCTGTAGTTGTCAAAGTGGCTGGATTGTAGTTGGTGACCACTCACCATGAAAATACAAAAGGCCATACTGGCCTTCGTATGCAGTCAAAGAGATCACAGGTCAAACAATATGTCTCCATGGCACCAGGGCCAGAGGTTCAGGGATAGTGTCCACTGCGTGGAGTGCTGCTCCCGTAGCAAGTGTGTAGAACAGTGTGTTTCTGGTTGTGTGGTCTGGAAAACCATGTCATGTGGTTGGCACTGAAATCACTGATGTGTAAACCCCTCCCCCCCCCCCACCCCCCACTTGTTGCTTTGAAAATATGTAACTTAAATAGTTGTAGACACCTGAGCAAATCTACAAATAGGATGTGTGATAACTGTGATCCTGAGTGGCACATGCAGTTTTGCAGTGAACATCTTAGCTCTGTCAGCTAGTGACATGCAGTGTTTGTGGTCTCAGGAGCATAAAATGCTAGGGCTTAATGATGCAGAAAAATAGGGCTGACCATTTTGATACTGACACATGGCCAGCAATATTCTGTATTAATTGTGAAATTGGGAACTTTTTTAGGTAATTACATGATAAGCTAGAGCAAGCTAGCAAGATAGCAAAGTAATACTTCGCTGGAGAAGCAATTAAGTGATAGGCTGCCACATGTGTCATTGGTAGGTTCAAACAGTACATAGGTGTTATGAAGATGCTTCAGAAACTCAAATGAGAACTTCCAGAAGGAAGGTAATGTTCTTTGGAGGAACACTATGGAGAAAATTTAGAGAATTGCCATTTGAACCTGATTGCTGAACAATTTTGTTGTTTCCAACATACATTGCACATAAGGACTATGATGATAAAATCTGAGAAATCGGGGCTGATATGGAGGAACATAGACAGTCTTTTTCCCTCATATTTGCGAGTGGAATGGGAATGAAAATGACCAGCAGGGTTATGGTGTACCCTTCCCAATGCGCCATTAGCTGGATAGCGGAGTATCGATGTATGTGGAGATACTAGGTAAAATAAGTAGCTCACTAATGTAGTAGGAGCAACAGTGATATTTTTCATAGTAAATGTACATTAACATACATACAAAAAATCCATTAGCAGTTTCCATAATTAGCAGTGTCAGTAGATTAGCACTAGTCACAAACAGCTGGTTGTCAGTTTACTTCAGAGGTATATTTCCTGTGGGAGCTTCTGCCTTAAGATTTGCAGACTGGCTCACCCCACTTCCATCCACATCTTCATTTATGGAATGCAATGTGTAAATCAAGGAATGAACAAATGAATAACATTCACACCCCATCTCTAGCCAGAGCAGAGGTTACAGTGTTGAAAGCAAATTTAATTTTATGGAAAAATTTCTGAAACGTTCAATAAGACACAACCCATCAAGACAAATTATCATATTTTACTGAAAGAAACTATACTTGTATAAGCAATTCTTCAGGATGTTTAAAATCAGATTTCACAAAGCTATAATATTGTAATAAATAAAGGTACAGAATGGGTGTCGGATTTTTACTTCTATATATGCCTGCAAATCCTTCATTTACAAAGGAACCATATGATCTTCCCATTGCTTACAATTTATGTGTGTGCACATGTGATATTAAGGTGGTTTTCACAGCTGTGTTTAGGATCAGATTCATCATTTACTGATCACAAAAATCAAAATTCTTTTCAACACATTTAAGCAGCCATGTTATAGACTTGATCCATGCATTTGCGAGCATGTCACTTTAAGAAACTGACGGCTGTTGGCATGTAGTATCATAGTTCATCCAATGATGTTGGAAGAGGAGGCACATACATGAAGCCTTTCACAAACTCCCGCCAGTAAAAGAGATAGCATACTGTAAGATGAAGCAAATTTCCAGCTCAGGTCTGCAGCACCTTCAGCTGATCAATCCCTCAGGATACCCACCAGGGGGTCCACAACTCTTTTGTGAACACGTGCATAGCGAGCACGGGACCCCGAGCTAATGTGGCCCTCCTTCCTTGCCGGGCTGCATACCTTCCCTTTCCGCATCCTTCCCCGTCCCCCATCTTGCCCCCCCCCCCCTCACCTCTGGCTCTTTCCTTCCCTTTCTCCCCCTCTGGGAGTATGGTTTGTGCCTACGTCCGGAGACGGACGCTCGAAATTGTTACAAATTCCTTGCTTTCTACACTTGCAAGTCTTCGTCCTTCCTCTGTCCTTCTCTTTTCCTTCCCTCTTCTCTTTGCCCTTTTCTCCGCTGCGGCGTTTGAGACCCCTCTTCTTTCCTTTCCCTTTCTCTTTTTTTTTTCCCTCCCTGTGCGTGTCTGAAGGCCGACCCACGCATTTCCATGTGTAGCAGGTGACGGGGTAATGCGTAATTCCCCGCCCCGGGTAGACAGGTAGGACACGTACGTACCCCCTGGTAACGGCTAGGCCCAGGGAGGGGTGATTACCCGAGTTGATACCTTCCGAAAGTGCCGATTGGTCCCTTCGTCCATTTGTTGGGAGGTGTGACCTGAGGTGTGAACAATCACCTAAGGCGGGAGTGCCCTCAGAGAGGGGTCCCAACAAGGGAGGAGCGCGCCATCGGAGACGCCGGTAATCATGGGGGATTCTTCCGCAATGGTTTCCTCCCCTTCCACTATGTCTGCTCATAAGCGTAAGTTCACTGAGTCTCAGCCACAGACAGTTCTTCCATCGTTGCCACAGTTCCTTGTTGTTTCTCGGTTTGACGAAGGTCACGACTTCTCCACGGTCATTATTCAGAAAGGTGTCGACGCAATTGCATGTCCTGTAAAGTCTTCTTCCAGATTACGGAATGGCACCCTGTTGTTAGAAACAGTCAGTGCCCTCCAGGCACAAAAATTGCTGCGTACTTCTCCGCTCCACACCTTCCCTGTCCGGGTTGAAGTGCACCGCACTTTAAATTCCTCACGTGGAGTCGTTTATACATGCTCCCTCGATGGATTGTCTGACGAAGAAATTCAGCACTACCTGTCTGACCAGGGTGTAACGGCTGTTCATAGAGTTATGAAAAGGGTTGACACGAACATCATTCCAACCCGCACTGTCTTCTTGACATTTGACAAAGTTCAACTCCCATTGAAAATCAAAGCAGGCTATGAGATAATTTCCATTCGCCCTTATGTCCCAAACCCTACGTGTTGCTATCGGTGTCAGTGGTTCAATCACACCAGCCAGTCCTGTTCCAATCCGGCCAAATGTGTTACGAGTGGCAAGGATGCCCATGAGGGTGCTTGTCCACCTCCATCCCCTCGTTGCATCAACTGTATGGGTGACCACGCTGCTTCCTCTCGAGATTGCCCCGTTTTTAAGGACGAAAAGCTCATCCAGGAAATAAGAGTGAAGGAAAAGGTGTTGACCTTTGCTGCTCGAAAATTATTCGCCAGTCGACAGCCCACCGTGCCTCAGACAGGAAAATACAGCACTGTCCTTGCTTCTCCTCGGCCAACAAAGGAGGCGGCCATGCAGACTTGTGACCTCACCTTTAGTGCCACGGTCATCAGATCGGCCAGCGCAAAGATCGCCCGTTCAACCTCACCACTTTCGCCTGCCCACTCTATGGCTCACCCTTCGTCGGGTTCTGCTAAATCTCGAGCCCAAAAGTCAGACACCAAGACTTCGAAAAAAGAGCATACTCGTGAAGAGTTTTTACGTACCACAACTTCCCAACCATCGGTTCCTCCTTCATCTAAACATCATACTTCCAAGAAGGCTACAAAGAAACGCAGTTCCTCTCCTTCTCCGCCAAGGCGTGTCCCATCTACAGCACCACCTGGCGGAAATTACCCTCGGCCGTCTTCTGTGTCGCCGAGGCGCACTGCTGGTGGCCGATCAACCGGCCGATTGCTGGTGGCAGGAGCTGCTCCTGACCAACCTATGGATCAGGATCTTCTGCCTTCGGCTGAATGCCATTCCATGCTGTCGGTCGCAAGCTCTGAGCAGTCGTTGAGTTGACGGCCACCTTGGTCACATTCCTCCCTTTTCTGTTCACCCTATGTCCATTATCCACTGGGATATCCGCAGTATTCGAGCCAATCGGGATGAATTGTCGATCCTCTTACGATCCTACTCGCCGGTCATCTTCTGTCTTCAGGAAACAAAGCTGCATCCCCATGACCGCTTTGTTCTCCCTCATTTTCAGTCCGTCCGATATGATCTCCCCTCTGTTGAAGGCACTCCATCACATGGAGGACTCATGATTCTTCTCCAACAAACTCTCCATTATTACCCAATCCATTTAAACACTTCCTTCTAAGCTGTCGCCGTCCGTCTTTCCCTTTCCGGATACACGTTCTCTCTTTGTACTGTATACATTCCATCGTCCACACCAATGGCACGAGCTGATCTCCTTCATCTTCTTGGACAGCTTCCACCCTCCAATTTGCTGGTTGGGGACTTCAATGCCCACTACCCACTTTGGGGATCTCCACATCCTTGTCCACGTGGCTCACTATTGCTAGACGTCTTCCATCAAGCGGATAGTTTGCCTCAGCACTGGGCTCCCTACATTTTTGTCTGTCTCCACGACAAATTTATCTCATTTGGACCATGCGGTCGGTACTGTTCCGCTAGCTCTGCGCTTCGAATGGTTCGCCCTTGATGATACACACTCGAGTGACCACTTTCCATGTGTCCTTAGACTGCAGCCTCAACTGCCATTCATGCGCCCGCGACGCTGGAAGTTTGCCCAAGCTGATTGGACACTTTTTTCGTCTGTAGCGACATTCGATGACCGTCACTTTCCCAGCGTCGACGATGAGGTCACACATATTACCGACGTTATTCTTACAGCTGCGGAACGTTCAATACCACGCACCTCCGAATTGCCCCGGCGCCCCCCAGTTCCTTGGTGGAACGAGGCATGCCGTGATGCACTACGTGAGCGGCGACGTGCTCTCCGCGTTTTCCGCCACCATCCCACTTTGGCCAACTGTATCCGCTATAAGCAGTTCCGTGTACGATGCCGTCGTGTCATCTGCGAGAGCAAGAAGGCAAGCTGGAAATTCTTTATTAGCTCATTTAACACCTTCACTCCCTACTCGGAAGTTTGGAGTCGGCTTCGACGGTTCTCAGGTGCGCCTAGTTTCTCCCCGGTCTCTGGGCTCACTGTCGCGCATGATACATTAGTGGAACACATCACAATTTATAAATCATTGGGTCAGCACTTTGCTGAGATTTCGAGCTCCTCAAATTACCTGCCAGCGTTTCTCCTGAAGAAACGTGCAGCGGAAGTGCGACCTCTTGCTTCCTCCTCTCAAAATCGCTAAAGCTACAATACTGTTTTCTCCATGCGGGAACTCCAACATGCACTCTCTTCTTCTCGCTCCTCCGCCCCAGGACCGGATGGTATCCACGTCCAAATGTTGCTGCATTTATCAACCCATAGTCTGCGTTACCTCCTTTGCTTTTATAATCGAATTTGGACCGACAGTACTTTTCCCAGACAATGGTGGAAGCTATCGTCGTTCCTGTCCGAAACCTGGAAAGGACAAACATCTCCCCTCTAGCTATCGCCCCATTTCTCTCACGAGTAGTGTCTGTAAGGTTTTGGAGCGTATCGTGAATTTCCGTTTAGCGTGGTGGCTGGAATCCCGCAGTCTTTTAACACCTGCCCAATGCGGATTCCGAAAGCATCGTTCTGCAGTTGACCATCTTGTTACTCTCTCCACTTATATCATGAAAAATTTTCTCCGGAAACGCCAAACAGTAGCAATATTTTTTGGTCTGGAGAGAGCATACGATACCTGTTGGGGACAGGCATCCTCCGCACACTGTTCTCTTGGGGCTTTCGAGGTCGGCTACCCCTTTTTCTTCGCGAATTTATGGCAGAGCGCACATTTAGGGTGCGGGTGAACACTACTCTCTCCCGTACTTTCTCCCAAGAAAACGGGGTACCCCAGGGCTCCGTGCTGAGTGTTGTACTGTTTGCCATTGCCATCAATCCAATTATGGATTGTCTCCTTCCTGATGTCTCGGGCTCCCTCTTTGTGGACAATTTTGCGATCTACTACAGCTCTCAACGGACCAGCCTTCTTGAACGACGTCTTCAAGGATGTCTCGATTGCCTCCACTCTTGGAGCATTGAAACCGGCTTCCGTTTCTCTCCCAGTAAGACCGTTTGTGTTAATTTTTGGCGACGTAAGGAGTTTCTTCCACCCTCCTTACATTTAGGTCCTGTCAACCTTCTGTTTTCAGACGTCGCTAAATTCTTGGGTCTTATGTTTGACAGAAAACTGTGCTGGTCCTCCCACGTTTCCTATCTTTTGGCTCGCTGTCTGCGATCCCTTAACACCCTCCGTGTCCTGAATGGTACCTCCTGGGGAGCGGACCGAGTGGTCCTTCTCCACCTCTATCGCGCCTTAGTGCGCTCGAAATTGGACTATGGAAGCATAGTCTACTCCTCTGCTCGGCCGTCTATTCTTCGGCGTCTCGACTCTATCCACCACCGTGGATTACGTTTAGTGTCTGGAGCTTTTTACACTAGCCCTGTGGAAAGCCTTTATGCTGAGACTGCTGAACCTCCGCTGTCCAATCGGCGAGCAGTCCTTCTGAGTCGTTATGCTAGCCATCTGTCTTCCATGCCTGCTAATCCAGCCCATGACCTTTTTTTCGACGCCTCATTTGATGTAGGGTATGCAGGCCGCCCTTCCTCCCTACTACCACCTTGAGTCCGCTTCCGTCAACTGCTCCATTCTCTTTCCTTCCGCTTTCCTAAAACCTTCTTGACAACTTGGGGTACAGCACCGCCTTGGCTCTGTCCCCGGATCTGCCTGCTCCGTGACCTTTGTCGATTTCCCAAGGATGGTACCCCTTCACTTGTTTATCGTCGGGCATTTGCTGTTCTATGTGCCCAAATGACGGACGCCACATTTATTTACACCGACGGCTCGAAAACGTCGTTAGGTGTAGGGAGTGCCTATATTGTTGGCGACACCCCGAATCACTTTGGGCTTCCCGACCAGTGTTCAGTTTATACTGCGGAGCTTTATGCTGTTCTCCAGGCTGTCCACTACATCCGCCGCCATCAGCGGATACAGTACGCTCGGATTCTCTCAGCTCTCTCCTCTGTCTCCAAGCACTTTATCCTGTGCACCCTCTGGTCCACCGGATTCAGGACTGTCTGTGCTTGCTCCACCTGGGGGGCGTCTCGGTGGCGTTCCTCTGGCTCCTGGGACACATTGGTATCTGTGGAAATGAGGCGGCCGATATTGCAGCCAAGGCTGCAGTCTCTCTTCTTCGGCCAGCTATTCAATCGATTCCCTTCGCCGATCTACGAAGCGTTTTATGTCGTCGTGTTGTTCAGTTATGGCACGCACATTGGTCGACACTTCCCCATAATAAAGTGCGGGACGTGAAAGCTCTTCCTTGTGCTTGGACCTCTTCCTCCTGAACGCATTGTCGGGAGGAGGTAATTTTAACTCGACTCCGGATAGGGCACTGTCTTTTTAGCCATCGACATCTTTTAAGTGGCGATCCTCCCCCACAATGTCCCCACTGCTCTCAGCTGTGGACGGTAAGACACCTTTTAATTGAGTGCCCCTATTTTAATCTGTTACGCTCCCGTCTACAGCTATCGCCTGATATATCGTCGATTTTAGCAGATGACACGCGCTCAGCCGACCGCGTTCTCCAGTTTATTAGTGCCAGTGAAATGACGTCAGTCCTTTGAAGCTTTTTTCGGGGACAAACAACCCCTTTCTGTAGTGGATTTTTAAGCCTTCCCTCTCCTTTTAGTTTCTCCAATTTTATGACTTTCGTTCCCATTGCTGCTGGTTTTCAATTTCTGTTTTTTACTGTTTCCTAAGTCACGGACCGGGCGCTAATGACCATAGCAGTTTTGCGCCCTAAAACCGAAACAAAAAAAAAAAATCCCTCAGGAGCTAACTGTTCAGAAGTGCTCTTTTGTGCAGGTTCCAATGCAGTGGTACACAATTCATATGAACAATTATATTTCTGATAATTTTTCATCTCTTCTGTTTTTGGTCGATCTGTGTTTTTTTCTAATATTGTCAACTTTCTTCAGTTTGTTACAGAATTCCCTTCTCTTCAGATTCAGTTCAGTGCCAATCCCACTAAATTGTTCATCACATCCCATAAGTTTGATAATAAATCATGATCACTACCAACAAATTTCCTGTCCCATGTTGCACAGCACATTACCCTTATTAATGTTGCAGCTACCAGTTAAAGTCATCCCTTGAAGACTCATTTTATAATATCTAATGTAATTAGAAACAACCTGCTACTGGAAGAAGTAGACATTACTGTACACACACTAAATGATACATACTGCATACCATTCCTTGGTGTCTGCTTGGGTTTCAATAAAATGGGGTCAAGAAAATGGTAAATTTCTCAAGTTGATCCCCTCAGCATTGCTCACCTTGAGGCAATTATGATAGCATCTCTTGGAGTTTTGACTTGTTTTTGGAAATATCTTCTGGGACATCCAACTGCCAATAAATAAAATTTTTGTTACTTAATGTGAAAGCCAATAGGGAGTCCCATAGTGACACGTAGGTGCAGGATCCCCTAGGTCAGTGAAGAGGTTTATGCGAGGTGTTCAGTTGTCAACATCACATCATTTGTACTACAAGCTTGTATAGGATAAATACTAATTTGTTTATAGCTGCCATTTCCTATAAGATTACCATATAGGGTAGTACTGAGTGAAAGCATGTTAGGAAGCATTTCTGCAAGTTGACACTCTGGAAGAACACTCATTAATTGCAAGGCAGAGAGATATGAGCTTTTTGGTTAACTCATTCTCATGCTGCTGCTTCCTTAATTTAATATCCATCCAAATGAGCAAGAACTTAACTCATAGATCCTCATCTAGTGCCTGTAATTGATATCTCCTTGTATCTGTAAGTCATTTGGATTTGTTTGGAATTGCATCATGTGTGCTTATGTAAGTCTAAAGGTTGAATTTTTATTCTGTTGCCTGTAAACCAGTTGCAAGCATGATCCATTATTCTTCTGGCTGTTTTTAGTATGAGTGTCTTTGCTGGTTATCAGTGTACTTGTCATTGGCAAGCATTGCAGATTTTGAAGAAGGCATCTCCAATGGTTTTAGCACAACATATATGTAGGTGAGGATAAATCAAATGCTGAACCCTGTGGGACATTGTATGTATTGTTTCCCCATTGTGTATTCAGTTTTCCTCTCAAGGTATCATTTATTACTATGACCCAGTTTTTTGTTGCTAAGCTAAGATTCAGTTCTTGTAAGTGTAATTCTTTTAACACCATAACAGTGTAGTTTCCTGACTAAATGGAGATGAAGGTTGTAATGTGATGCCAATAAGGTTTCTCCACTTCTACTGCATATTTCAGTCATGCTGTAAAGCCAGCACAATATTTTAGTTATTAGATTGTTGCAATCATTACAAGAGTAGTTCCTGCTTCCATCAGCAGATGATTCTTGTGACTGATTTGACCATTCATCTGATGAAACTGATGTCTGGTCATGTATACACTTCCTGACTGAGTCTGATGTATCTAATTTCAATGGTCACCTCCCCTCCCCCCCCCCCCCCCCAGTTTTTTCAGCTACTGTTAAATTATTGTTTTCATGGCCTGATATTATCTCAAGTTTTTCCTAAATATTAGGCTGGTGCATAAGTTGATAGCACTTTCATTTTGCATGTTGGTATTTCCTGTTGCTGAGGATTTATTTATCAATTGTCATTTTTTATTTGTAGTTCACTGTTGCTCTTTGAATCTACATATTGTCATTTTGTCATTTGAATATAGTAAGTGGAACTGTGGCCACTAGATAGTGGAGTGCCAAGTGGAGAAAGAGGAGCATTGTTGGGTTCTATATAGGTGTAAAAGCAATGGAGGCAGCCAGAAACATTTGCATCCTGTTTGTGTTTAATACCATTGGACACAGCTATTCAAGAAAATTGTTTTTTCATTCTAGGGAGAATTGTTTTGCCATTAGTGACTTACCTTCAGGGCTGGATGGAGATCATTTAAATGCATTAATTCACAATGATCCATGTCACTGTACTTCAGAACTGGCAAATTCGATGAACTGTGATCATTTCATGACCTTCTGATATTTGTGTGCAATGGATAAGGCTCAAAAATAGGGTGTGTGGATACCACATGCACTAAACCAAAATCACAAAAATGGATGGCCATATGCGCATTCTAGCTAGTCTTTAATCAGTTGTATGTGAACAACACTAATCATTCCTGCCCTGTATCATTATGCTGATCAGAAATGGTGGCTTTGTGCTAAAATAAGGAAAAGAAAGGAATGGTTGAGCCCAAACAAAGCATCAACAAAAAGCATCCACAAAAGATAATGTACATTCTGTGTGGTTTACTATGAATTGCATCATTGAGATGTAACCACTGATTACTACTGACATTTACTGTCAACAGCTGAGACTGGTAGCAGATGCTGTACATGAACAATGACCAGGAAGACACTGCTCAAGGAAAATGCCTGCCCACAATCTGCTAGACTGACAAAAAACAGTACACAGGAGTTGGGTGTTGGTCATTGCACACCCACCTTATTCAACTGATCTTGCACCCTCAGATTTTCTCCTTTTCTGCTCTCAATCGAACAGCCTTAAAGGAACTTCCTTTCCAGATGAAAATGCACTCAGAGCCTTGCTTAATGAGTTCTTCGCCTTAAAACCAGGTGACTTCTACAGTTACAGAATGAAAGTAATCACAGCATTCAGAGACTTTTGTAAATAGTGAAGGAGAATATTTTGTTGATTATTTAAGTTTCTTTTATTTGTATCTGTTATATATTAAAATTAGGGAAAGTGCCATGAACAGTATACCAACCAAATAATTGCTGCAAAAGGGTACATATGCCTTACCTTTTTTCATTTTACTGGTAAACTGTGTTTCCTTTCATCTGTGTCTAACCAGTATGTATAATGTTTAAAATAATAATTGGTCTGTTAAGCCCAGTGTCTCAATAGAGATGTTAGTATTATACATATCTTTTGCAACACAGTTAACTCAATAGATTTGTGCTAAGTCTTCAATGATGAATCATATTGTATTTAGTTGTCAAGTTTATAAAGAATTTAATATTTTCTCAAAATAATTCTGATCCTAAAAATGAGCATAGCTTCTAATACTAATTATGTATGAGAAAATTCAATGAAGAATTGACAGAATCTGTAAATTAGTTATTAAATTTGTTTACTTCAGTGTAGAAATGACTGAAGCACTAAATATCCACCAATTGATGTTGGATGTTGGAAATAATTTGAATTTGTTGTATAATCAGTAGGCCTGGTAATTACAGTGGATAAAGATACAATTATTTCTTAATGGAATACAACAGTATACTTACTCATTAATGGTCAGTTGAATCAAAAGTAGAATTCAGCTGAGGAAAGAGTGATTCCAAGTTTCCTCTTGGACAATCACGCACATGAAAAATGAGTTTCATTAATTGTTATAGTAACATTTCCTTTTCTAAATGATTGATGTGTTCACACAGTTGGCTGTGTGGAATTAAAGGTAGCTTCTGAAAGAATTTTTTAAAATTATATTTAAATCAGAAATTGTTTGAATTGCACCCTTCCTTTAAAATACAAATACATACGGAATGGGTTACATTAGGCATGCAGTAATTGTATCTAAAACTTGTAATCTTGAAGATGAAAGTCAAAAACTAATTGCATTTTGGACACCATAGATTCTATACATGGCTTGCACAAATAGCATCATACATAGTGCAATTTTGGATACTCTAAGAAACTAAAAATATACGTAAATCATATGATTTAAACACACAAGTCCCTGTTTTTCATTATATTACATTTTCTTCTTAAAAAAAAAATTATGTTGCAACACAGTCGTATGTCCCAATTCTAAACACATAAGAAATATCTGTTGCTTTTTAAATAATCATTGGTTGATTTATTAATGTTCAGATTTGTTCAGTTCCAGCAAAAAGTGCTGTCACTTTTGTGTTGTGTAAAAAATTTTAGCCTGTGGAATGGGTTTCAAAAACATTTCCATAGCTTCTGCATTTTCAGAGATGCCATAGATATTGTTTTATACATCTCTCATTTAAAATTTCTACAGTGACAAACAATCCAGGATTTATCAGATCAACATGCACATCTTTGCCAGCATCTGTTGCAATTGTCTTCATCTGCAGCATTTGATTCCCACAAGAACCACTTTCCACCGGAATACCCAGCATCCTTAGATATGAGAAGTAGTTTGGTTTTTTCAACCTTCAGGATTGTTGGGTCAACAGTATTATGATAGTGTAAGGTAAAAAATAATAATAGTTTTGAATATGAGCAAAAAGTTTGACCTGAATGTAATTTATGCTCACTCTGTTGTCCAGAAACCATCTTCCAGTACCATATAACATGGTTTTACCTTGAATCTGAGTTTGTGCACATTCATAAAAATCAGCCAGCATACCATTTTCTGTGTTTCACCTGGTTCCACACTCCTCTCCTCATTGTACCACCAATAGCATCTGTCACAACTGCACCATTACATGCAGTAAAGAATAGCAGTCCATTTCCACTTAAAAAACTTTTGAACACAAACTGGATATCGTGTACTTGTTTTCAAATAGGTAGGTGCAGCCATCTCAAAAAATTGTCAAATTTTTTGGAGACATGAGATCATCATCTTTACATCAGCTATTATTTATGTGACAACACAGCAACAGAAACTGTTTCATGTGGTAGATCTCATTGGTGATGGTGGTATGATAAAATATTCCTGCAGCATTCAGGTGCAACCTGTGAAGACTGTACTTGTGCATTTGATGAATAAGCACTTCAACTTTTGTCTTCATTAATCAAAGAAACATTATCTACAAAGTCTGACTGTAGATTTCCAGATTTGAGATCCATTTTGCACGTATCCCTAATTCAGCAGATTGTGAGTTTTTCATGAAGCAGTGAAATGTTAAATATAAAATTTATCAATTTCTGATACAACATCAGTGATTGTACCATTAACTTCTTTATATTTTTGTTGCCTGTCAACATCAATCAATTTTTCCATTTTACTTCTTTGTCAGTGAACTACATTATTTAATGTGAAGTGAAGTTTAGGAGTTACAGCTTTTACACTTTTTACACGAGTTCATAGTATACATGAATTAACAGTAAACCACATGTTCCAGTAATTCCTTACCTCAAGAAAAAACGCTCTTGCCAGTGCATTCATCAGATAGTTGGCATGAAACCTACATACATACATCGAGGTGTATTCAAAACCAACAAAATGTGTAATGAATGAAAGTATTTTTTATTTGCCCAATTTCTTTGTCTGCATCACATTGTTTATAAGCTCCCTGAGGTGAAAATACTATGTAGTGTTTTTGCAGCACTTTGTGCATCTTAGTCTTCGGATCTTTAAAGAATTTAGTACCCCATCTGTCAGGTGCTTGACAGATTCTCATCTCTGTTGTAAAAAAATTAAACTGTTTGCTTCAGTTTTTTTGAAACATTGTTATTCAGTTTGTGTAGTTAATGTTTCCTTAAACATTATGGAAGTTGTTGCACTTTAACAATTATTTTGTTTGTTGCTGCATATTTCCATGTTGGGCTCGTGGATGTAACTATCTTTTTACTGATTTTCCTGAAGTTTATGAAGATTAGTATGAACCTAAATAGGGTTCTGATTGTTACACTCCAGTGACGAGTGGTTTTGCATTTACTTTCTTTGTACATACTCTTCACAACTCTTTCTTCCTCTTTTCCTTTATTTTAAAACTAGACATTTGCTAAGTTGCGCTCTCTCTCTCTCTCTCTCTCTCTCTCTCTCTCAAACTTACTATCCATTATCTTTAACAAAATGCTAGTATTAATAATGTGTAACAATGCACCAGCCTTCATATACTGATGTATTACTCTGTAACTTATTCAGCAAATGAAACTTTTAATGTTTCATCCACAAAATAATTCCCCCATAAATTCTTTTCTTTACAGTAAATTTGTTTAAAAAATTGTTTAGGTTGAATTTAACTAACAAAAAATGTAAACTTTGTTCCTGACCTACCTTCTGTGTAGTAAGAATCGTTGACGTTAAATTCTTCTTTGGATACCACAACTTAATCAGTATTTTTGGTTGCAAATCTGGCAGCAAACATGAAGAATTTAAACTTAAAATGCCTGTAACACTGTCGCCAAACTAAATGTATTTTGTAACATGGTGTATGCAGTTTAAATCAGCACACAGGAAATGTCATAATGATCAGTAAGTTAGGTATGGTATGTTATGACAGTCTTCATATCATTGTAACCTCTACTTGTAACTTTCAAAAAATAGATGTGAGAAATTATTTATATTTTTCCTCCCTAGACAGGAAAATAGATGCTACAGCTAAACCATGATGCAAAAAACGAAGATAAGGTTCAGAAAATTATATTTTACTCTTATGCTTACATTTTGGAATGGCTCAAAACTACAAATTGGTGAGACAAAATGTCTGCCCACGACTTAACTTCAGGAGGTGAAATAGCTAGTACTGACAATGCACGCACACAAAAGTACAAGCAAATTCCTTAGCTCTGCGAATGATTAGTTCCTTCATTTGGAAAGAGGAAGGTTAGGAAAGAAGGGCAGGTCACTGATACCCAAAGAGTGTCACTCACAAGGAAACATCATCAATTGGGTCTTATATTTTAGAGAGAACAAAAGCACTCCATATTTTATGGAGTAAGACACACTTTTATCTTCAAAAAATTTCCTACAACATTCAGGTGTGTCTTTTACTCAAAATGTAAAAATGTCCATTATTTGAAGTAAAATTCCTGCCAGGCTTAAAAAACAGGCCATATATTCAATGCTGTTGGGAACCTATCTCTATCTGGCAACACTGGATTCAACTGGCAGCAGCAGTGCACCGATGTGATGAACATGAGTTGTGGAGCTTCACAAGCTTACTAACACTGTCCCCCTCCTGTCCTAGCATCACAAACCCAGAACACTGTCTAGCCTATGATGTGTCACTGCAATCTACAGTGCCAGTGAACTTGAACTGAAAGTCATTTGTATTATCGGTAACAGAAGAGTATTTTCTTTAGTAGTTTCCTAATAGAAAAAAGAGGTTTCATATGATGTGTGCTATAAATTGAAGGTAATAGCATATGCAGCACAATATGGAAACAGAGCAGCTGAGTGGCATTTTGGTCCTTCTCCACCAGAAAGAGCCATTCATGATTGGCTTGCTAGTAAGGAAGAACTGAAAATAATGAGCAAGACTATGTGCAAACTGAGGACTGAATGCAAAATGGCCAAAACTACACTGTTATCCAAAATTAAACAAACAACACCCCTGTCCTGCATTTAGTTCACGAAACAGTCCTACATACTGTCAACCAGATGTCTGTATGATCGTGTTCTGCATGGAAGATGGCATTCCCGTCAACTGACAACTATGCCAATGATGTCAGGGCATGTATGAAATGAGGTAGTGTTTGTTGGCTAACCCCACATCCACAATAACCATGTACACTGCTACAGACAGTGCAGTATGACACAGAGAAAATGCCTACCAGACTTGGCAGTGGAGGGCCGTAGGAAGAAAAGAAGCAGGACAGTAAAAAATTAATGTGGGCTGATGGATTTGTGTGAATTGTTCCAGTGTTTCTTGGATGGGGCGACAGCTCAGAGAGACTGAAACTGTATCCCAAAGTCCAGGGCAGGGCTGACCATGTGTGACTTCAGAAGAGAGCACCGTTATTTGGCTCTAAGGTCACAACAGACTGCCTTAGAACTGCATGGCAACTGGCATATGAGCTTGCATCATCCATGGGACATGTTGCATGAAAGTAAACTGTGTGCATATGGCTTTGGCAGAGTGGCCTTCATTGTTGGAGACCTGCTGTATGTCTAGCACTGACACATCTTCACAGAAGTCAGCATCTAGAGTGAACAGACAGCTTGCTTGTGACTCAGGGCAGGCTGCCCTGTTTCGCTTTCATTTTTGGTGGACCCCATGCTGCATTCCAGGATGTCACTCTGTGTGTCACAGGCATGTGGCATAGGCTGTGATAGTGGGACAAGAATCATGTAGTATACAAAACGCTGAGTACTTCAGCAGTCCAGTTTGTTTCTTTAGGGTTTAAGGCATTTGTTTAAATAGTATTCTGGTGGCAAGTGATGAAAAGCTTCTGTCTTTCCACTAGCATGTTGCAGCGTTGTCTGTTGCTATACTATGCACAGCTGGCTCTGCTTTGCAAAGCAAGTTGGCCATATTTTGCTTTGCAATGCATAACACCCTCACCCGTCTGCAGCTGGCTCTGTTTCAACTCTTTTCTGCTCTGGCATATTCTTTTACCATTGATGGTCGATACACTACATTGACCTTTTTATCAAGACTGTCTCTCGGGTTGACAAAACTATACTACCCATTACATCAGTGTTACTGGCGACCATTATTTCCAGCGTCATTTTCCCTCTTAAGTATCGTTCTAACAATTAGTTACCTGAACCTTTTCACTGAATCTTACACATTTCCATAGGGCCCCTTGCCCTGCACCTTAACTGGAACACCATGGTACTCATTTCATTACTATGCTTCTTGCACAGTCAATTCTTACTCTCTACTCCTCAATAAAAAGGGAAAATAAATCAATTATTCTTCATATTATATCTCTGTGCATTCTGCTTCATTCTGCTGCTTTTATGATTCGATTATCCAATGAGGTGGAATCTGAACAATGGCTGGGTCCGAACTTGGTGGTATTCTTTGTTTTTTATGTACCAGAACAACACCAGGCTCAGCGGAACGAGTGCTGCTGTGGTGGTTAGTATGACAATAGTCAGTGTTGTCTCTTTCCAGTGCTGATTTTTCAAAATATGAATTTACACGCTGCATAAGGTTTCCAGGGAGATTGGAACCCTCCTGCTGATTCAGAAGTGTTTTTATAGATCACATTAGTTCTGGCTCTAGAGTTTGATATAAGCTGCTCAGATTTGTGGCATGTGGCACTTCCATGGGCTCCTTTGGCCAGTACAAATGTGGCTGGGAAATACTCAAGTGAGTTATCCCTGCAGCCGCGGTGGACAGGCAGAAAGTAGGCCCCATTATGTTGAATGCTGTTCCATTTAATAAGAAAGCATTCACTTTTCATTCTACCCTCCTTGATGTACCCCTCCATTTCTTGCAACAACTATCTGCTACTACCATGTTCTCAAAGCTAGGATACAATCCATGTGCCTTGACATGCTGAAAGTACGATTCTGGCTGGACCACATTTTAATTGCATTTTCTTTCTTCCTTTGCCCCATTAGCAATTTCACTGCACAGGAATCCTGCCCCACTCATATTACCATATGTGGACAGACTATGATTTTCTCTCTGTGGCATTTTTGTATCTTTGCTTCCTCCATTTCTACATACGAGTATCTTCCTTCATCTTTTGCAGTTAATGACAGTCGCTGAGTTTTTACTCTTACAAATTTCTTTAGTATTCCCCATGTGACGAGTTATGCACGAATTATGTAGCACTCATGATGTGCTTGTTTCCCTGCTGCTGTTACAGAAATGGAAATGGAAACTTTTCTTCCATCAGTTCTCACTGATGCTGCAGCTACTCCAAATTAAAGGGCAAGTCTTTGTGCTCAGGTTCTGAAACCAACCTCTACTTCAGTAACAGTTCCTTCTGTACTTTCCTTAGACCCTTTAAATACTGCCGTTCTTGCAACAAATTTACCCCTAGCGGAAACACTATCTTCTATGGACTGCAACCATTTTAATAATTACTTCCCTATTCAAGACCTCTACTTGGGTTTCTAGTTCCCTGATATTCTGAGTAAAATATAATATTGCTGCTTTTCCACTTCAGCTATCTGCATTTCCATTCTTCTTCTCAGTTTTATATATAAGTTCAAAATCTTATTTGCTTAGCCTTACTGTTCATCGTGTCAACCTATTGGGAGTGATTCTTTAACCCCAACAACCATTTTAATGCCACATGATCTGTTATTACTCTAAATGTTTTACTGTACAGATAAAATTTGAAATATGTGAGTCCGCAAATAAGGTTAGCATCCCATTCTCCATTGTGGAATAATTTCATTCTTCAGAATTCAGTTCCCTTGAGCATAAGCTACTGAATGTTCTGCACATTCCACCTCTTCTGATGAGACACAGCCTGTTGCATGGTAATCATGCATCACATAATAAAACAAATTCGCTATTAAAATCAGGAAATGGCACAATTGGACTCAATTTTAAAGCTTCTTTTAACTCCTCAAAAGCATGCTGGCACTGTTCTGACCATACAAACTTGGTACCCTTCTTTTAACAATTGTGTAACCTTCTGGCAATATCGGCATATCCTTTTATCAACCACTAGTAATAGTTCACAAGTCAAGAATGATTGCGACTCTTTTACAGATTAAGGTACAGGAAATTCCCATACAGCTCTAATTAATCTTGGGTCTGTCTTAACTCCATCTTGTGGTAAGTCCTCGGTATGCTATCTAACCCATAGCAAAATCACATTTTTCTGTACTCAGTGTTCACTTCACTGCTTTTAACCTTAGGAATACTTCACCTTAATCGCTGCATATGCTATTTGATATCACTTCTATAGACAATTATTTCATGAAGATACACAGAGCTTTGCCATGGTTTCAGACTTCTGGGTATTGCGTCCAACAATCTCTGAAATGTTACAGGTGCATTTTTAGTGAGGATGGCATCCGTCTGATTAGGTAGTCATCCCAGGGTGCCTGAAACTCTGTTTTGTGTCAGTCCTGTGGTGCAGGCTCTATCTGATGATACTCACTCTTCAAATCCATTGCTAAAAATATTAGCATATCTCTAAATTATCCATAATTTCTGTGATGTTTGGGAAAGAGTAGGCATCCATTACGGTTTTCACATTTAGGTGTCTGTAATCAAACATATTTTTTGCACAACTATTCCTGCCCACTGTCGACGTTACGTTCTTCAATTATTCCATCTTTCAGCTGTTGATCGATTAATAACTCCAAAAGTGGGTGCAAGTACCTAGCTATTCTGTATGGCTTGTGGTAGACTGAAGATTTACTTCCTATAGGTATGTAGTGTTGTGTAATAAGCGTACCTGATAATGGTCCTTTTGGAAAAAATAAATCACTGAATTCCAGAAGTAGTTCTGTCATCTGTTCCCTATTGCTTCCCTCTAGATGTTTCACTTTTGGTCCTCATACAGCTTCAGTGATGTCTGGCAGTTCTCCATGGCTGACTTCCCCACGTCCCATCCTTCTTCCTCCAAGATATTAGCAATTAACAAATGGTTTGTTAATCATAAGCCCTATGTGCTGAAATGGTACATAGAAACAGATATGTACATGATATGTCTGTTAAATGAACAACCCACCTTATCTAATACTTCATTGTCTTCTAATGGTTCCATCACACACAAAATTTGTACCAGCAAGCTAGACTCAACAGTGACACAAAGTAATTTCCAGGACCATTAGATACATAATCATGCGAATAAAGTCTTTCTATGAGTGAGTGTTCATGGTTTAATTGATTCACCTTTCGCAACACTCTCCTTGCCGCCTCTCTACCTTGACTTAATCTAACTGAACCATATTTCTGCCACTTTCCACCCTGTGTAGCTGGTAGTTGATTATGGCACTATGCTGATAAAAGAAATCTAATCCTAGAATCATGTCATAGGCCTCAATTTAGTGTGCCACAATCTGTAATTAATGTTTCAATTAAGCCATATCCAGGTGGATGTCTAAGTCCGCTGTCCTAATGGTGTGATGTCTTTATTCCCTCTCCTTGCAGTATGTACTGTGGTGGGTCCTATTACGTACATTCCACCAGATCACTACTGGTGACTGAGACAATTTCTCCTGTGTCCCATAATATCATGGAATCCTTTTTCCCTACTATTTTTCTTACCGCATCCACTTCTGCACACAGTTTTGTAGCATCTAGTCTTACTAAGAAGACCATAGGTGGACCAGGGGTCCCAGCTAGTGTTCAATACCTTACTTCTCCCTGCCCCTCTACTTTTAAAACTGTTACTTATTCACATCACCATGAGGCTGGGGACACTTTGTCGTTACATGGCCTGTTTGCCCAAACTTGAAATGTTTTATGTTAGCTGCAAACACTGTCCATTTACCCTGCTTTCCAGTTGACAAATTGATCTCCTCACACTCTGTAGTTAATCGCACTGCTGTGCGCAAATCTGTGGGACATCCTGTCCACACACACTTTGTCATTTCTGCATGCAGTCCACTTAAAAAAGAATTGACGACCCTCTGCTCTGCTTCTTGCAAAATGTCATTGACCTCAGCATCCTACCCTAATGCATTAATTTTCCTCATCCTATCTGCAAATTTTTTCACAGTTTTTGTATTTTTCTTAATTATTGCCGCTAGTTGTTCCCTGTAGTGTTTGGCAATATTTTGCTCAATATATCTTTGAATTAACCCTTCTTTAAATTCTTGCAATGTTGTGGCTCCCTTCATAGCTCCTGTATACCCTAAATATGTTTATACTTCCCCTGTTCGTCTCTTTGGAACAGTAAATAATACTTCATTAGACCAACCTTGCATCTGAGCCAGATATCGAAGGTGAAGACCTGCTCATTGTTGGTTTTTTTATCAGGGGTAAGGAGCAATTAAACAATTAAACTTTTATCTGACAAATTTACCCTCTGTTGAACGATTGTGATCGTGTCAAGTGACTAAGTTCTTTATTATCTGCTGGTAATTGTGCCACCTTCTGTAACAAAATGCATTCTGCTTCTGGTTATGGCACACCTTGTGTCTGGTTCTATTGAAGCTTTGTCCTTGACAACAATCACTTTGAGAACTAATGTTCACAAGACAAGAAGACAAAATACATTAATTTTATTCTTATGTGTAATTATGAGCCATATTGACTCCCAGCACTGCCTAGTCGTATGGCCCAAGTGATTACATGTGTAACATTTTCCTAGATGTGATTTCAAACATTGCACTTAGTGACCCTTGAGGTTACACTGTGCACATCTAACAGTCTCAAACTAATCATGCCTTCCATTACCTCTAAGCATAGAAATACCCACTTGTTCTCCATTTGCAATAAAATCTACTTCATAATATTCACGACTGTCAGATGCCTTTTCCATGACCAAAATATAAGGTTTTTCTTCTTTCTTTTTGGTTTTTGATTCACTGTAACATAAGGTGTAGGTTCTAATATAGGCCTACAAAGAGATGACTAAGTTCTGACATCAGTGTTGCATGACTCTTGGATTGTCACATGTGGAGAGTGAAATGAGATGTCAGGGCAACTGTAGATATGCTTAATTGCTTTTGTTTTTCCAGCCATAAGCCATAGTACATCAGGAACAGCTTGGTAGAGGCTTCCAATTGCCTCTCATGTGAAATAGTAGACATCTGTCATTGCTGACAGTGCAAGGAGCAAGGCTGAATATGGGCTCACTCAATGCTGCTTTCAGCTGTCTCTGGTTGCGACAGTGATGACCCCACAGTGGTGCAGCTGATGATGGCCGTGAACTTCCTCCAGTGAGCAGCCAGCTCCCTCGTGCCTCATAGCAGGCTACCCTGTGTAGTGTGCAAACGGCAGACCCCATACTGCATTCTAGGATGTCACTCTGGGTGTCACAGGCTTGTGGGTGTTGTTCGCTCTGATGTTGAGAGAAGAATCATTTAGTACACGAATGGCTGGATGTTTATACATTTGACTATGTTCATTGAGGGCTTCAGGCAAATATTTTAACATGACTGTTGGCAGGTGAGGAAAGGCTCCCGAACTTCCACTAATGTACTGCAGTGTTGGCTGTTGCTATACCATGCCCAACTGACTCAATCATGTTTTGCTGTGCAGCATGTGATACTCCCACCCACCTGCGGCTGGCTCTGTTGCGGCTCAGTTTTGCTCTTGCGTTTTTTCTGACCAAATTCAGTTGACATGCTACAGACAAAACCCAACAAATACTCGCACCAGAGAGCATTGAAAGGACCTACAGTGAAACAAGTGTGTCAGTGGAAAAGACAGTTATGGTGTAGAGTAAGAGAAGACATTATGGTCAAATCTTTCAAGAAGTACAGCACAAATAATGCTCTGGCAGGCAGTGAACACCATCTCTTATATGAAGAAGACAGTGGTCATGAATGAGAAGGAGAAGTTAAATTTTGATATTCAGGGGCGTTTAGGTCAGTTCGGTTTTATACACTAAGAATTTTTTTTTTAGCCTGACTTTGCAATCTAATATTAAAAATTGTAACAATGTTACTTTTTAAAAAGTGGTTAAAAATAATTGTATGCTTTATAGCCCGCAGCATCTTAGTGTGTAAAATATACTGAGGGTCTCACTGAAGCCTTCACTGATCACAATTATCCTTCCAATCTTGTACAAAAACAAATCTCTCATGCCTTATCTTTAGAGTCTCCCATTGTCTGGCCACAGAGGAGCATTCCTCTTGTAACTCAGTACCACCGAGGACTGGGACAACTGAATTACATTCTCCACAAGGGTTTTGACTACCTCTTGTCGTGCCCTGAAGTGAGAAACGTTCTGCCCACTATCCTTCCCACACCTCCCACAGTGGTATTCCACTGTCCACCGACCTACAGAATCTACTCATCCACCCCTACACAACGCCTGCTCCCAACCAATTACCTCATGGCTCATACCCCTGTAATAGATGCAGATGCAAGACCTGTGCCATACATTCTTCCACCACCATCACAAGCATCACCTATCCCATCAAAGACAAGGTTACCTGTGAAACCAGTCATGTGATCCACAAGCTAAGCTGCAGCCACTGTGCTGCATTCTATGTGGGCATGACAACCAACACGCCATCTGTCCGCATGAATGGCCACAAAAAAAGTGGACCACGTGGTTGCTGAGAATGCTGTCAAACATGACCCTTCATTTCAATGACTGATTCACAGTCTCTGCCATATGGATCCTTCCCACTAACACTAGCTTTTCTGAATTGTGCAGGTGGGAATTACTTTGACGTAAGCCTCCTGGCTTCATCCTTCATTAGCCATTGTCCTCACCTATTCAGCCTTCTATTTTATTCCAGCACCATACAGCCCTCATTCCACCATCATACCCAGTATATTTACTTCTTTTCCGGTAGCCCCCTCCCCACCTCTCCCCTGCCCGCCATGTAACCCCGATAGCTGCCCTACCTTCTTTGCACCTCGTCCTTACACCCTCCCCAGCAGCACTGCACTGTAAGTCACCCCTACCCAACTATCCCTCCCCACTCCAGTCTACATCGAGCGAAAGACTATTTACAATTCGTACAGAAACCAGATAGTCATAAAAGTAGAAGAGCATGAAAGGGAAGCAGTGGTTGGGAAGGGAGTGAGACAGGGTTTTAGCATACCCCCTGTGTTGTTCAATCTGTATACTGAAGAAGCAGTAAAGGAATCAAAAGAAAAATTTTGAGTAGGAATTAAAATGCAAGGAGAATAAATAAAAACTTTGAGGTTTGCCGACAACATTGTAATTCTGTTAGAGACGGCAAAGGAACTGGAAGAGCAAATGATCAGAATGGACAGTGCCTTCAAAGGGTCTATGTAAGGTGAAGGTCAACAAAAGCAAAACAATGATAATGGAATGTAGTCTAGTTAAATCAGGTGACGACAACGGAATTAGATTAGGAAATAAGACACTTAAGGTAGTAGATGAGTTTTGCTATTTTGGCAGCAAAATAACTGATGATGGTCAAAGTAGAGAGGATATAAAACGTAGACTCGAAATGGTAAGGAAAGCATTTCTGAAGAAGAGAAATTTGTTCACATCAAGTATACATTTAAGTGTCAGGAAGTCTTTTCTGAAAGTATTTGTATGTGGCCTGTATCCACAAATGGAAATGAAACATGGACGATAAATAGGATAGACAAGAAGACAACAGAAGCTTTCAAAACATGGTGCTATAGAATAATGCTGAAGATTAGATGGGTAAACCATGTAACTAATAAGGAGATACTAAATAGAATTAGGGAGAAGAGGAACTTGTGGCACAACTTGACTAGAAGGGATCGGTTGGTAGCACACATTCTGAGGTATCAAGGGATCATCGATTTAGTATTGGAGGGAAGGGCGAAGGGTTAAAATCATAGAGGGAGACCAAGGCATGAATACACTAAACAGACTTGGGTGGATGTGGGTTGCAGTAGTTACTCGGAGCTGAAGAAGCTTGCACAGGTTAAAGTATCATGGAGAGCTGCATCAATCCAGTCTCAGGACTGAAGATCACAACAACAACAGAAGGGGCAGATGTGCTATGCATCACTTTACAATACTCCTTTCCTGACACAGTAACTTGCACGAGCTCCACTGGACCCATGGGTGACCACATGGACGTTTCCCAGAGTATTATGGTGGCCCTGCAAGTACAGGAGTCAAGGAGCTGTTCCCCTTGTGGGTGATGGAAATGCACCCTCCCAAAGGTATGATGAAGGTATCAGGATTCATCAGACCAAACAATGCTCTGCCATAGTGTCAACATCCAGAGCCAATAGTTACATGCCTATTTCATTTGTAGTTGTCGATGTCATGGCGTTAACACTGTCACATTCGTGGGTGATCAGCTGCACAGACTCATCATTAGGAGTGTTTGGAGCATTGTGAATTCAAACACACTTGTACTCTGCCCAGCTTTAATGTCTGATGTTAGTTACACCACAGTTTGCTGCCTGTCTTGTTTTACCAGTCTGCCCAGCCTATGATGTCTACCATCTGTCATGAGGGGTACTTGCCGAACTCCATAATTTCTGGCCATGGTCTCACGTTTGTTTTGCCATGTGTTGAAGACAACTGCAACAGCACTCCTCAAACATCTGACAAGGTGTGCAGCTTCCAAAATGCTCATCGCAAGCCTTCAGCCCACCAAAACCTGCTCTCGGTCAAACTGACAGATTGTGTGCATTCCCTATTTTACACCCAGACAGCATGCTCACTGATACTCCATGCACCGTGCGTGTGTGCGACTAGAAGACAAGGTAAGGTGCTATTGCCTGGATCAGTTTATATTGATAGCTCATGGGTGGTTATAATGTTTTTGGCTGATGTGTATATGGATTTAGTATTATTACTTCCAAATGGGTGCTGGGCAATGCCAAGGGAACCATTCCACAACATTCGATGCAATTGTCAAATGCATCAATTTACTACAAGGGTGTAACAGAAGATAATGCCTACAAAATTTTGATTCTGTTCTTAATATCAGTGGTCATGCATATTACTCTGCTGATGTTACCATTTTGCTGATGCAATATGCAGCACCTTCCTGCTGGAGGGTTCTGAATTACAGTGTGCAACATGGGTGTGTGTTATTTAACCGTGCCAGCATGTGAGAAAACCCTCAGAAAACAGAGCAAAAATTCAAATAGTTCATCCACATGAGGAACATCCTCTCCTTCAGCATGACAATGCCAGAACATAGACAACTTTTTTTGCACCTGCAACAGTCTGACACATTTGATTCATTATTATTGATCATCCTGCATAGTGTCCTGTTTTAACCCAATGAATTTTCGATTATTTCCAAAACCTAAAGAACACCTTCAAGGACTTCACTTTGATAGTGATGAATTGGTATGAGCAGAGGTGAGACTGTGGGTCTGCCAACAAGTCAAACATTCTACAGTGACAACACCAAAAACCTGGTGTCTCATTGGGAGAAAGGTGTTCAGTGCCATGGTGACTATATTTGACATAAATTTATAAACACGAAGAATAAAGATGTAAAATGTTAGTAAAGTTTGTTTTAATTAAAATGATTCAATAATTTTGTGCCAATGCTTTCCAGCACGTGCTCATGCCCAAAATATATACCAATTAAAAATTAAGCTCTAATAAATTTGGCAAAGAAGGTGGCTTTCAACTGATAGAAAGTCTACATGCATCTCTTAAGGTCATAGGGAAGTTCAGTCCATCAACTAACACAGCACACAATGCAAGAAAACAGCTTCTTGTAGGTAAAAGTTACATTCTGGGCACCATTTGGATTTTTTGGTTAACATTACGCTGTGCTACTGGTCAATTTGTTACACATCCTTTACTTGGCTTTCACATTTCTAGGCTTTGTCAGCTCACAGCCACACTACCACCTTTCAACCTGGGCTACACCTTGAGCTGCACTGTGGATCAGTCTCTTGCCACAACCAATATTTCAAGGGGGGATGGGATCTAGCACCACATTTTAACCATGTAGCCTTTTAATAGTTCTCAGGTTCAGGTCCAAGGTCAATGACTCTTCAAATTGCTTTTCAGTCACATGATGTGTGTGGTGCATACATATTCTGTAGGCCAAACCATCATTATGTCAGGGGTCACAACCTAAGCCTTAACTATGTTGGGTCTAACCACTCTTTTACTGTATTTAATAAAATTTAGTATATTTACTTTCTTATAATTTCCTCATAGTGATGGTTTAGGTTTACAGTTGTGATACTGCTTGTCAAATGACTTGCAAGCTGTTCACATAGTTTGTATGAACTATATTGAATCACTCACATATATTAGAATGTAAATGCTGCATTAATGCTATCTCAGTACTTCTGCAATTGCACCCAATATGGATGTCGAAACAGATTGATTCTGCACAGATAGTAGTTTGTGAGATTGTGTCAGGACCCTAAATTAAGGTTAGCATGATAAAAATACCAGCGGCACTAAGTCAATTTGTTTGCCTACTGATAGCTGAATATCCTACCAACAGTTGCACTGCATCAGGTTTCAGGTGACATGTATGTGTAAGATTATTTACACCAGTAACTGTAACATTCTGGCAGCAACAATATGTGTAACAACATGCAGCAAATGCAGAAAGTGGTTATGAACAAACCTGTCAACATTTAATGTGTAGCCCCATGGCTTCATCAAAACTTTGCTGCCAACATACAAATTCATTTTGCACCTACAAGCTGTGTAACAATTTATGCTTCAATGTGATATTTGCCTGAAATTTAACATCATTTCTGACTGTTCTGTTTACACTTTGTTCACATATTCAAAGTCAACACCTAATGTTAATAGGACTACAAAATGTAGTTCTCAGATTAGTGACCATGCAAATGTCACTTCAAAATTATTTACAAATAATTCATGTTACATCATCAATAAATAAATTACAATTCTCATTCCATACCATGATACACTGCAATAATGCATTAACTGCAGCCATACAATTTATAAATTTAATGACACTGCTAACATGCACAACAGTCATAGTTATTCTTAACTTGCACATTAAAGTTGTCATTTACAAGAAGCATACCAGGGCAGAATATACCCAATTTATGGCAACCACTTTATCAGTATAATTGGATTGTGCATTAAAAAAGTTTTCAATGTTTACTGAATATTAAATCTAAACTCTTCCTCAGTTCTATGTGAGGCTTAATACACGGCCTATTTCAATGCACTGTGCAAAATGTCATATTTAAGACTGAAAATTTATCAGTTTTTTAGTTAACAGAATTACTCATGTTTCCAGCAGTATGACATCAATTGTATGTATTCACGCACCATACTGCACACAGAAATTAATGAAACACTTAAGAAATACAAGTAAGCCACTTACCATGAAGCATAACTCAGTTTGTACTTCATCCGTTCCCTCTTTTTTTATCAATATAGTTGGCTTCTGATCCATGGCTTCAGTTCTATAGTCTGAAAAAAAAAGCGCAATCAGATACGAACAGTTCTACTCAGTTTCCGTTGTTACCATGAGGTATAGCTCAAAGGCAGTATTTTCACTACTCTATTGGGTGCAGTAGATGGGAGATTACACACAGAACAGGATCAATGTGGCTGACGAAAAGTGTGTTCAGTGATATAAACTCATTTATATTTCTAAGGTCATGAAGAGTGAGAACAATCCTAAAATAACATGCACTGAAAACTGAGTATTTACAGCTGCTATTGCTCCTTTGTAACACTGGCTTACGGGTACTGTCCTATTGTGACAATTATGGAAAATATATATTTTTTGTTCATGCACTAACTTCAATATTACTAACAATCAAAGCAGTCAATAGACTACAGCAAAATTACTGAATAGCATCAAATATTTCATTCTAAATTTCGTTCATTGTTATTTTCAGTCTGATAGGGACATGATAAAAATCCGGACATATGGATTGTTTGTTTATCAGTAAATATGCATTTCCAACATAGGTATTACTTTGGAACTTCCTTCATCTGTTTTCATTTATGTATGTATACTCAATCTACAGTAAGCATTATCATTTTAGAATCTTTATCTGCTATGAAAGAAAACCATATACATGTACAGTAGATTGCACACTGCAATGCATAAGTTCTCATTCTTAATTGCCATCAAGATTAAACATTGGTTAGTTATTTCTCACAAAACTGGTTTACTGAAACGACTTCCTACTAACTGTAACTGTGATGAATGATCTATTAAGTTCTGATGGCGTGTAATACTTTATGTTATACAAATTAGAGTTAATTTGTAGCTCGTATTTCGCCAGTTCCTATCAAACCCACACACTACAACAAACTGGTATTTATACATGATTAGACGAATACTAACGACATGAGTAATCAAAGCATGGTGAAAACTAACAAAATGCAACAGAATTACAGCATTTCCTTTCATGCGAACATACTCAAACCATGACATGACGTAACTGTGGACACTTGAAAAACTGTTTACGCTAGCCCTGAAACCTGGAGCCGCTATATATCTACTGCACATCACAGCAAATTATCACCACTAACATTACTACAGCTGTCACAAAACTAGCCGTTTCTTTTACGACGATACACACAGCAGTTTTACCGGACAAGCCGCACTCACAACGCGGGTATTTGGTTGTTATGAACATATCCTGAAAAATAACAATATTCACGCACTGTCACCAGGCACACTTTAGGTTATGTGATCACAATTAAATACGGAATAAAATCTCATTCTTATGTACCCATTAAATATAATTAAAAAAAAGACAGCAGCCCCAAACATAGCTACCACAGCGTCATCACAAGATATTGGCTATTACACTCACTCACTCATCAAACTCAGCTGTTATTGTGACAGAAATGAAGAACAATGTTAATTTACTTCCGGAAGACATTTCTTCACTTATTTGCGTCTACAGTTTATAAACGCTTATTAATTACCTGGAACGCCACACACAAGTTTCCGCAAAACCACCACGTTGCAGCTGACTACACCGTACATACTTGATACTAAACAGTAGACTTGGCCACTGTTTCTATGTTTCGATACAGCGTATCGATACGTGGAACTGTTTCAGTGTTTCGGAACGGCTGTGGTTCACTGTTTCGAAACAGCGGTGTTTCATTCCGCCCTTGTCTCGATCTCGAGCCAGACACAGAAACTGTATCGTTGTTTCAAAATAAGGCTGTTTCAGTCTACCTGTGCTTGGAACGGACTGATTGTATCGAAACAGTGATGTTTCATTCTGCTCTGTGTCGGACGAGATTCGGGCTCGGCACAGGTACTGAAACACAGCATAACACTTCGTGAAACACTTTCAAGAGTGTCGAAATCTTTTTGACAAGCAATAGCATGAAGCTTAAGATGTCCGAATATAAAGCTTCGTTTCTAGCTGACTATCCTATTCCGAAATGGCGTAACATCTGCTTTATAAACACTAACTAAACAATAAAACAACGCATACTATTCACATTCAAAATAATAAATATGTGAAAATCATTCAGTTAAATTACAATTTTTTATAACATATTCTTCTCTGTTCATGTACTGTAATCATATTAAGAAACGCAAGTAAGCCTGCAACACTTTGAATAAAAAAGGCGTAGAGTGAGAGTTATTAGACATATACATAAATTTGATGTAGGTATAATTGCAAGCATCTGTCTGACATATCACTGATAGTGTAATGGTGAACGGGAAGGACTAGGAAGCATGGTGAATGTATAGTAACGGTTCGAAACACCTTGAAAGACAAAATTTTTTTGTTATATTTTGTTATTTGGCGTTATTTGTGAGTCTATAGTGACTGTGCTTATTATCCTCAATGATTCCCTTTGTGTGCATGGAAAGAAGCAGGATGGGTATATTACCCATACTAATGGAATGTGGGAACCCCAGTAGCATATCCGTTGTTTCTGCAGTTTGCTCCCACCTCCAGTTCCGTTCGTGGTGGTTCTTCTGTCTTCAGCTTTGGCTGTCCTCAGCCAATTGAAAAGTATGAAAGTCACACGACACGAAAGCTGTGCATTTGCTGCAGGAAATACCAAACTACCAAGACGCCTAAGTGATAGTTTCATACTTTCTGCGACATGATTAGTGCTCACGCACCTCATTTGTGTTTATATGGACATACTTATACAGTAGACATTCAAGGTGATAAAATGTGTAGGTTTATTAGATTGCAAAACATAAATTGTTTCACTGTTTCGAAACAGCGTATCGAAACATTACATTGTACTGTTTCATTTGTTTCGAAACAGTTACGTCAACGTGTTTCAGTTTGCCCATCTCTACTACACAGAAACTAGCTAAACCAAAGAGCTTCCACCAAGACAAAGCGCTATACCGTGGGCTGTGAGACTCGCAGCATGGGAAAACTGGAAAAAGAAACGCAAAAATTAAAATCCATAGGATATTCTATCCCTTTGGTAAATCCTTATCGCTATTTTAGTATAACAACTAGATAACTTAAAATGGCTGCTATTGAAGAAATGCGTTTGAAAATTTATTGAAATCTTAAACGTTCACTGTACTGTGTGGGAATCACTGATATGAACAGCGACATCACATCGTTGTAATTTTCCTTCGTTAGAGGCAGGACGCGCATGTACAAGCCGCTTGACAGGGAGATCTTGTTGATTTTTCTTGTTTTCTTATTAGAGTTCTGAGCTCTAAACTCTTCGTCAAAGTTTTCTTTAAATCGCATAACAAAACTAGACTGCAGCGACAGCGAAACAAGGGAAGTGACGTTGTTCACAGACGTTACCACATCCAGTTGTAAGCGTTGCGTTTATTATCTTTGATGACGAAATTTTTGGCGGGCAGAAAAATCTGTGTTTGTTATTGTTTTCGACGAGGTGGTATAAGCTGCATGGAACTGTTGTAGTAACTCGGCAAAGGAGTTTGTGCTATTGTGATTTCTAAGAGACGAAAAATGGTACACAAAGTTGTTGAAGAGAAAACATGAAAAGTGATAGACATTTGCATTCTGGGAGGCAAATAAACTGATCGGTTAAAATGATTGTGGTTGGTATATCGTATTTTCGTACAGAATATAAATGTATAGGATTTATTTAATACTGTGACGTATGTACTCAAGCTGCAGTGTTGTACTCATGAACGTTATAAACGGCAAATTTAGTTTCATAGCTGTTTTGTATGCAACTTAGTTCTATTGCAGTCGCTGTTGGAAGGCTTTCTCAAAGGTAGCTTTCGTTTAAACACGTTGAGATCTTGAGTAATGGAGTTGTTGAGCTTTATTTTTACTCTCTGAAATATATAGCGATGAAACTCTCTATAACCAGGAAGAGAAATGCAGCAAAACTGGAGATACCGTGGGGAATTGCTATTTGCAAAAACAAGATGCTGAAATAGCAGGTAAGAATTCATATGAATGTCTCGCCTGACAGTCAGAAAATTCGTAAATCAAAAGTTCCATTAGGGAGTAAATAGTTTAGGATGTAAGTATTATTATTTCAATGTTAGAATGGATAATTTTTAGGTCTTAGCTGCGCTGCTTAGAAAGAAAATGCTGTAGGATAGACTGAATAAAAGTATGCTGTCAGTACTGTTTGTAGGCCTAGTGCACTGAGAAAGATCTAAGTGCAAAGCAGGCAGTACTGGCCTCTTTCGGTTGTACCAAAAAGATTGAAACTCTGAATCAATATTCCGACAGTAATTAAGTTTCTTTCTGATAATTTAGTCCTGTTTTCTTGCCAACTGGCAGTCATTGCCTCATCACTAATTTCTACTTGAGGCTAATGTGAGGTTATTCGCACAAGGTCAAGTGCTGATGCTACACCAATTTGCTTTGACCCATGATGTCACTGTGAGCCTTGATGTTTTTGAGTCTTTGTGTTTGTAGATTGTGTGTTGTAGTATTTGGTGGCACTCTCTTGTGCTGGATGTTTGTTAGCGAGTAGTTTGATATGAATTGAATGTTTCGGATTGCTATTGAAAGAATTTGTGCTGGCTTTCTGGCGAGCTACTTTGAATTTGCATATTTTGGCTGATGGATTCATTTTTATGCTTGGAAATATTAGCGCCGTGAGTTTATTGTGGTCGGAGATTTAATATTGTTCTTTTTTCTTCAGTTGTAAAGAAGATACAGATATTTATGAGTTGCTCATTGCTTGTTGCAATGGGCAGAGTTGTTTGTGTATAGTGAAATTTGTGGTGGTGAAAGTTTTCATGAATTTTTGCGATTTCCGTGTTCGTGTTTGGTAATTGTTGGGTTGTTATTGGTAGGTATACGGGTATTGATCTACCATCGTTAGTTAGGATACATTTCTGATATTAGTCACACCATGTTTTAGATTGGTTGGTTCCTAATATTGAGGGCATTGTTGGAGCTATGTCGATTAAGTGAAAATTGTGTTGAGTTTTTGAGTTACTGGTATTGAGGTCTTCATTTGTGATATATAGGTCACACGAAATTTACAACACCACTAGTTTTCATTTTTGTAATTTTTCGTGTGCTTGATTTTTTGGCGAATATTTGTTTAGCAGTGATGTCATTATTCTTACTGTCGTTTATTTAGTTTGTCCTCTTCATTTGGTTTTCATGTTAGTTTCATTCTATTGCTGGAGTTAAATATTGCACGTTATTTATGGTGAAGGCTCTAGTTTTGGCCACTACCCCACTTATGGCCACCTTGATGTCAAAGGTTAATTTTTAAGCTTCTCTGGAATACCAGCCAGTTCTACTATAGATTATTATAAACTTTGTGAAAGGCTCTCTTCATTTGTCTACATAATCATTCTTTTGTCTGTTTTTGTTTGGAGACACCATTTTGTGAAATGATCAGTGTTGCAGAAGCTGGGTTTTGCAGAAGTTTTCTTTAAGCAACACATGATCTGTTTTTTTGTATTTTACATGTTTAAATAAAACATCAGAAGAAACTTAATCTGTTCAGAGGTAAGATAAGACATTATATTTTCATTTCTTTAAAGTTTTATATCGCTCAGCCTAAAAACATGTTATCAAAATTATGTGGCCATTAACAGATCCATATTTATCCCTGGTTCCGTGTTATGGCCATTTATGTGGCCATAAGTGGAGACATATATGTATCCTGTTTTGGCCACTTCTAAAAACTGATACAAAAACATCAATATTAGTGTTCTGTCCTACATTACACTAGGCTAATTTTATTTAAGTAGGCTTATTAAAATATTTTTGGTATTTTTAAATCAATGTATACCTCATTGTTAGTATTGTCTTGGCATATCATACTAATTTACCTATGCTTGTAAGATACAAAATATGCAATAGGCACTATTCAAATATGCAACATTCTTTAACTAAATCTTTGTGCATTATTTATAGGAAAAATGAGTCAACCAAAGAATAAGAAGTTTCAGTATTCTCCCAGCAATGTTAAAGATGCTCTAAAGGCTATTGATGAGGGAATGAAGGTTGCTACTGCAAACAAGTTGTACAAAGTTCCAAGGACAACATTAAGAAACAAAATTTCTGGTGTATCTCCAAAAGAATCTACAGGGCACTGTGGTCCACTTTCTGTCTTAGGAGAACAAATTGAAAAAAAATTGGTGGACCGGGTTTTGGACTGTTCTAGCATGGGATTTCCAGTTACTAAAGAAAATCTCTGTGCATCTGTGCACAAACTTATTGAGAATGCAGATATGGAAAGTTGTAAGGCTACATTTACTAACAATCGACCTGGAAAAAAGTGGTATTATGGATTTCTTAAGAGGCACAAGGTTCTGTCACAAAAACATGCAGAATATGTCAATAGGTCTAGAGGTTCTGTTACAGAAGAGAAAATAAGAAACTGGTTTCAACAGTATCCATCACTTTAAATGATATGGATGTGTTAAATGACCCAAATAGAATTTTTAATATGGATGAAACTTCTTTTTTTCTGGCTCCTAAAGGAGAATTAATCATAGGTCCTCGTGGCCATCATGTTTATGAAGAGTCGTGTAACTCTGACAAAGATAACGTTACTACATTGTTTGCAGTGAATGCTGCTGGAAAAGTTGCTCCTCTCTTAACACTGTTCAAATATGCAAAGATTCCAGCTTCATTAGTGAAAGCAGCTCCTCCAAACTGGGGCATTGGAAAAACAGAAAATAGGTGGATGACAGGTGAAAGTTTTTTTGAGTATATAACAAATGTATTTGATCCGTTCTTGAAAGAAGCTGAAATTCCCCGGCCTGTAGTAATATTTTTAGATGGGCACTGCTCTCATTTGACACTTCATTTGAGCAGATATTGTAGGGAAAATCAGATCATTCTAGTTGCTCTCCATCCCAATTCTACACACATCTTGCAACCATTAGATGTAGCTGTCTTTGGACCTATGAAAAAAATGTGGAAGAAGATTGTTCAGAAATGGCATTTTGAAAATAATGGCACTGAAATTTCAAAATCTGATGTACCTTCTGTTCTGTCACAAATTATTACAGAACCTAAAATGGTGGCAAATATTCGTGCTGGTTTCAGGGCCACTGGTCTGTTTCCATTTAATGTGAACAATGTAGATTACAGCAAGATAGTTGTTCGTAGTATACCAGCCTCAACCACAGTTCAGACAAATGAGGAACTTCCGAGACATTTCTCATACATAGAAAAGCAAATTGATCCTGTCCTTCTAGATGAGTTCAGAGCAACCAAGAGAAGCAATCATGAGTGGGAAGGAAATCAAGAAGCATTATTACTTTTCAAGTTCTGGAGAAAAATAGCTGATGAGGTTGAAATGCATGGTGCTAGTGGTAACACTGATGACATTCTGACAGATAGCATAGCGCCTCCCTCTGAAGATAATCAAACAGAGAATGTTTCACAAAACGCAGACAGATTTAATCAAAATGTTGATAATATTGACATATTTTCAACACGCAATTCAGATATTCCTTCAACACCCACCAACAGTCTTATTCCTGCAGATATATCAACAACCCCCAACAGTATTTCACTTAATTCAGGTACTCCAATATCCAACCATAGTCCATCTTCAGTGTGTATCCAAGTGACACCACCAAAATCATTAGCAACAGTTTTTGAAAGTGTTATCACTTGGCCAGAACCTAAACAACGAGGCACAAAGAGAAAGAAAGAACATACACCCACTGTTGTGACTAGTGACAAGTGGGTGGAATATCATGAACTGAAGGAAAAAGAGAAGCAGGAGAAGGAGCAGGAAAAAAGGAAGAGAGAAGCTATGAAGGAATTAAAGTCCAAAGAGCAGCACTTGGCATTATCTCACGTAAAAAGGGGGAAAACAAGAAACAGACAAGAGTTAAGTGATAGGCCAACAAGGTCTTCCGAGGAACGAGAATGGACGGACAATGGAAGCAGTTTTGATGACTATGTAGAAGGAGATGAAGATGAAATACCAGAAAATGTGAAACTATCTTCGAGTGAGAATTTGAAAGTAGGGGACTTTATTTTGGTAAAATTTAGTTTAACAGGAAATAGAAGAACAAGACCTGCAATTTTTAAGTATGTATCTGTAATTTTGAAAGTGCTTTCTGACTCTGAATATGAAATTCAGTGCCTAAAAAGTTCTAATGTTCAGAAAACTTGTTTCGAATACATTGAAAATGATGTTTCGACTATAACGGGTGAAGATATTTTAGGGAAACTGCCAGATCCAGTCTTGATGCAAGAAGGACATTCATTAAAAACAAAGTACCCTGGTTCCATTGATACTCGTGAGAAATAAACTTGTGTGGAAATTGATTTAAGTAATTACTGGGACAATTCTTTGCCTAACGAATTTTTTTTTCTGTTCATTCAGTTTCTGTACCTTTTACCTATTTGATGTATGTTTGTTGTCTGTTGTCTTATATACTTGTATAAAGCACAAATTACTTTCTGGCACATGGATTGACAATTATTTTAGCCATAGTTTTATTATAATATGAAGTGGCCATAAGTGGGGAAACAACTGGCCATAGGTAGGGTTAACATGGCCAAAACTGGGGAAATGCGCCATTTATTTTTCAATATTTTTTTCTGCTTTTGTTAAATAACGTAGAATATTTGTTTCTACATGGTTGTAATGTGTAGACTTTGAAGCAATAGATACGATTTTTTAAGTAATTTGTATACTTTCTTCCTATACTAAAAATGTGGTGTATCTCGAACTGCCCTTAATGTGGCCATAACTGGGCCCTCGACCCTATGTTTGTTCACAGATGTAATGAGTGACATCGTCGTCACCATGTTGTATATGCTTGAAATAGTGTACATCATGTTTATGGCATTATTGGTCAAAACAGGTGGGTGGAGTCATAACTTTACGCCAATCTACCTTTTAGAATAGAGAAGTTAATCACTTTATATCCGAAGAACAAAATCAGTTTACATAGTTTGTCTGTGTTTTGATTAATTAAAAATAGTGTTACGTTCCAAGGACCATTGGTCTGCTTGTATCAAAATGGGGTAGATTACATTGGTTTTACACTCTGTCTTTTTTTTGTGTTTGTGGCTACATAATGGCTATTTACAGATTACCAGCCAGCTTATTGGCTGAAAACTACTAATAATGAACATATCGGTCTGTGTCACTGCTCATGTTACTGTTACAGAATGTTTACATCTACTTCTAAATAGCACAAGCGATCCATGTCGTCTTTTATACCACAAGTTTTTTTGTTAAATGTCCTTCTTTAGAGCAGAATTTTCCAGAAGAAGCAATTTCTGTTCAGATTTAAGTTTGTGTAAAGGTTTACAGCAGCCAGTTGCCACTGGTTTTATTCTTCAGTTTCTGTTTACCATGACTGGTTTTAAATTGACAAGTGATTTATCATCAGATGGTAAATATTTATTGCATATTTGTAGCATTCTTGTGGCTCATGTAGTTATGGCAAGAGAACTAAACATATATGCACTGAATGTGGTGAGAAGTATGTACAGTTCACACCTGGCCATAGCTGCAAAACTCCAGCAATTCTGCAAACATGCAATAAATATATACCATCTGATGATTGTGATTCAAGAGTGGTGTAGGTAAATACAGATTGGAAAATAATACAAAAGGTGGCTGATAGCAGTAATTTCTGGAAAGTTTCAAAATTTTTGGGCACCTGTCAGATTATATTAGTGGGAAAATAATAGAAAACTTTTGTGGTTGTTATTGAAAGCTTTTGTGTAGCTTTGTCAGACTTAGTGATAAAAACAATTATTATGTTTGTTCTGAATTTTGATTAAAATAACCTCTTGGTTTACAAACAGCTATGGTGGCACAGGGCTGTTTGTTATGTACATCATTCCACATACTTAGAAGGAGCAAAAGCTGCACATGCAATGCAAATAGAGCAAAAAATATGTTCAGATTACTTTTATTGTTGTTATTGTCAGCAGCAGTGGGAAGTACATCAGTGGGATGGTGGACAGGGCAACAGTTGGCTCTCCTCTTCCTATGCACCGTACTGTGCCTGAGAAAGATGGTGGTGCTTAAAAAGTAAGTCATTATAGGGGGCTCATAGGTGTCAATAAAGAACTGCACTTGGCTGACTCCTAGCCACTGCCACAATCACAGAGTTATTTTATTCAAGGTGTAGTGTGGTTGTGAAAAATCAGTTCAAGGTGAACTGTGATCTGTACTAGTACTATGGTATGAAGATATTTGAGAAGCTCCCATCTAACATACAGCAGGTAATCAGTTATCTCAGGCAATTCAATGGAAAATTTAAAACATACCTCATTAGTGGTTCCTTCCACTGAATGTCTTAGTGGAAGGATTTGATTCCTTCTTTAGATGGATGGCTAGTAGTGTGTTGTAAACTGTCCTGTGTAATTACATATTTAGATTATTGTTTTCTTTGAAAAAATACTTGATTAATGAAGTAAATATTAAGTTTCTGATAAGACAGCCTGCAGCTAACTAATTTAACTGAAGTAGCAGCTGCTTTCTTTTTGATTCACTAGAACACATTTAACTGGTCTCTAATGAAAAACAGCCCACAGTTGCACTAAGTTATGTTTATTTTAAACCTTAATAATATAGCCTTCTTCAGAAGTCATACACACTAATAAATGAAAAATGTCTTAGCCCAGCAGCTGTGTCAAGACCAATAAAATAACTTCAACAGACATAAGCTTGTTTTGAACATAATTAAAATTATGTATGGCACTGTATGTCCTCCGCCACTACCTCTGTTATACTACAGCCACTGGGCTAAGACATTTTTCATTTATTAGTGTGTATGACTTCTGAAGAAGGCTATATTATTATAGCTGAAGGTCAAGGTTTAAAATAAACATAATTTAGTGCAATTGTGGTCTGTTTTTCATTCAAGACAATTTCGTAATGGTTGCTGTTGTCACTGCCATGATGAAAATAATGAGACATTTAACTGGTATAAACAGACCTAGTATTAAGCAGTATTGCGATAGTTTCTTGTAAATATAGTGTACAGCTTGAGCAATGTTTTTTATTAATGTGTGCCTTCACTTGTTCCTTAGCCCTGTAGGTTCACCTTCTTGATGGGATGTACAGAATATGATGAATGCTTAGAAGAAATATCTGTTCTTTTGAAATTGTGATGGTTTATTTATGTCAAGCCACATTAGTAAATGTATATAATGTTAAGGTGCTGTTAGAATACTTAATGCCTTGAACATGCACCTACTCAATGACTGTCTGTAAATCCGTAGCATCACTATCTTGAGCTGCCCACTTGCAATGTGAATGCAATACATGATCAGATTAGCTTATTATATATTTCACCATTTGAGAACTTAATATGTGCCCAAATGTAGGAGTTTTTACTCTTAGGCACTTCATTTGAGATGGATTTGCACCTCACTGGTGACAAAGTGGTGTATTCTACATACAAAATTCATGTTACTGATCAGTACATCCTTAGTTCTTTTCTAATTTGACATGTAGTGATGTTATTCTAATTTGACATCTAGTGATGTTGTTCTACTTATGTTTTCCTTCCATTACTGCAAGTTTCTGTCAAAAAATATTCAATATTTCATTCAATATACCTGTGATTTATTTTCAGAAACACAGTGCAAATCCAGTACCACAACCGAATGACTACAGGATTGCACAACCAAATATTCTCTGCCACCACCCTGTATTTGCTGGGATGGTTACTAGGGATGGGCCACAGCCAATACTCAAGATCATTATTTTTTATTTTACCATCGGTTTACATTCCACTGTGAAAACCCACTGTTATAAAATGTTTATGGAAGTGGATGAAACTTGTATCTCGTATAGGTGTTACTGTTGCGATGAATGTGATTTTTCAGTACGACATGTTAAACACAACTGCAGTAAAGTAAATTTGTTTATTGCGAAATGAGTTATGTCTCTTACATATGTTATATTGTCCCATTTTATATGTGTGTGGTTCACAATACCTGCATCCATCCCCACCCAGAGAAAAAAAGAGAGAGAGAGAGAGTGTGTGTGTGCACATGTAAATTACTCAAAATTTATTTGCTTACTGTAGACATCAGCAGTATTAGGTATAAATGTAATACCTATTAGCGACATATGAATGTTTCTGCTGGACTGAAACTTGAACCTACATTTCTGTCATGGAGCAAGGAAATATTCCATGAAGTTCTGGGTTTGCAGTCAGATGTTACTGCATATTCATCTGTCCTAGCAACCTCATCAAAGATCCACTGTGTAAGTGGTTCGAATAAGGTATAATGAGCCACTTGTAAAACATTCAGCCATTGATACACAGTTTCTTATTTGTCATGTATTCAGTTCTTTTTCCTTGATTCTTTCCACACATCACCTCTCCTCTGCTTGTAACTTCATATTGATCAGTCTGTGAGAGTATGTAATGGTCTATGAAAATGTACACTTATTTAGAACAGTTTCTTGTAGGTATGTTTAGTTTGGGTTGACATTTTGGATGTGACATGATCTTGAACAAATAAAACAAGTAGAAGTAGCAACAGCTACAAATCGAGCACTGGTTATAACAACAAAAGCAGTTGTTTGGTTTAAAATAGTGACGCCAGTAATTGTACCTCGATTGCTTTGTCATTTCACAGCAATAGAAAAAGGAAGATTTATGTTTGACAGTATTATGAAAAGGATAGCGGCTACTCACCATATAGTGGAGTCACTGATTCGCAGCTAGGCACAACAAAAAGACTGTCAATCACAACTTTTGGTTAAACAGATCTTCATTAGATTTAGACAGCATACAACAAACAAATGCAATGTTTGCAGATGTGGCCACAGTCTTTGACAATCAAGGCAAGACTTTGAGCATATTGCACTGCTGCTTGCATGCTGGCCTTGGCAGCCAGAGACTGTGGTCAGGTATGTGTGTTTGAGTTGTGTTTACGCACACAAGAGAGAGAGTGATTCTGATGAAGGGCTGTTTGGCCGAAAGCTTTGTTTGACAGTCTTTTTGTTGTACCTACCTGTGACTCATCTCCATTACGAATTTGTTATAATGTCCAGTGTTGTGTGTGTCTTGTCAGTTAAGTCCTTATTCACCAGAGCCACCCAAAGAAACTTATGAACAAAATTGGTCTTATGAACTTTTGTGTGGTGGTGGAGGGGGGGGGGGGGGGGCAAGTTTGCACTGCTCACATGGAAAAATCTGTCTTGCATGTGTTAATTAAGAAGTACCAGCACAATCGTGGGTCTGTCATTATAGATTTATCATTGAGTCAACATAGAATTAAAAAATAATTTGAAAGTGTTGAATGAAATCAAAATATTTTGTGATTGGCTCTGCATGGGATCTGAACCCTATAACAATCATCTTTTTTTTGTTGTACTATATTTGGATACACTGATGCAAAACTTCAGAAAAGTACATGATATGAAAGCTTCTTGTATAAGGGGCAGTCAACTGAAAACAAAGCTGATGGAAAAAAGTAAGTAAACTGTCTAATATTTCAAAAGTAATCACCATAGCTGTGAATACATTTATGCCACTGTGAGACAAGATGGCCAACCGCTTCATGGAAAAATGTTTGCGGTTGTCTACAAAACCATGATTGTACTCTTGTGTGCACCTCTTGGTGGGAACCAGATGAATGGTCAAGAGTGTTTCTTTAGGGCTCCAAAAATACGGAAATCGCATGAGGAGAGATTGGGACTGTATGGAGGTTGTGTGAAGGCTTCCCAGACCAAACTCTGCAACATAGTTTAAGAAACCTGCCAATAAGACGCCTACCATGGTTGTATAGAGTATGCAATAGAAGTTTCAAAAGGAAACCCTTACACGTTCTCCATAAAGTTCCAATCTCTCTCCATGTGATTTCCATATTTTTAGAGCCCTGAAGAAAGACATTCATGGCTGTCCCTTTGCATCAGATAAAGAGGTGTTGTGTGCCTGGCAAATGCATTCATTTTTCCACCAAGGCTTTGACCATCTTAAGGTAGTTATAGTGGAATAGATGCGTTAATAGCTATGACAAGTACTTCTGTATTGATGAATAGTTTACTTACTTTTTTCCACCCTTTTTGTATTAATTTGACTGCCCCTGTATGCCACTCTCTTAAGTTTGCTTTTGTAGATCTGTGTACATTTTACAGAATTTTATTTCTTTAAATACCATGTTCACCTCAGAAACTTGCAGCTGTGTGCTGGGATAAAGATATCCCAAATTTGGTAGGTTTTTACAATTCAGCTAGATTATCTGCAGTGCTAAAGCAATCAACAGTAGCTTCCTAAACACTGATTGACATGCACCATTTTGGATTTGAGAACTGTAGACTCACTTTTTTGAGGTGGGGGCAGCAGAATACTTAGCAAGTTGGAGTAACTCCATTTCCTATCAATCTACTCCTTAGATAACTTTCTCATTTCTTTTTTATATTATGCTGGTAGTAGATATACCACATTTACATAAAGCACCAAAATTCGTATTTAGGTAATGTTTCAGTAAAATTCATTATTCATCAGATTATCTGAGTTCTGCTAATGCCAATGGTATAGTTAATTTTTCACTGTACGTGTTCTTTTAAGAGAAATCTGTAATTTGCTTTATTCAGAAGCCATATGCTCGGGAACATATTGTGAGCTAATAATTGTTTATTCCCAGAATGACATAGATAATTTGAAAGCTCTCATTTCACTCTTATCAGTAAACATTTTATTATTTGTGAAAAGTCATTAACTAAAATGTTATTCATAATTAAATTTTCCACACCCAGAAAATGATATTATTATTTGGACCTTTAAGTATGTTTATGAAATCTCAGGTGTAGTTGTAATTTTTCTGAACTAGAAAATAGCTTTGGTTATCAGAGTAATTTGACAGTTAAGAAATCAAAAAAACTACTATCCTGCTAAATTTAGAACAGGCTCAGTAAATTCCCACGGCAGTGTGCATGGTATGAATAAAATAATCTGCCCAAATTTTTTAATTTCCCAATCATCCATCACATAGGTAAACCAAATTATTACTTGCTTACCCATGATGTCATAGCCACTAATTTCGAAATCGTTTTCTTTCTACAGCAGTAGGTATTTAGGTCCTAGTAATCGTTACAGTAACATCTCCATGGCAGAGTCACGATTGGCTATTTTCATCTTAATATCTCAATGTAAAAATTCATAGAATGCACTCATCCATTCCACATTTCAATGTCAAAGTCACTAATATGAGCAGATCTTACTGTTACAGTCACTCAGTGTGATTATTTAATGAACTTGTTTCGAAAATCTGTCTGTAGTCATCCACATAACTTCTCTGTGTTAAAGTGTTAGTAAAGCTTCAGTGACAAAGTTCTTTCAAATGCTATTTTCTGAAGATTCACTTTTTTGTAGACTTGGATGACGACTTCACCATGGAAAGAACCTGCCACTGGTTAGAGTTCATCAAGTGTAGTAGCTGACTTGGTTTATTTGAACTATAAAAATAAGTGACAGCAGAAGTTAATCTTCATCATTGTGTGTTTTGGCACTAAGAAATGTGAAGTAATCTCAAGTTTAAATCAATGATGTCATGTCCATCATTGAAATAGATTAAATTGTGATTTCAGTTTCAGATATCACCATGAGTGATTGACACTTACAATGAAAAACAAATTATGTGCATTTTATGTACTCATGTAGAACTGACAAAAATTGTTTGTGTACACATTTTGAAATTCCACTTGTGAAATGTGAACAACAATATTTTAAACTCATTGGCAAATCCAGAAAATGGAAAAAGGAAACTGACCAGGCAAGAGAGAGAGAGAGGGAGAGAGAGAGAGAGAGAGAGAGAGAGAGTGATTGGGAGCATGCTGGGACATAGTAGAGACAGGATAGTGAGCTGCTAGTTGCAGCATCTGCAGGCTATGCTGGCACTGTGGGGGAAGTGGAGTAAAGTAGAGAATGGAAAAGGATTCTGCGAATGCGCCGGTGGGGTAGAAGGTTGTGTAGTGCTGGAGTGGGAGCAGGGGAGGTTAGAAGCCAGTCAGTGAACCAGTCATTGAATTCGAGCATATCATGTTAGGTGGCATGCTGAGCAAATGGATGATCCAGCTGTCTCCTGGCCAGTTTGGCACTGGCCATTCATGTGGACACACTACTTGGCAATGGTCATAACCATATAGAATGACAGAATGTGGTTGCAAATAACTTGGTAGATCACATAACTGCTTTCACATTTGTCCCTGGCTTTGATGGGATGGGAAATACCTGGGACAGGACTGGAGCATGTTGTAGTATAGGTCAGGTTTTTCATCTATTATTGAATAAGCCCCATGGGACAATTTCTTTGGAGCAGTGGTGGAATAGGGGCAGACAAGGATATCACATGAGTTGGGTAGGTAGCAGATTACCTGTGTGTATGTATGTGTTTTGGGGGGAAGGGGGATATTTTTCATATCAGGACACGATGGGAGGTAGTTGAAACCCTGCCATTGTCTGAAGTATCATTAATGAACCCTGATGATGACAAAAAAATTGTTATGAACTGTCATTAATGCAATACAAGTCATCCATTCTTAGCATTTTAAGAAAACTAAATTGTGTGGTTGCCGTAGTCTTCAATCAGTATTTATGTCTCCAAGAATATATATCCTTTCCTTAGACCATTTTGCAAAAAATAAGTCAATTTTCTCCAAGGTCTGCCCAAATGCTTCAATATTAGTGTCTGGCATACAGTGCAAAAGTATAGTTTTGATTTTTAACATGGGTTGAAACAGTACAGCTGCTTTTATTGCATTTTGTAGGGTTGTATCATCCACAATAGGACACTGTAATGCACAAGTACTGTAAGCCCACCAACTTGATTTATGTAGTCTCTTCTGTGATACCTCTTTGGTAGCACATCAATCTGAAGTCATAAAGCTGAAAATCTTAATGATTTCAGGATGGTGTTTGCTCAAAAATGTACACACCACCACAATTTGGTTTCACTTCGTCGTATATTGTCTTCAAGGTCTTATTGTTGGATGATGACCAATTTCTTAACATAACATAAAAAAAATCACAAGTGAGGATATGCTATATTCATAAATAATAATTTGGTTAGTAAAAAGTGTAGTGATCTTGGACTTTGGAAAAGTATATGGAATCATTTTATGCATCTACATTGGCACTAATCCTTTTTTAGGTACAAGCACAATACTGACCATCATGGGAGATGACAGTTTTCATAACTAATGGCTCAATCAGTTAATGAAGTAAGCCACCTTACGCATAAAAATTGGAGTAACAGAAGTACAGCAGTCAAAGATGAAATCTAATAAGCACAGAGTCAAAATCTGCAATGTAAAATGTGTCTACTTCTGGACTTTAATTATAATTATCTTGTAAGTTAATTTTTTCTACAAAATTTTAACTATGTTAATGAAAAGTTGGAATGCTAGTCTTTGCAATGAGTGGTATTATCCTTACCAAATCTATTTATTAGCTGAAAATATTTTACTGCTATTTACTGTAGTAAAATTTTCAATTAGACATAGCTTTTAATTAATATGGTCTTAAACAAAACTAACTATATTTTTGCTGTCAGATACTGAGACTAAAACTGTTACAATGAAATCTGACCTAAATAACAAATGGGCAGATTTATCCTACATCACATACAAATAATACTGAAAATCAGAACCAAAAAACGCCCAGAGACATAAAAGAGAGGAAAAAATTATTGGTAGTAGTTGGGCCGTAATTAAAGCAAGTGGCGGGTGTCAGCTCAAACTGCCACAGTATGCCAGGACCATCCCCCGTGATATGTACAGTTGTAGCTTATCTTCACTGAGCCAGTGTTTATTAACACATAATGTAGTCTTCTTGTTTACACCTAACAGAATACTAAGATTACCAATTTTATTTTTTAATGACTCGACATTTATATAAAAGAATAATCATGAGAAAAAATGGCTCTGAGCACTATGGGACTTAACATCTATGGTCATCAGTCCCCTAGAACTTAGAACTACTTAAACCTAACTAACCTAAGGACATCACACACATCCATGCCCGAGGCAGGATTCGAACCTGCGACCGTAGCAGTCGCGCTGCTCAGGACTGAGCGCCTAGAACCGCTAGACCACCATGGCTGGCAATCATGAGTCATCACCACAAAGGGTTAAAGGTGGATTCTTACACAGCAGCACATCATTGTCTTCGCTTTATACATAGTCTTCTGTTATAAGGAGATATACAGGGTGGTCCATCTGAAGTTTCGGATGAGATTATCTCGAAAACTATACATCAGGTAAAAATAGTGGGTAAGACAAGTTTGAAAGCTCAAAGGGGGACATCAAATGATACTACACATGGCCTCCAGACCTCGCCTCCTTGGGTGGGGCGGGAGGCAGCTTTTAAATCTTAAATGGAAACACCCATTTTTTATTACAGATTCTCCATAAAAAAGTAATCAGGTTTTGTCTGAAACATTTTTTTAAACCATTGATAGATTGTGCTGAAGTCAAGAAAAAAGTAAAATTGGGGAAGAACTCTGATTTCTTTAGAATTATCCCAGAAAGACGCATTAAATCAATACAAAATGTGCACCAATTCTTTTGTTATGCCAAATTAAGCTATTTTTGTACAAAATGTACTGTATCCTACTTTTAGTGTTACCCAGGAACGACGACATGGGCGCAGTAGAATGATGTTCCCATGGGGTGCTTCATTCGTGTGAGTCCACTTTCCTCTCACATGTTGGGGTGCTTCATTAGTGTGAATCCCCTTGCCTCTCACATGTGGGGGTGCTCCATTAGCATGAGTCCCTTGGCTCTCACAATTTGGGGTGCTTCATTAATGAAATTAGCCATGAAGAAATTATTCAAAATTATCCCCATTTGCTTCAATGTGTAAAGTCAATCGTCTGTGAAAGTTGTCCACAGTTTTGAGCAGCACATCCCATGATATGGCTGCAAATAGTCTTCGAATGCATTGCTCCATATCGTTTCGCATTGTGGGCTGTCTGTCATACACAATAAATTTTAAACAACCCAACAAGAAAAAATCAAGTGTTAGGTTTGGTGAATGCGGAGGCCACTGAATTGGTCCACCGCGTCCATCCACTGACCAGGGTACCGTAAATTTAAAACGTTCCACGCAGTTTTAGCATAATGAGGAGGTGCTCCATCCTGTTCAAACCACATTCGTTGCCCAGTTTCTAAATGAACATCTTCCATTAACTCCAACAATTCATTGTGGAGAAGTTGTAAATAAGATTCCACAGTTTCATTTCGGTCAAAAAAATATGGTCCTATCAAGTAACCACTTAACATTCCACACCAGGCCATTAATGACCATTTGTGTTGATTGTCAATGGGTCAGTGCCAGTGTGGATTGACAAGGAACCAATAATGACAATCATGATGATTTAGTTCGCCATTGTTTTTGAAAGTGGCTTCATCGGTGAACATAATGTATCTAAAAAAGTCATTGTCACCTCTTATCATTTCCAAGGCCCATTGGCAGAAATGTATGCATATTTGCATATCTTTTGGCATTAATACCTGTGTCAGTGTGATATGATATTTATATGTCTTCAGAATCCTCAAAACAGTTGATTTCAGTATTACAGTTTGTCTCTGAACCGCAGGACTACTAATTTCGGGATCCAGTTGAACACAGGTGAGAATGGTAAGGGTACGAGCATCATTTTCATTGTATTCGAGATGACGAGGTGGATGGTGCATGTATCCATTTTGAGCTCGTTGAGTGCAATTTCGAATAATGTTTTTGCTTGGATGTCGTCTGTTTGGGAAACTATCCACATCCAACTGTGCAGCTGCAACGTATTTGTTATGGCATTCACCTAAAATTAACATCATATCAACAATCTCTGTAGGAGGATAGTGAGCCATGTTTCGCTAAAGAATAACTTACTTTTGTCAGTTCATGTTTATGGTTCACAATCTGAAAGTGAAGTGACGTGCGACTGCATTGCACCGACCTTTATACTGAGCCATAGTTCGAAGTTTGGCCATGGTAACACCACATTCGAGTGAGTAATGCAATTGTGAAGAGTTCCCTAATGATATTTTAACACCATTTCACCTCCCTCCATCAAAACCTGTGGCGGGTAGGATATATTTTGTAAAAAAAATATCCTAATTTAGCGTAATGAAAGAATTTGTGCACATTTTGTATCGATCTGATGAGTCCTTCTCAGATCATTCTAAATAAATCGGAGTTCTTCCGCAATTTTAATTTTTCTCATTTCAGCACCATCTGTCAGTGGTTTAAATAGACATAACTTGATTACTTTTTTTATGGAGAATCCGAATCTGTAATAAAAAAAGGGGGTTTCCATTTAAGATTTAAAAGTTGCTCCTCCACCTTCAACCCCCCCCCCGCCCCCCCGCTCCCCCACCCCACCCTATGGGTCAGGGGCCGGGGGTCACGTGTACTATCATTTGATGTCCCCCTTTTAGCTTACATACTTGTCTTACCCACTATTTTTACGTAATGTATAGTTTTCGAGATAGTCACATCTGAAACTTAAGATGGACCACCCTGTATGAAAAGATGACCAAATAATGTTATGAATATAATAGAGGGAAACATTCCACGTGGGAAAAATATATCTAAAAACAAAGATGAAGATAAAGATGATTTACATCATCTTTGTTTTTAGATATATTTGGCCAAATAATGTTGTTGTTGTTGTTGTTGTTGTTGTTGTTGTTGTTGTAGTCTTCAGTCCGGAGACTGGTTTGATGCAGCTCTCCATGCTACTCTATCCTGTGCAAGCTTCTTCATCTCCCAGTACCTACTGCAACCTACATCCTTCTGAATCTGCTTAGTGTATTCATCTCTTGGCCTCCCTCTACGATTTTTACCCTCCACGCTGCCCTCCAATGCTAAATTTGTGATCCCTTGATGCCTCAAAACATGTCCTACCAACCAATCCCTTCTTCTAGTCAAGTTGTGCCACAAACTTCTCTTCTCTCCAATCCTATTCAATACCTCCTCATTAGTTACGTGATCTACCCACCTTATCTTCAGCATTCTTCTGTAGCACCACATTTCGAAAGCTTCTATTCACTTCTTGTCCAAACTAGTTATCGTCCATGTTTCACTTCCATACATGGCTACACTCCATACAAATACTTTCAGAAACGACTTCCCGCCACTTAAATCAATACTCGATGTTAACAAATTTCTCTTCTTCAGAAACGCTTTCCTTGCCATTGCCAGTCTACATTTTATATCCTCTCTACTTTGACCATCATCAGTTATTTAACTCCCTAAATAGCAAAACTCCTTTACTACTCTAAGCGTCTCATTTCCTAATCTAATTCCCTCAGCATCCCCCAATTTAATTTGACTACATTCCATTATCCTCGTTTTGCTTTTGTTGATGTTCATCTTATATCCTCCTTTCAAGACACTGCTCATTCCGTTCAACTGCTCTTCAAAGCCCTTTGCTGTATCTGACAGAATTACAATGTCATCGGCGAACCTCAAAGTTTTTATTTCTTCTCCATGAATTTTAATACCTACTCCGAATTTTTCTTTTGTTTCCTTTACTGCTTGCTCAATATACAGATTGAACAACATCGGGGAGAGGCTACAACCCTGTCTTACTCCCTTCCCAACCACCTTTCGCTCCCTGTATTTTACCCCTGCCACCTTCAGAATTTTAAAGAAAGTATTCGAGTTAACATTGTCAAAAGCTTTCTCTAAGTCTACAAATGCTAGAAACGTAGGTTTGCCTTTTCTTAATCTTTCTTCTAAGATAAGTCGTAAGGTTAGTATTGCCTCACATGTTCCAACATTTCTATGGAATCCAAACTGATCTTCCCCGAGGTCCGCTTCTACCAGTTTTTCCATTCATCTGTAAAGAATTCGCCTTAGTATTTTGCAGCTGTGACTTATTAAACTGATAGTTCGGTAATTTTCACATCTGTCAACACCTGCTTTCTTTGGGATTGGAATTATTATATCCTTCTTGAAGTCTGAGGGTATTTCGCCTGTCTCATACATCTTGCTCACCAGATGGTAGAGTTTTGTCATGACTGGCTCTCCCAAGGCCATCAGTAGTTCTAATGGAATGTTGTCTACTCCAGGGGCCTTGTTTCAACTCAGGTCTTTCAGTGCTCTGTCAAACTCTTCACGCAGTATCTTATCTCCCATTTCGTCTTCATCTACATCCTCTTCCATTTCCATAATATTGTCCTCAAGTACATCGCCCTTGTATAAACCCTCTCTATACTCCTTCCACCTTTCTGTCTTCCCTTCTTTGCTTAGAACTGGGTTGCCATCTGAGTTCTTGATATTCATACAAGTGGTTCTCTTATCTCCAAAGGTCTCTTTAATTTTCCTGTAGGCAGTATCTATCTTACCCCTAGTGAGACAAGCCTCTACATCCTTACATTTCTCCTCTAGCCATCCCTGCTTAGCCATTTTGCACTTCCTGTCGATCTCATTTTTGAGACGTTTGTATTCCTTTTTGCCTGCTTCATTTACTGCATTTTTATATTTTCGCCTTTCATCAATTAAATTCAATATTTCTTCTGTTACCCAAGGATTTCTATTAGCCTTCATCTTTTTACCTACTTGATCCTCTGCTGCCTTCACTACTTCATCCCTCAGAGCTACCCATTCGTCTTCTACTGTATTTCTTTCCCCCATTCCTGCCAATTGTTCCCTTATGCTCTCCCTGAAACTCTCTACAAGCTCTGGTGCTTTCAGTTTATCCAGGTCCCATCTCCTTAAATTCCCACCTTTTTGCAGTTTCTTCAGTTTCAATCTGCAGTTCATAACCAATAGATTGTGGTCAGAATCCACATCTGCCCCTGGAAATGTCTTACAATTTAAAACCTGGTTCCTAAATCTCTGTCTTGCCATTATATAATCTATCTGATACCTTTTAGTATCTCCAGGATTCTTCCAGGTATACAACCTTCATTTGTGATTCTTGAACCAAGTGTTAGCTATGATTAAGGCATGCTCTGTGCAAAATTCTACAAGGCGGCTTCCTCTTTCATTTCTTCCCCCCAATCCATATTGACCTACTATGTTTCCTTCTCTCCCTTTTCCTACTGACGAATTCCAGTCACCTATGACTATTAAATTTTCGTCTCCCTTCACTACCTGAATAATTTCTTTTATCTCGTCATACATTTCATCAATTTCTTCATCATCTGCAGAGCTAGTTGGCATATAAACTTGTACTACTGTAGTAGGCATGGGCTTTGTGTCTATCTTTGCCACAATAATGCGTTCACTATGCTGTTTGTAGTAGCTAACCCGCACTCCTATTTTTTTATTCATTATTAAACCCACTCCTGCATTACCCCTATTTGATTTTGTATTTATAACCCTGTAATCACCTGACCAAAAGTCTTGTACCTCCTGCCACTGAACTTCACTAATTCCCACTATATCTAACTTTAACCTATCCACTTCCCTTTTTAAATTTTGTAACCTACCTGCCCGATTAAGGGATCTGACATTCCACGCTCCGATCCGTAGAACGCCGGTTTTCTTTCTCTTGATAACGACGTCCTCTTGAGTAGTCCCCGCCCGGAGATCCGAATGGGGGACTATTTTACCTCCGGAATATTTTACCCAAGAGGACGCCATCATCAGTTAATCATACAGTAAAGCTTCATTTCCTCGGGAAAAATTATGGCTGTAGTTTCCCCTTGCTTTCAGCTGTTTGCAGTACCAGCACAGCAAGGCCGTTTTGGTTAATGTTACAAGGCCAGATCAGTCAATCATCCAGACTGTTGCCCCTGCAACTACTGAAAAGGCTGCTGCCCCTCTTCAGGAACCACATGTTTGTCTGGCCTCTCAACAGATACCCCTCCGTTGTGGTTGCACCTACGGTACGGCCATCTGTATCGCTGAGGCACGCAAGCCTCGCCACCAACGGCAAGGTGCATGGTTCATGGGGGGGGGGGGGACCAAATAATGTAATACTTAAATTTCAGTCATTGCATGGAATGTAAACAAACAGTGATATACTGATGTCATGTAATAATACCAGTTAGATCTTATCAACTGTTTATCATGAAATAAACTAGAACTATTTATTGTATGTGGGTAAAAGACAGTATGGCATTCCCCAACTGCATTTTTTTAGATTATGGACAATATATGTCATGCACTCCTGAGATACTTCTTTATTATCCCATATGTGCTTTCTGAATTTACCTTGCAGTTCGTTTTTATAGCTAAAAGTGCACTAAATATGGCATGAACATAGACATCGTGCTACTCTACAAATCAATATTTTACATCTAGTTCCAAATAGCTTGCCACCCACACAGCCCCAAGATGTGTGTACCTTTTTGTTACGAAGGAGTGACCATCTTAGTCTGCAGTAATATGCTGAGCAGTGTGCTTGGTCCACTATGAGCAGTTGCATTATTTGTTAATGGGGTGATTTTCTTATTAGGCCCTCCAGTCAGTTATATTATTAGTCATACTGGGATGAGCTGTCCGTATGATCTTTTGCAGACTTGCTAACTGTAGCTTAGGAGTCCTGCTTTTGAGTAGGCCTCATCCGTTGAACTGAATCCCCCCTACCAGATAGAGCTTGCACACAACAAAACCCCCACCACTTCCACTGTACCGACCCATACAATAGTATCTGCACAGGTATGGAACAATACTTTACTCCTAACACTCTGCTTCCCCATTCAGCTTGGCCACATGCAACCAAACTGTCACCTATGCACCCTAACCTAATCCTCTGGTTACACTACAGATCAGTCATCACAACAAAATGCCTATTCAATCTTGTTATGTCAGTGTTCATTGAGGGAGATAAAGTGTCTGATTTTGAAAACATTTATATCCCTGTGTTATCAATGTTTATGTATTTTTTATGTTGTTGCTTGTCTACAATAGCTCTGAACTTTGTCACCATCAGCTATCTTTCATTGCTTCAAATTAATATTTACTAATTTTTGTGGCTCTTCATCTGATTCCTCACCAGATGTTAGTTGATATTGCAAAATAGGAGAGATACCGATCGTGAATATGAATTATGATTGTTGTCACTGGCAAGGAAAGTATAGGAAAAGTGACTGATATGAGTGGTTTCACACTCAGGAAACATGAAGAATAAAGGCTACTTACAGAAGAACAGAAGCATATTCTACTACATTGTGTATTCTAGATTTCAAGCTTTCCTTACTCTTCAGCTTGACAAAAATTAAAATAAAAATTCCAAGCAGCACTCACGCCAGTCTCATATGTCTGGCATCTCCAGGTGCCGCTTTTCTCTCCCACTGAAGGCATAATAGCACAGGGCGTGTTGACACCCACACAAGTTTAACCATACTTAACTGCACATCATGGCTCTCACCTCGGTGCGAAACGTCCACGTCACGACTCGCCATCTAAAACTTTCTCAACGTTGTTCTTATGTCACATGGCATTGTAAGAAAATAACACAAACGTCAACCTCTCGGAAATGGTATAACATCCCAGAAATAGTTAACGGTCTCTTTCTAGATGTCTCATATTGTGTGAACGGAAATTCTTCCCATAACAGAATCTGTTTGCGAAAATAACATCGAATCCACTCTTCCCAACGCTCCTAACGTGGTACACTTCCAGCTCCCAACATACGCAAACGTTCTCTCCTATATCCCACCACAGTAAATCGGGCTTTCTGATTCGCTCTTATCGAATTTACCCGCCGAATTAGTGATGCAGCCGGTATCGAAGCATGATCCACTTTTTCTTTCCGAGGCTTTCTGCGCTTATTTTGCACAGATCGCTTAACTGCACTGACAGCTAAACACGCAAAATTGCCTACACATTATCAAATACATACCAGATTCACAAGAATGTTGGAAGAGAGGAAGACAATGTAACTAAAATTAAATATAAGCATTGCTGCTACATTCTGACATCGGGCAATGTGCAGTTAATCTCTCCTCTTGACGATTGCGTCTCAGTATCTATAGCGCATATAATTTTCCACGTAATAAATCGGTCACCATTATCCATGTACTCAATCTATACTTCCCTCACGATAGGACACGCAGTCATCCTCTCTAATCATCCCATAACATAAACAATAGTAACTTTACAATGCAATATATACGCACTTTAAACTGTGTAAGGCACGCTAACTTTAAAATACCATACATGCACATTCTACACAAACAGCGCACTTATTTTTTATATGTGTACAGCGCCCGAAAAAATTATGGTATGCCCACACTCACACTGCCTGTATATCTCGATGCTTTCCCAGTCCTAGAGAGACACTGTCATCCTTTCTTTCTTTCTACAGTCGCTACTCTTACTGGTAATAAACAACTGACAAATAAACTTCGCAATTTTGTCTACAGGTCATCAAATACATACTAGACTCGCAGGAATATTGGAACGTTAAACCGATCTCCAAGCAGGGAATATATCACAGAGTACCGTCTTGATCTAGTAAATATGCAACTCTTATACCTCACCATACCAAATCACCCCCTTTACGAGGTGCATTCAAGTTCTAAGGCCTCCGATTTTTTTTTCTCCGGACTGGGAAGAGATAGAAACATGCGCATTGTTTTAAAATTAGGCCGTGTTCATTGTCAATACGTCCCAGAGATGGCAGCACCGTGCGGCAGATGGAATTTTACCACCAGCGGCGAGAATGAAAACTGTTTTAAATATTTAAAATGGCGACGTTTTCCTTACTTGAACAGCGTGCAATCATTCGTTTTCTGAATTTGCGTGGTGTGAAACCAATTGAAATTCATTGACAGTTGAAGGAGACATGTGGTGATGGAGTTATGGATGTGTTGAAAGAGCATTCGTGGGTGCGACAGTTAATGAAGGCAGAACATCGTGTGATAACAAACCGAAACAACCTCTCGCTCGCACAAGCCGGTCTTACGACATGATCAAGAAAGTGGAGAGAATTGTTTTGGGGGATTGCCGAATGACTGTTGAACAGATCGCCTCCAGAGTTGGCATTTCTGTGGGTTCTGTGTACACAATCGTGCATGACGACCTGAAAATGCGAAGTGTCATCCAGGTGGGTGCCACGAATGCTGACGGATGACCACATGGCTGCCCGTGTGGCATGTTGCCAAGCACTGTTGACATGCAGCAACAGCATGAATGGGACTTTCTTTTCATCGGTTGTGACAATGGATGAGACGTGGATGCCATTTTTCAATCGAGAAACAAAGCGCCAGTCAGTTCAATGGAAGCACACAGATTCAGAGCCACCAAAAAAATTTTGGGTAACCGCCAGTGCTGAAAAAATGGTGTCCATGTTCTGGGACAGAGAGGGCATAATCCTTACCCATTGCGTTCCAAAGGGCACTACGGTAACAGGTGCATCCTAGGAAAATGTTTTGAAGAACAAATTCCTTCCTGCACTGCAATAAACACGTCTGGGAAGGGCTGTGCGTGTGCTGTTTCACCAAGACAACGCACCCGCACGTCGAGCTAACGTTACGCAACTGTTTCTTGGTGATAATAACTTTGAAGTGATTCCTCATGCTCCCTACTCACCTGACCTGACTCCTAGTGGCTTTTGGCTTTTTCCAACAATGAAAGACACTCTCCGTGGCCACACATTCACCAGCTGTGCTGCTATGGCCTCAGCGATTTTCCAGTGGTCAAAACAGACTCCTAAAGAAGCCTTCGCCGCTGCCATGGAATCATGGCGGCAGCGTTGTGAAAAATGTGTACGTCTGCAGGGCGATTACGTCGAGAAGTAACGCCAGTTTCATCTATTTCGGGTGAGTAGTTGATTAGAAAAAAAATCTGAGGCCTTAGAACTTGAATGCACCTCGTACATCAGCCAAATTAAGTCTCTCTCAGAACTGATGTGCAAGGAGAGTTTCGTCTCCCCATGGCACAAACGCATTACAGTTTCCACTTTCTTGCTCGCATTTCTACAGACATCTCCAGCCGAGTCGGTTACAAGAACGCCCATATTTTCCCTATAATATTATACCATTCTAGTTGTGCTTGTCGATATCAAGCACCAGGCAGCTCCTACCGATCACTCACGCAACATAATTCTGAACATATAGACCGGGAATTATTTCTTTACAAAGACGAAACTTTAGCTAAGTGGAGCCTGCTCTAGACAGCTCAATAACTGGAAACAAACAGGCAATCCAACCTTGTGATAAAATCGGTGATTTTGGAAAGTCATTCGGCTAAGGGACATCGTATGTGACTGGTATTTGCAACTCCCCCACACTGCTAGATATTTATCCAGTATGTGTAACGTATTCTTTCTAGATACCATGTCAGAGGCTCTGTTATACAGGATGGTCCATTGATCGTTTTGGAACAAATATCTCATGAAATAAGCGCCAAACGAAAAAACTACAAAGAACGAAACTTATCTAGCTTGAAGAGGGAAACCAGATATATCTATGGTTGGTCCGCTAGGTGGTGCTGGCATAGGTCAAACGGATATCAATTGCCTCTTTTTAAATAGGAACCCTATTTTTTTATTATATATTCATGTAGTATGTAAAGAAATATGAATGTTTTAGTTGGACCACTTTTTTCGCTTTGTGATAGATGGCGCTCTAATAGTCACAAACATATGGCTCACAATTTTAGACGAATAGTTGGTAACATGTAGGTTTTTCAAATTAAAATACAGAACGTAGGTACGTTTGAACATTTCATTTCGGTTGTTCCAATGTGATACATGTACCTTTGTGAACTTATCATTTCTGAGAACGCATGCTGTTACAGCATGATTACCTGTAAACACCACATTAATGCTATAAATGCTCAAAACGATGACGGTCAACCTCAATGCTATTGGCAATATGTGTAACGTAATTCCTCTCAACAGCGAGTAGTTCGCCTTCCGTAATGTTCGCACAAACATTGACAATGCGCTGACGCATGTTGTCAGGCATTGTCGGTGGGTCACGATAGCAAATATCCTTCAACTTTCCCCACAGAAAATAATTCGGGGACGTCGGATCCACCTGTCATGGAATATGCTATTCATTACCGCTTCAACTGCACGCGAGCTATGTGCCGGACATCCATCATGTAGGAATTACATCGCCATTCTGTCATGTAGTGAAACATCTTGTAGTAACATCGGTAGAATATTACGTAAAAAATCAGCATACATTGCACCATTTAGATTGCCATAGATAAAATGGGGGCCAATTATCCTTCCTCCCATAATGCCACACCCTACATTAACCAGCCAAGGTCGCTGATGTTCCTCTTGTCGCATCCATCGTGGATTTTCCGTTGCCCAATAGTGAATATTATGCCGGTTTACGTTACCGTGTTGGTAAATGACGCTTCGTCGCTAAATAGAACGCGTGCAAAAAATCTGTCATCGTCCCGTAACTTCTCTTTTGCCCAGTGGCAGAACTGTACACGACGTTCAAAGTCGTCACCATGCAATTCCTGGTGCCTAGAAATATGGTATGGGTGCAATCGATGTTGATGCATTCTCAACACCGACGTTTTTGAGATTTCCGATTGCCGCGCAATTTGTCTGCTACTGATGTGCGGATGAGCCGCGACAGCAGCTAAAACACCTACCTGGGCCTCATCATTTGTTGCAGGTCGTGGTTGACGTTTCATATGTGGCTGAACACTTCCTGTTTCCTTAAATATCGTAACTATCCGGTGAACTGTCCGGACACTTGAATGATGTCGTCCAGGATACCGAGCAGCATACATAACATCCGCCCGTTAGGCATTTTGATCACAGTATCCATACATCAACACAATGTGGACCATTTCCGCAATTGGTAAACGGTCCATTTTAACATGGGTAATGTATCACGAAGCAAATACCGTCAGCACTGGCGGAATTTTACGTGATACCACGTACTTATACGTTTGTAGCTATTACAGCGCCATCTATCACAAAGCGAAGAAAGTGGTCCAACTAAAACACTGATATTTCTTGACGTACTACACGAATATGTAATAAAAAATGGTGATTCCTATTTTAAAAAAACGCAGTTGATATCCGTTTGAGCTATGGCAGCGCCATCTAGTGGGCCAAACATAGCGCCATCTGGTTTCCACCTTCAAGCTAGACGAGTTTCGTTCTTTGTAGTTTTTTCGTTTGATGCTTATTTCGTGAGATATTTAGCCCAGTCACTATCAATGGACCACCCTGTATATCCACTGAGCTAAAGGCGATGACTGAGTGACAATGATCACAAACAGTAGTAAATCGTATGCTTATTTAGGTCGTAAGAAATGTACACTAGCTTTTCACACCTCTAGTGTTATGCTATCCGCTAGAAATGATGTCTATGATTTGGAATCTGGTCCTCCCATTCAGCCACATACCTGCGCTGGATCACAGCCACGAGTGAATCATATTTCTGGCGCTCTCATATTCAAAACGGGTCACCTTTCTCGAACCTATCTGCTACAATAAAAATCCAACATGGTCTTACTAAGTCCCTACACATCTTGCAACTACTTCCATTTCTACTGCTTTGCGCATTTGATCATGCGATTTTAAGTCGGGACTGAGCAGAAGTCGGACAAAGCCATATCCACCACCTTCTGCAGCCCATCTAGTAACAAATCGAACTGAGTTAGAGCGACAGGACCGTGTTTTGACTATTCGGCGGGAATGCACGCATTGTCGTGAGTTCCCAAACTACATAGAAGTACTACAGATCCAATTCAAATATATAAACCCAACATGCTATCATCGTTATTTTCTACCCCCCCCCCCCCCCCAACAGACAAAAATTAACAAGTACAGAAGCTCAAATAACTTGATCCGATATAGAACTCACATAGACGCCATTACTCGCGCGATGACGCAAGGCTGCGTTGGGGGTCCAATGCGGAGAGAGACAGACAGAGAGAGAGAGAGATTTCGCAATGCTTCCCAGAACAGCACAGCGTGCAGCCCTCCAGGCATCCCTAATGGCATACTTCGTCCCTCACTGAATTTACCTGTCGAACTGCTGCTGCTACTGCTCCCTGTGTGGAACAAACCTATTAAATACACACGTATTGATAGACTACAGAGGTTAGTTTAAAGTTTCATCACCTCTACTCTAGGAGTATGATCGTATCCCACATACTATACTATAAATCGCAAGAAACGCCCCCTGTGGTCCCGTTTAGTTGTTTGAAACACTGTTTTCTAACATGCCAAACTTTTCTTTTTTCTGCCACGACTTCTTCTTCTATGTCAGATTCTAACCACTGTGATCGAATAGATGATAGCTCGGCGTCCCATTTCGAGTTATTCGTAATTTTGCACTCATGTACGCGATCGCTGTTTAGGTGATATTAACCCTCAGAAGTGGTCACCCATCCACAAAACTTCTTCCCCAACACAAACAAGCTGTCACTCAATCATTATGTGGTAGCCAATGCGCGGATATGGTGGGAAAGACGCCATCGATGTACTGTAATATTAAGCAACAGCCTTGATAGTGCGAAGGATTTTACACTAAGTTCAGCACCAGCCAATGATGTGACAGCATGTTTCCCCAATTTCATTATAGCTAAGCCATGCCCCTCTCTATGGTGCGAGCATCATGTCGAACATGGGTAGATGACTGAGCAGTACATCCATTAACTCTTATTTCTCGCACACATAAATAATCAAAGTATACGAGACAGCGCTCTGCATATTTCTATCACCTCGAGCATAGTGTTTAATTCACGATCAATCTCTCAGCGTATGGGAGTCACAGAGCATTCTCCCCAGCTTAGAGTAAAAGGCCAACCTCACACAGTCATTGATCAACCCACCCTGCACCACCATTAGAGAATTAATCTCCAAGCGATCTGAAGAAGAGTGCTACACTCCACGTCTCGTGAATGAATATAGCTCTCCAAGTTTCAACCCATCCAAGTGCATGAGGTTTCTCGAGATGTAAGCATGTTCAGGAGCCTAAAACTCCTTATCGATCCAGGATGAGATTTTCACTCTGCAGTGGAGTGTGCGCTGATATGTGCCGGACCGAGACTCGAACTCGGGACCATTGCCTTTCGTGGTCTAGTGCTCTACCATCTGAGCTACCCACAGTGAGAAAAGTGACCAGGGAATAGGTATATATTGACCAAATATAGAGCCTAATGCGGTGAAATTGAGGAAGTACTTTGCCATCTTCTGGTTTGCACCGAACAATTTGTATATCGGGCCAAGTATGTTGCAACAGGAGGAATCCTCGAAAACGTGGTCATCGAAACGAAGGGAATAAGGGTAGCAGTCAGTTTCTTTCCAATTGAGGCTGCCATATACTGTATGTCTATTGAGGTACCAGTGATTCCTAATGCATCAGTCAAGTGACATTGCCTGCGTTCTACTCGTATACAGCTATGTGTTCCGCGTGTCTTTTAAAGCACTGTCTACTTGCAATCGTTAACGGTAAACCTTTCGGGCATCAGAGGACTTCCATCTCATGTGTGAAGAAACTTGACCCACTCCTCTAACGGAGCTTTGATTTATGCGATCGCCCCTGTTGCATCTTGGGGGTAAAATGGAGACTTCAGGGTCATAACTAACTTAGCGGTAAGAGCTTGTGATGCGCTGCAATCCCTGTGTACACATTTGCCCGACTGATGCGCTGTTTACAGAGTTAGTGACGGAATGAGTTGTAATTTTCACAAATCGGACGCTGCTGCTTTGCATTTATCTGTCTCCTTGTAGAATGTATCCCCCGCTAGCAACTATCATTTTATGTAGGCCTTATGCAGACATCGTATAATTGCTGAACCATGGGCAGATGTGAACAGTGGACACTACACGTCTCCGAAAAGCTATATTGCGCTCCTATCATGCAAAGGAAATGTTTTACCATTCGATAAGATAGTTCAGCGTGGAGAAAGTGTGAAGAAGGATGTATGTCTGATAGGCAGGAAAGGTATTCGATCCAATACTATACCCCGTTTTGAAGTGCAGGACGTTGTAGTCTTAGGAGTGTGTGTGTTTATGTTCTCTATATTACCAATACCTTCCAGGTACAGATCCTATTACCAATACCTTCCAGGTACAGATCCTATTACCAATACCTTCCAGGTACAGATCCTAGACTCTACAACAATAATTTAGAATTGATAGATTTGTTCATTTAGGTAAAAATGTGTCCAATTCAATTCGTTTCAAACTCCATTGCGTATAAAACAAGTCTTTTCTTGTTCTTCTTAACTGTATGCTATAACATTACGGCATTTTGAAATATGTTGCTATACATCCATAAGGAGTGTTAGGCTCCACGACATGCTCACAACTCGAGAAATCTCATGCACTTGGATGGGTTTACCGATCGGATTTACCGATTTTATCACAAGGTTGGATTGCCTGTTTGTTTCTAGTTATTGAGCTGTCTAGAGCAGACTCCACTTAGCTAAAGTTTCGTCTTTGTAAAGAAATAATTCCCAGTCTATATGTTCAGAATTATGTTGTGTGAGTGATCGGTAGGATGCTGCCTGGTGCTTGATATCGACAAGTACAGCTAAAATGGTATAATAATATAGGGAAAATATGGGTGTTCTTGTAATAGACTCGTCTGGAGATGTCTGTAGAAATGCGAGCAAGAAAGCGGAAACTGTAATGCGTTTGTACCATGGGGAGACGAACCTCTCCTTGCACATCAGTTCTGAGAGAGACTTCATTTGGCTGATGTAAAGGGGGTGATTTGGTATGGTGAGGGATATGAATTGCATGTTTACTAGATCAAGACGGTACTCGGTGATATATTCCCTGGTTGGAGATCGGTTTGACGTTCCAATATTCTTGTGAGTCTGGTATGTATTTGATGACATGTAGACAACATTGCAAAGTTTAGTTGCCGGTGCAAAATGGTGATCAGTGTAAAACAGTTCATTACTGTTGAGTGTAGCGCATGTAGAAAGAAAGAACAGGATGACAGTGCTTCCCTACGACTGGGGGAGTATCGCCACACATAGGCAGTGTGAGTGTGGGCATAAGATAATTTTTTCTGGTGCTGTACAAATATAAAAGATAACTGCGCTGTTTGTGTAGAATGTGCATGTATTGTATTTTAAAGTTAGTGTGGCTTACACTATGTGAACTGTGTATGTACTGCATTGTGAAGTTACTATTGTTTATCTTATGGGATGACTAGAAAGGATGACTGTGTGTCCTATCGTGAGGGACATGTAGAATGAGTACATGGATAACAGTGAGCGATGTTTTACGTGGAAAATTATATGCGGTATAGATAATGAGGCGCAGTTGTCAAGCAGAGACATTAACCGTACATTGTCTGGTGTCAGAATGTAGCAGTAATGGTAATATTTGATTTTAGTTACACTGGTAATTGTCTTCCTCTCTTCCAACATTCTTGTGAATCTGGTATGTATTTGATAAGGTGCAAGCAATTTTGGGTGTTTAACTGTCAGTGCAATTTAGCGATCTGTGCAAAATAAGCACAGAAAGCTTCGGAAAGAAAAAGTGGGTCATGCTTCTATACCGTCTGCACCACTAATTCGGCGGGTAAATTCGATAAGAGCAAATCTGAATGCTCGATTGATTGTGGTGAGTTATAGGAGGGAACATTTGTGAATTTTGGGAGCTGGAAGGGTAGCACATTAGGAGCGTTGGGAAGAGTGGATTCGATGTTATTTTCGTAACCAGGTTCTGTTATGGGAGGAATTTCCGTGCACACAACCTGAGACATCAAGAAAGGGAACTTTAACTATTTATGGGACATTATACAATTTTCGAGAGGTTAACTTGGGAGTTATTTTTTTAAAGAGAAATGTGAGGTTAGAATAAGTTGAGAATGTTTTAGATGGTGAGTCGTCCAGCAGATTTTTCGCGGCGAGGCGAAAGCTGTGCTGGGTAGTTAAACGTGTGTGTATGTCAACACGCCCTGTCTTCGGTGGTAGAGACTAGTGGTACCTGGAGATGCCTGGCATATGAGAATGGCGTGAGCGCTGCTTGGAATGAAACTTTCACGTGTTCGACGACGCTGACTCAGGGCCCACTTCGCGAGGGATGTTGCGTGAGTCGTCGTCGGCATCTAGGTGAACACGTGTTGGGATTGGAATTTCACGGGTGTGGTGTATGAATGCAACTGTCACCACTTCATGTTTGTGAAAGCCAAGCAGGGGCCGTGCGCGGTTTGACGGCTGACTTCGCGGGGGACAGTGTGTGGTGGCGGGTGCTTGCGCACGTGTGTTGCGTTATTCTGTGAGCGGCCCTGTAGGCTGTGCCATGCCTTATTTGGATAGTTTTTGAGTACTGGGCGTGTTTGTATACATGTGTACTGCATTGTTCAGGAGCAGTTTGCTATTGTGTACTGAAATTAGGAATTGTTTGCGTGGCTGTGTGCTGTGCAACATGAGCCCATGCACATCCGGATGGGTATTTGGTGATAGTGTGATAAACATAATTCATGCCTAAATAAAATGTTCGAAAATAAATAGAGTACAGTCATTTCTTACTCTCCCTAGCAGCCCATAGCAGACTGAGACGTTTTCCCTTACCACCTTCGTTTACGTCAGGAAACGGACGACAGTGTGCTCTGCTGGTGGCACTGAGTACCAGAACTTTATTCTACGTTGTTGAAGCTGATGCTACAGATAGAGTAATTCCGCAAAAATATGAACTTGGACCATGTAGAATGAATTTACTGCAACAGAAGATAGTTGATCTACTGCAGTATTTTCTTCTTTGTACAACTTGAAATAGGTGACGTCCGCCAAGTTGTCTGGAGAGAATGAACGTGCCATTTAACATTCTCTGACTTTGAAAGTAGTGTTTACCGCCAGTTTTAGCATTTTACAAGCGTCGTTGCTAAGCGCAAGAAAATGAAGTAATGCAGCGCAATTCCTGTTATGAAGCAACGTCTTCATAAGTTAATGTAGTTTCAAAGTAATTTAAAAATTGTTCGAGATACCTCGTATTAAGTTGAAAAGTATCCCCTAGACATGGGGAGAACTAAAAAAATGACTTTTTGCGATCCAATTGCCACTGAACGCCGCAATCATTTGCTGCGAAGTAAATATTTACCTATTTTGGGCAACTGATGCTAAAACTGACCAAAAAGCATTAAATGCTTCCTTCAAACATGTGTGTAGCAGCAGCACAATGAATAAGATAATAGCGATAATGCCAGTAATAATTGAAGTATTTGGTAATTTCATACTCTGCAATTATGTCTCTCGCTATAAGAAATTTGTTGCAATGGCGAAATTTCAAAATGGCTTCGAACAGAGCCTGCCATGGTTAAAAGCGGCTATACATCCAGCTGACATGAGACTAGCGTAATTTCCGTGTCAGAAGCCTACTGATAGTAACCAGTTGCTAGAGAACTGAATTTCTTTCATTGTGTCTAATTTGTAAGCTAAGTGTGTCATAAGCTACGACACAATCGTGAGTGAAGCCAGTCTGGGCTTCAGTGGTGTGGTGGATGTATCGTACTTTATTAGCTGCGCGGAACAAGATCGATTCTTCGCTGTCATACGTATTTTAATCACACACGAATAGATCTCCTCACCTCCAGTAACGCCAAATGAAGAACATCAGTTTGCACTGTAGTCCAGAACCCGTATTATAAACATAAGATCTCTTCGCAACCAACTCTGGCGGAGTCGGTTATGTTGGCCATAGGAGAGGTGAAAGTCGTGGCAGACAGAATGTTCTAGGCGCTTCAGTCTGGAACCGCTCGACCGCTACGGTCGCAGGTTCGAATCCTGCCTCGGGCATGGATGTGTGTGATGTTCTTAGGTTAGTTAGGTTTAAGTAGTTCTAGGCTCTAGGGGACTTATGACCTCAGATCTTAAGTCCCATAGTGCTCAGAGCCATTTGAGCCATTTGAGCAGACAGAACCTCTGTCGCCAGTGTGCTTCCTTGCACCAGAAACATGATTTATTTAAGTAGCCAATGGTCAGTTCAGGCAAAAGGCTCGTATTGTGTTCGACTTAGAGACGTTGAAATTTTTTGTGCTGGGCTGAGATTCGAATTCGGATCTCCTTTTGGGTGGTATCTCGCCCACACGGAACGATACAGTTCGATCATTTCGTTGTTGTTGACGGCAAACTACTTCAAGCTCTCCACGAAAGGCAAATATGCTGGTTCGAATCCTGGTCCAGCACAAAAATATTCACGGGGATTTAGAGCCCTAGCATATACACATCGAACTACTAGCGATAAATAATTTTCATTTTTAATGTTTATTCATGTTTTCGCAACAGTAAAGATAGGCACCGTTATTTCTTGTAAAACATGCACACATCTCACTAACGGCGAGCAGATAATTCGAGGGCAGATAACAAGTTCAGTAGCTACCTGGTTCGATTTCCTGTCATCTAAGAAAATTATATCCTCTTTTCAAATTCAAACATCTCACTGCTGGTGAAAAATTTCAGTATGTAGCATTTTATTTTATTTAGTTAACCATCTGATTACGTGCTGGGTTCGAGTCCCTGTTAAATCACTTCGTATTAAACTAGTACAAACGTCGTTATTTGAAATTACAGGATGTTTCAAAAGTGATGGTCAATATTCAGGGATATGACAGGAACGATCACTCGAAACAAAAAAGTCAAGTAAACATGGGATCTAAAACGCATAGCTTAAGAGTTATCAGCAATTCTTGATCTTCGATACTGTGCAACTAATCTCTTCAGTTGCAAAGCTCTTTTGATGTTCATGTGCGTAGGACAGTTCAGTGTGTTTGGGACGCCAGATGGGTGTCGTTAATAGAGCAAGCTTCGCCCAACGGCCCTCCGCTCGTTAGAGAATACAGTATTCCGAAAGCGTCAAGAGCGCACCGCGAATATCAAATTCCAGGCATTATCTCTCACCACGGAAGACGCACTGCCCAGAGGCCTTCACTTAATGACCGAGCAGCGTTTGAGTAGATATGTCAGTGCTAACAGAAAAGCAACTCTGCATCAAATAACGATGAAATCAGTGTGGGACGTATCCGTTAGCACAGTGCTGCGAAATTTCGCGTTAATGGGCTATGGCAGCAGACGACCGACGTAAGTCCTGTTGTTAACAGCACGACATCGCCAGCATCGCCTCTCCTGGGCTCGTGACCATATCAGCTGGACCCTAGACTACTGAAAACCGTGCTCTTGTCAGATGAGCACCGAATTAGTAAGAGCTAATGGTAGGTTTCGAGTGTGGAGCAGACTCGAAGAAGCCATGGACCCAAGTTACCAACAAGACACTGTGCAGGTTGGTGGTGGCTCCTTAATGGTGTGGGCTGTGTTTACATGGAATGTACTGTGTCCTCTGGTCCAGCTGAACCCATTATTGACTGTAAATGGTCAAGAAGCTACTTGGAGACCATTTGCAGCCATTCGTGGCCTTCGTGTTCCCAAACACCGATGGAATTCAATGGTCAAATGGCTCTGAGCACTATGGGACTCAACTTCTCAGGTCATTAGTCCCCTAGAACTTAGAACTAGTTAAACCTAACTAACCTAAGGACATCACACACATCCATGCCCGAGGCAGGATTCGAACCTGCGACCGTAGCGGTCTCGCGGTTCCAGACTGCAGCGCCTAGAACCGCACGGCCACTTCGGCCGGCACCGATGGAATTGTTGTGGATGAAAATGCGCCATGGCATCGGACCTGTCAGCACTTTTGCTATTATGGACGGCTATACAGGCAGCATGGCTCAATATTTCTGCAGTGGCGTCCAACGATTTGTTGAGTCCATAAAACGCCGAATTGCTGCTCTACGACTGGCAGAAGAACGTCCCACATGATATTAGAACGTATCTCAGTGTAGTCTGCCACTGAGAGAATACTCACGAAGTTTGTGCTAGGTGCTTCCTGCAGTCGTTATTACGTAATTAGAAGTTTTTCTACATTTTTATAGCTATAGAGGAGCTGAATGTAGGTTGGTTCAGAGCCACTGTTTTCTGTAGCGGAAAACGTTTAGCCACAATTATTGTCGAGTGGTTTGAAGAACTTTCTCAACAATTCCTCTAAATGATTTGGCCACCCAGATCACTCGACATAAATCGCATTGAACATTTGTGGGACATAACTGAGATGTCAGTTTGTACACAGAATATAGCATCGATAAATTATAGATGGTCTCTGGGGCAGCATGGTCCAATATTTTTACAAACTACTTCCAAGGACTTGTTGAGTCCTTGTCACATCGAGATGGTGCACTATGCTGGACAAAAGCAGGTCCGACACAGTATTGGGAGGTATAGTTCAAATGGCTCTGAGCACTATAGGACTTAACATCTGAGGTCACCAGTCCCCTAGAAACTAGAACTACCGAAACCTAAGTAACCTAAGGACATCACACACATCAATGCCCGAGGCACGACCGTAGCAGTCGCGCGGTTCCAGACTGAAGCGCCTAGAACCGCCTGGTCACAGCGGCCAGCTAAGGAGGAATACCTTGACTTTTGTTGCCTCAGTGTATATGTGCATTAGGTTAAACTGGTCCTACAGCCATTAAGGTGATTTTGTGGCTTATCAAGACATAAACAATACACGTTATTAAAAAAATAAAAAGTTTAAAACCAAAGACGATTAAGTTTCCTGCGCACTCAAAAAGGATGCTGAGTTATATTATATAAATAAATCTGGCCAGCTTAAAAAGAATGTTCTTCTGTCCTTTGTTCACTTGTGATTCTAGGTTACACGTTCCATGCACTATTTATTATTTATTTGGAGTTTTCTCTAATTCCCATATACATAATTAATAAACAAATGAGTATGTAGCATTAAATTTTAAATCTTCATTATCAGTGATGATTAGGGATGGAATTGGGTGCCTCACCCTGCCTTCTTATTATGTGCAGGTGTGGAAATTCAGAGTATTGTCATATTTACACAATCACACTTATATGAAATTATGAGTAACATTTAGATTAACTTTAGGAAATAATGTGTTACATTTTTGCATCTTTTACCACAACGTTACCTATTTTTTGATACCTCATATACTATGGTACCTCAAGCTGTTTCTTAGTCATTAGTTTGCAATGGACTACCATAATATTTGTAATCACAGTCACGCGTAACTTCCTAAAAATCATTGTGACGTTATAAATTACATGGAAGTGGGCTCGTCTCAATGACGCCATTTCTAAAGTGTCTTTGGTTTCACTGTATCACCTTAAGCAGATGGTATCAGTCATACAAGTCAGCACTCAGTAACTGCCATTCTGTTCCTGAGAGACCTTAGAGTCTACGTCATCACACTGTTGTTTTCGAGGAACTCTATTGAAAACCGACGTTTCAAGCTAAACCGCAGAAGGATTCTGCTGCCGCCAATGTAAATTTCGTATGAGGACTACAAAGATAAGATGCGAGAAATTAGCGCTCCCCTGCCAAGTTACAGATCCATGATTATTCTCTTGAAAGCCCATCACATTTCGAGAGCACTTTTCCATTGGTTAGAGGATCATCTATACCACAATGAGAAAAATAGCACACTAACATACAGGACGAAATTCACAATCATGCAAAATACACGTGGACTGCACAAAGAAATTCAGAAGCATGATACGTACAATTCATCGATATCCAATGGCGGCCTGTAAATATCACCCTTTACATGTCCTAATATCCGTTATTGTGTTCCTATGATTAACACACTAGAAATACCGCAGTTTAATAGCGTCCGAGTCTTCGTTGAAGGCACAGTCTCTCTGTCTGTCTGTCTCTCTCTCCTATTTATTTTTGTAACACCCAACGGAGTAAAACTACTAACTACAAAAAACTTCACTAACATCACCTGGTAGGAAACTCAATAATATCTTACCTCGACTCTCTCTTACTATATGTCGGGAAACAAATACCGTCTGAGTGTTGACATCGACCATACGCTGTGATCCCATGAAATATACCTGTATTGGCCTACTGGTGCAGGCGGCCAGTGATCGAAGTCGCTTCCACGGACCTGTTTAGAGTTACGTCGCCAGTACTGGAGGAAGACCATACCGACTATCAGTCACAAGGAGAAGGTTCCTGTGTTGTTGTTTCATAACCAGATAAGCAGTTTGACGTATTTTTATTGCTGTTACACATCGAAACAGCGTCTTTACATCTGTGCACACAGCCCTATATTTTATTTTTCTACCATGACTTCGAGGTCTGTATCAGATGCTAAACCGACATTAAAACGTTCCGATCCACTGGCTCTCACAGAAAGCTGGACATCGCATGGTGTAAACATTGCTGCTCCCACAACACACAGGTGGTTGAAATAACAGACAGAAGCAGCACTTCTTATTGACAAAAATGTGTAAGATATCGCAACTTGTGGAAAGTGAAGAGTCTGCGGCACTGCGGAAAGCTTCCACGTTTTCAAGTAGCTCTCTGAACATAATTACCTCTACATTTAACCGCATCTTCCACAACGGTAGGGTAGCAGATGTCTCGGGGTTTCGTTTCGAAGAGACCAACAGCATTGATTCCTCGTATTCCATCCATGTACATGATCACTGTTTCGGTGCTGGCCATCCCCAGAAGGTGTTGCTCCCACTAAGACTCTCTCTGTCTCAAGCAAGTGGTGTCAGCCAATCATTATATGGCAATTAACAGTGTACCAGTAGATGTATGGTATGAAAAAGACACCGTCGACATGGGATGATGTTCTGTAATAAGCAGTACGGTTGATAACGTGATCAGTTTTGGCAATTTCACCAGCTTTCACCAATGACACAGCTGCATGCTTCCAAATTTCTATATCGTCACTAAACCACGCCTTCAGTACTTTGCGAGTAACATGTAGTAGATTGCTAATGTAAGTAGATGACTGTGCGGTATGTCCATTCATTGTTAATTCTCGGACACATATTCAAAAGTACACCAGACAGCGTCCTACATCTATGCAGTTAGGTTATCTACAGGTTTTTACCATTTCGATCATAGTGCAACATTTACAAATACGATTGACCATCTTTCTGTACGTGAATGAAAGTCACACATTACTCTCATATTCATAGGATGAAGTTGGAGACTGGAATATCTCCTCACATTGTCTTTGATCAACCCTCCCTGCAACCCTATCACCGATTTCATTTGCTACTGAGCAGAACTAGGTGGTGCTATACCCACTACACTTCACATCTCGAGGAGAGACAGACTGAGCCGAGTGTATAGCTGCTGTTCAGTGAACGCTGTTTTGCACCAGGCTTACTCACGGCACCCATCCACATGCACAAGATCTCTCTGGATGTGTGCATGTCGAGGAGGCTAGCACCCCTTATCAGTGTATAGTACATTTGAGGGTGTTGTGATGATATAACAGATGGTTAAGAAGAAATGTATGGTGTATACCTGATGGGGCTCCAGACAGATGAGTCCAGCATCTCTACGATCGTCTCCATGGGAGAATAGCAGCCTGCATTGCTGCGAAAGGTGGATATACACTGTACTAGTGCCGACATTGTGCATGCTCTGTTGCCTGTGTCTATGTGCCTGTGGTTCTGTCAGTGTGATCATGTGATGTATCTGACCCCAGGAATGTGTCAATAAGAACATTTTTCGTAAGTCAACTGTTCTGTCAATTCTAAAGTATTACTCTAGTGTCTAGGGTCAGTACCAAGAAGGTACTGGGAAGAGAGAAATGACCAAGAACATAAACACACTCACACCTAAGGCTACACAGTTCGGCATTCAAACACACTATAATGTTATAAGCCCTGTGGTTTCTAAATTATTGTGTGGAGTGCAACTCTGTAATACTCTAATATAGGACATATATGCCGAACATCTGACATATATCCAACCTGGAAGTTCTCTATACAATTCACTACAGTGACTAACTCTAAGATAATAAAACTACGTCCTTCTATACAAAAGAAAAACGTAAATTCTTTGTGATACATGCACAATATACCTTCTGGAGGTGTATAGTGCCCGGCGTTCACATCCAATGTTCGCATCAGTCCTATAAAATAATCGGCAGCAATGGAAAATGCCTCTCATGAGGAAACAGACACATGCATAGCAGCAGTATTTGATGCGTGAAATTACGCATCATGCTGCACCAACTTCGTAAATTGGACAACTGTCAAGGAACTCACAAACCTCTGTCAGTGACTTAAAAAAGAAGTTTGAACCATTTTACGTAAATCACTTGCGCTAACAGTTCTGAAGTATTGTTTCACTGTTTGGTGTCCATACCAAGAAGGTATTGGAAAGAGAGAAATGATCGTGAAACATAAATACATTTCAAGGGCAACACGATTCTGCACTTAAAGACATTATAATGTTAGAGACGTGCGGCTTTCCATCTATTATTCATGTGGAATGCAACGCTGTTAATATTCCAATGTAACAAATGTATTTCCAGTGCATGACATACACTCTCCCTGCAAGTTACTCTCCGATAAACTATGGTGACAGACAGTAGGGAGATAAAACAACTACCTTGCACACCAAAGAAAACATCGATTCTTTGTATTACAGACACTACATAGGTTTCTGGAGGCGTCTGACACGTGCTGTTTTCGAAGTTCAAGCCTGATTACGGTTAGAATATCATGATATGTTTACAACAGCCCTATAAAATGAAGAGCAGCATGTGGAAATGCATACAAAGAAACATCCACGTCTTACAATGAAATAAATATCACGATCAGTAGCGACAGGAGATGTAACACTCTTATTACAGTTTACCACCATCCCTGGCAACCTTCCTCTAGCACACAGAAGTCATGGTCCGATGTTAGGTTGGTATTGCCCATGTGCAGGACAATATGTCCGTTTCCCCTTGACACCACATCTCTAGAATGCCTCCTCCTTTGCGTATATGTAGCATCAGTCCACTCTCCTCCAGAACATGCAGTTTAATGACTTTGGTAGTACTCACTTCATGATATTTTTTCTCTAATTTTATGTATTCTCAGTCAATTTCTGTAATTTTGTTAGGTTTTCGGGATTTTACATATTTCATCGTATTTCCATCAATTATAAGCTTTTCACATAAAGTTTTCGTGAGTATACCATTTTACCGATTTTATGTCATTTTTCATATTTTTTCGACAGTTTTTCACATGTACATAGTCATATGCTTGCATATTCACGTGTTCTTTGATTTTTTATGAGAATATTTGCGCATTTTACTAAAAACTCCTAAGACTTCCTCACTTCCTAATGATCCAAGTGCATGCATTTTGGATAGGATGATCATGAAAAGTGTAATAAGAGTCACTTCATACCTATATGAGACTCAGTGAGTGGTGCAGATGATGTATTGGAAACTTAAAGTCAGGAAACAACTCCATGTACTGCTCCAATTCAATCAGAGAGCCTGTCTGCAGACTCATGTAGTGGTGCACTTGATGGAAACTCAAAGTCTGGAAAGTCTGTGTAGGGATCTGCAACAGTGAACTGACATGTGTACAGAGCTGATTTCTATTGCTGCTCAGACTTTTTTTGCATAAGTATACGCTCTTATTGTTTAGTAGATGTGCTCTGTCATTTCTATTTATACTTTACAACTCTGATATGTGCCCTGTCTATTGCTCGATCAGTGACAACTACCCCTGCCTGGCTCAAATTGTACAAATAAACAATATCCCACACTGCATACAAAATAATATATCCTGCAACTCTCTCACAAGTGGAAGGGGAGGGAGAGAGGGGGAGTGGGGAGGGAGAGACGGGGAGTGGGGAAGGACAACAGCGCCCTCTGGTGGTGGTGGTGTCGTGAACTATATTAGTTGGTCTCCGACCCTCAAGGTGAACACACAAAATTTTATATTCCCGCCAACAAACTTGAATTTTCCGCTGTTTTTTCTGGGTGGGGTGGGATGTCCTCTGGTGATGGCATTCCTAATTGCTTACGTGAACAAATAAACAGGATTACATTACAAATACTATATTGATCCTCCCAGTCCAGCAGCTCAACACAGACTGCGCAAGTTACCCAGGTGTAGGGGATGGTGGTGGGAGGGGAGAGGAGAAATGGACAAATGAGGTGTGGTGGGGGAAGGGGCCCACATGAAGGATGGGGAAAAGTGATGAAATCATCAGGAAGGTGCAGTAATTAATTGATCAATTAATTAATTTGATATCGGTTGAAATAAAAGATGTGGTTGTATGAGTAACGGGGTTTCTGAGAGTGGTGGGTTGTAAAGAGGTAGGGGGGGGGGGGGTGGGACTTCGTAAGGTGGTCATAGATCAACTCTACAGGGGTCATAATTCAATTAACAGAACAATAGGTTTTTGGGGATGGTGTGAGGGGAAGGTTACACAGAAAACCACTTTCCAGAACAATCAGTCAGCTGTCACAATTTGATTACTTTGCATACCAATTTAACATCAGAACTGAGAATGTTATGAGAATCCTCCAACCATCTCAAGATTTTGACGACCTGCCACGCCAGTTGGACAAAATTTGGCACAATATCCCTCAGGTGGACATTGAATAACTTTATCTATTAATACGAAGACATATAACTGCTAGCATAATGGCCAAAGGTCGACCAACGCATTATTGACTTGCTCAATTTCTGAAGCTCTTTCTCTTGAATAAATCTAACTTTTCAAGAAATTTAATCATTTGTTTGCCTGCACATATACATCACATCTAGTGATTTCCAATTCATTTGGATAATTTCTTTGTGGTGGATCAGTGTTTTTGTTTTCAGGGTGTACTATAGTAACATTTCAAAAAGCTAATTTGATACCATTATCTCTGCATTTAAGACAGGAATTACAAACGACTATGTATCACATAGGACCACTTTCTCCAAATTAAACAAATGAAAATATGGTATTTTAAATGCTTCAGAAATGTTTGATTTAAATAGCTCAGAACGAAGAGATATTAATGTTGTAAACTGATGTAATCAAAGTTAGGTTCAAACATTAACTATAGTTAACTTGATGTATGATTTGTCGAAAGAACATGAGTTTGTGACTATATTTTTGTTCCTAAAATTACAGGTTTCTCAACAGTGTGGGAATCTGACGACACTTTGAGGGAAAAATTCTTTACTTGGCTACACACCTTTGTGCTTGCATTATGTTCTGCAGAAACATTAGTTGCTCCATCTTGAAACGGTATAGTAGTTACCTCTCCATAAGCAACAGGTTTAGTTGATCGCTCACACCGGGAATACAAACTGAGGCGGCTCCATCACCAATTTATTGCACGATGCGGCCGGCTGCGGGTGCAGCAGAGCCCCATATGGATGGTTGGAGAGTGTGTTAGGTTTCATTATACATATTTACATGTCGGCTAGCATGTTGTACTTGAATGCTAATTATGCACGTGAACATTCCTAATCATTCTCCCACCTTTCCATAAAGCGTGGCCAAATATTAGTTGGGAAACAGCAGAAGTAGTTCTGTAGTACAGTTGTGCCAACCTTGCTCCTGGATAGGGGCTCAGAGATACAGCACAGGCAGGTCGAGGTCAAAGACGTTCCAGTATCATAAGATTTGGGGAGGAGTGGTTAGTCACGGCCAAGTGGTTCGACCATCCCCTCCACCAGGGCCCAGGAAGACCTCTGCGTGCCCGCCATATTCTAGGAGTTCTACAGAAGATGGGTAAGTGAGCAGATGTGTCCTCATTGCGTCTGTCTCGATGTTCACAGAAAGAAAGGTAATATTTGAACTCATTCTTTTTATTTCCAGCTTTAGATTGCGTAGGGAAATGAATGTACATAATAACTGCTATCTCGTTTATTTCGGAAATTTTGTGTGGAAACAGAGTAGACTCACATCCTTTGTACAAAGCCACGTGGTGTCGTAACCTACAAAGTCTTATCTATAGTTCCAATGTGTAAATTCCATCTCGCAAATCAAGTGCAACGAAGTATATTCAAAAGCGAATGATTTATTTTGGTTGAAAAATTTAACTGTAAAAATGTTTCATTGTGCGAAGGAGGTCTTATAACACGTGGTCTGCCCCATGCTAGTAATAGTGAATGGGGTTGATCATTGGGTAGCCAAATTATGACATCGAACGATCACATCGTAATGCTCCGCCTCATGCCATAGTTAAATTAATTGTCGTTTCCACTCCCTTTGTAGTTGGGTGAACTGTAGTTCCACATGGTCGATCGTTCACTGCCGCAGGGCACGAGTTTCAAATAGCGACAAAACAGACATCGCTCCGCTAAACTGCTTCGACCCTTGTGTCAATGTGTCTAGCCTCCACTTTGTCCGTTATCCTCCTCTGATATAGTGGATGTTCTATGTAAAGTAATGGTAGAATTTGGTGATACACATTTGGCCAAACGCAGTTCCGTCTTGCTTGTAAAACAATAATGTGCATGCAGATTAGCATACAAGATAGCCAAGCTATAAGCTGTAAAAATGTAATCTCTGTAAAGCGGAATGATTTCTGTAACTGCTCTAAAGTCGAATGATCATGTTTAAAATAAATAAGTTATGAATGATCATCAATCTTTAACATATCCTGAAATCACAATGAAGTCAATTTAAGAGATTTCATTTATAGAAGGAAAAGAATTTTAAAGGTAACAAAAAGGTATAGAATGCAGGGACCCATACATCAACGTGTGAGCCCTTCTGCCCCTTACTTAGTAACGTGCAAAGTAGGACACGCTCTGTTCTCCATGTAACACTCTCAAGGACCCCTCCCCCAATTCTTAGTTGCACCAGTTCCATTCAGGGCTAGTTGCAATGGCTACCTCTTTTATTAATCCGATGTCAGGTGTCGGTTTCCGCCTGGTTTTGGATCAGTATAGAAACAAGAAAATCCACGAAAATTACGAGGTCTGCATAAAGCAGAAATACGAGCGTTGCCAGGGGTTTTTAGGCAAGTACAGGCAAAAGTATAGTTTCCTCTCCTCCACAATAACACAGTTAACTTTCATCTGGCGTCCTCTGCTAGGTTTATTGTAAGAAAGTTTGTAGGATTCCCACAGAACAGTAATGTTTCATCTGGCGTTCCTTTGCTACGATTCCCACGAAGCAGACGATAATCATTCAAGGTGTAATTCTGTCGCCACGTATCCTGTCATGGACCGGCGTGAGGGTGATGCATACTGTCCCCGAAATATGCTCATCTTTGCATTTGCCTGTGGCGCCAGGTTCTAGTACGTTGCCATACACTTAGTGCAAAAATCCTTGAAAGTATTGTTCTCACAGATTGTTACATCAAACAAATCAGCCTGCTGTTGGTCGGGCACATGTCGTGCAACGAGTGAAGCATTACATTCCGCCACCTTCTTCACATGCAGATAGGCGCCTAAAGTCTTTAGGTATGCCTTCGGGAGGGTAATGCGCATTCGGCACAACTTACGCAGTGGCATGGCAAATCCGTGCATCCGAAGTGTGGCCTTCAAATTCGTTGGCGTGACCTGCGCTACAGGGACTTTGCCTTGCCGTCCTGCAGACAATTCTTGCTCGAGGACTGTTACTACAGTATGTGTTTCCTTGGACGATTTTCGTTCACCATCTTCTCGCACGGAGATGTCAGCCATCTTCGTGTTTACTCCCGTTTCTGGGTTGTCAAACTTCGTTTCACACCTATGTCTCACCCCGCCCAGGATATTGGTGACAGCTGTCCATATCATTTAGGTTTCAGTTCCCAATTCTCACCTAACTTCAGCGATCACACCGCCAGTCTTTTGACTGCAAAGTGTAAGTTCGGCTTTAAGCATTTCAGATTATGTTTCATTCTCTCCGCTAATGGCGGTTAAACAGAGATACCGCGAGGATACGACTCAGTGGATTCTGCATATACTCCACAGATGTGCCCAGTGTTTCCTCGCTCACTTTCAAACTTTGCTCAGTTCGCCTGCCGGTTTCTGGTGGACGCTGAATGCGTTTACCGCCACAGAAGGACCTGGCGTTTCCTCAGTCACGCCCGAACTCTCCTCCACTTTCTTCTCAGTTTCCATATCTATCGACCTCTCAGACATCAGATGCATAGAAGCAACGTAACAGAGAAACAAAGGTACTGCACAGAACAAACAGACACAGTTGAAAGACGCTGATGGTAACGTTGGTATCATCGAAGATCAGTTGAACGGAATGGACAGTGTCTTGAAAGGAGGATATAAGATGAACATCAACAAAAGCAAAACGAGGATAATGAAATGTAGTCGAATTAAGTCGAGTGATGCTGAGAGAATTAGATTAGGAAATGAGACACTTAAAGTAGTAAAGGAGTTTTGCTATTTGGGCAGCAAAATAACTAATGATGGTCGAAGTAGAGAGGATATAAAATGTAGACTGGCAATGGCAAGGAAAGCGTTTTTGAAGAAGAAAAATTTGTTAACATCGAGTATGGACTTAAATGTCAGGAAGTCGTTTCTGAAAGTATTTGTATGGAGTATAGCCATGTATGGAAGTGAAACATTGACGATAAATAGTTTGGACAAGAAGAGAATAGAAGCTTTCGAAATGTGGTGCTACAGAACAATGCTGATTAGATGGGTAGATCACATAATTAATGAGGAGGTACTGAGTAGAACTGGGGAGAGGAGGAGTTTGTGGCACAACTTGATTAGAAGAAGGCATCGGTTGGTAGGACATGTTCTGAGGCATCAAGGGACCACCAATTTAGCATTGGAGGGCAGCGTGCAGGGTAAAAGTCTTAGAGGGAGACCAAGAGATGAATACACTAAGCAGATTCAGAAGGATGTAGGCTGCAGTATGTACTGGGAGATGAAGAAGCTTGCACAGGATAGAGTAGCATGGAGAGCTGCATCAAACCAGTCTCTGGACTGAAGACCACAACAACGATCTGAAGAAGCAATAATAAAAGTGTACCGACCTTTGTGGCCAAAGAAAGAGAAGGCACTACAGTTTCCATCATGGCGAAGTTTGATGAAGCACAAGAATACAGTTCTTCCCTTCATAACTGGTATTTATAAAATTTGGCATCAGACATTGCCAGAAATCTGGTGTGTGAAACATTACAAGCATTTGGAAATGGCTACTTCTGCTCCAGTCTCCCCCAAGTCTGGGGCTACTGACCATTTCCACCTACTAATGCTGATTCAGCGAGTGAGCTGGTGCAGTGGTTAGCATACTGGACTTGTATTCAGGACAATGACAATTCAAAATCGCATGCAGCCATCCTGATTTAGGTTTCTGTGATTTTCATAAATCACTCAGGCAAATGGCCCTATCCAATGGGTGCTATGACCTCACTGTTTGGTCCCCTCCCCCAAATCAGCCAACCAACCAGTGTCGATTTCCCCCACACCCAACATCCCCAGTCTAATTTATTCAGTAAATGTAACCAAAATCTAATGATTGAAATAAAAATGAGAAAAATTGTGTATTTTAACTGATTATAAATAACTTAGGTTTGAGAATAAAGGGGGTAAGATTTTTTTTAGTGAAAACATTCGTTTTTCCATTCAAAATAATGTATACATATAAAATCTAATGAATTTTGTGACTATAAAAGAGAATGAAAAAGTAATTAATGATAACAATATTTTATTAATTTTTAATAATCATCACATACATAACTTTAAAATTCGAAGTCTTACATAATTTATATTTAATAAATGGGACCTATAGAATCTGTTGTTGATAAAATTAAAAGGAAAAATCATCCCAATATGAATATGAATTGCATGATTTGTTTTTCCTATTTTCTCTCAAAGAACTATATTAGAAATTTTGAAGGTAAAGTAAATTGGTCTTTGATTTCTTATAACCAAAAATTATCAGAAAATTTTACTAGAGAATTAGAAGATTAAGTGAATTGTCTTACATCTCTATGAGGCAAAAATTATCTGAAAATTTTATTAGAGACTTTAAAGATTATGTACATGTCCAAAGAAGAATATTTCTCCTAAAATTTTAAAAAGAATTTAATGATATAATTGATATGGATTGCAAATTGTCATTATTTTTTCAAACTCAAGAGAGCCCAGAATGATATGATGATTTACAATGATGACTTCACTTTACATTCAACTATGCAGTTTTGACTACTTAGAGGTATTAAACTTTATGATACTTATGGTTTTCTAAAAAAGAGTCTTATGTTTAACGTTTAATATAATACTGAAATATCGAAGTTAAAACTACATCGGCCTTCTGGCTGTGCCAGACAGTGAAAGAAACTTCAGTCATTCACAAGGTACATAAGAGTTGGGTGGTACGCAATATCCTGCCTACTGAATAGACAGGTATTCTTTAATTATTCACCAATTTTAAAAATTCAAGATGTAAACATAAATTACATGAAAAGGGCTAACCATAAAAATAATAATGAACAAAATTGGACATCATTAGATACACTTAATAATTCTCAGTTAATATTCTCTGTTTTATATCATAAGTTAGGTTATTTCTGCCACAGATAATCATGTAAGTAAGTGTCTCATTGGGGATGTTAGCATAAAAAGTAGCATACAATTTTGAACTAGTTGTCTGTGTAACTAAGCATTCATTCTTCTTGATTTATTACAAAAATAGAATAATTCTCTACAAAACTGAATGGATTTACATTAACATTACCACTTGATTGTGTTAAATGCTTAAAATCTTGGAGAGCGTCATGAGTCGGCAAAATTTTGTTGGTGGATTTAAGTACCATAATTCTCAAGGAAAAACTTTATTTGTACTGTTCCTTATCTAGGTAATCTGTAATTTAACATGACTGAGTAAAGAAGAATCTGTCAACTGTTCATTTTTTGATTCGTTTGGAAAACATCAAAAATAAAGTGAGGCATATGAAATTCTATGGAATTGTATTAACTGGTGTGAACTAGTTCAATATTTATATTTCTTCTTAATCCAGCAATCTCAATGGTTTGTGATTCAAAGAAAGATGCTCCAGTTTGACAGAATGCTTTGCTTCAAATCTAAGCAGAGGAACCTAAATTTTCATTGATTCCACAACAATTTTCCCTTCATTAGGAAGCATATCTTTTATTTCAACTCAAACTTTATTATGAGGAGAACATCAAAGAATGACACCATTTATACTACAAATCCAGGTAAAAATTATGGTTCAATCTTCTACCACACAGATTCGTTATGATCTTTAAGGAACCCACCAAGCAAATCTAGTGAAAAAAGACCTTCTTTTATTTTTATCTTCCCATTATTAATGATATGATCTCTCATGGTTAACTCATTGGCTATAGATGAAGTCAATTGCATAGGGACAGATGAAGAAATGAAAGGGTACTGAATCCTAGATAAAACATTGTTCCCTTTCTTTATGCTGATAACATCAAACAACTTTGCCAAATAGTTGTCAATCAATTTTTATTGAGTTTTCCATCATATGTTGGATAATCTGTACCACCATATCCAATAATACTAAAGCTCATGTATAGTCCAGCATTATTAGGACGAATCCAACTGCCACCATTATAAATATTAAGCAGTCTCCATATTTGGAAGATTTACATTGTTTTATTCTTCTCATTCAGAGGAATGAGCAAAGCTGGTAGCTCTCAGTCTTATTCATTTAATAAGGATAAAATTTATTAAGACATTTTTAAAACAATTCCAACACAAGTACCACTGAAGTCAATCAAATTATCATTTTGCAGTTAGTTCTAACGCCTGTATAGTATCAAAAATGGCAGTATATACAGGATAATGATGCTCATGAATTAATGGTCCACCAAATGCTACACTGGATTTGAATGAAGCAATAATATTAGTTTCTCTGTGAAATGGACCACGATACTTTATATTCATTGAATCATCCTAACAAAAATTTGTATTGATTAATTCAAATGGAATAATTTTAGACACACCATTAGGCATAGTTTTCTCATTGGTTTCAGTAATTTGGTTATGAAATTGTAATAGAGTTTAAATGCTATCCTTTATGTCCATATATATTGCAATATCGCTCTCAATAGTAAATCTATTCAAAAGTTCATCCACTTTAATCTAAATATTAGGTTTATTTGTGTGAATAATTTTTTCTAAATTTTTCGAGATATATTTTCCAATAGGAATTTGCATGGTTTCTCCATTGATATACAATTTATTACTTTTAAATGCGATATTTGGCGTTAGAAGTGTGTTGTGTGGAAACCAACTAATAAAACTTTACAATTGCTGTCTCTTATACATACTGACAATGCTTTTTTGGAAACAGATGACTTACCACTCAATATAAATAGGTGACTCATTTATGTTAATCAAAAGTTATATTTAAGTAAATGAGTAAGACTGATTTGGTTCCAAAAATAAGAATTCCAGAGAAGAAACTAAACAAAATGCATGGAAAACTCTGGCCTAGCTGTATTCTGTGTGCAATAATAGGATCAAGCGGATGTGGAAAAACAACATTAATGATTGATAATTATATTTTAGCTCTAGGATGACTAAATGGGATGAAATAAATCATATGTAAAAGCTTAGATCAACGAAACTACTCGAAATTTATCAAAATGTATAAAAAAAGTGGAAGATAAAAATAACGAGAACATTACTACATTTGTCGAAAATAACGATGAATTTATAGCAGTAGGCAATTGTCGAGGAAATTCAGTTATAGTATTTGATGATTTTCCTCTCGAAAACCAGAATGTCGTTAGGGAATATTTTACTAGAGGAAGGCACAAACGAGTCGATTGCTTTTATTTAGCCCAGATATACCTGAAGCCATCAAAACATAATATAAATTTTTAAAATACTTGTAGAAGACAATATGACACAAATTTAAATCATATTTATCATGAGTTTGACAGAGCCGATTTGAAATTCGATGATGTTAAATAAATGTGTAGTAAATGCTGGGATGAAGATAAATTTGGTTTTATTACAATAGATATGACAAGAAAAAATAATAATGACAAGTAGAGAGATAATATTAATTTGTTTAATGTAAATAAATAAATGGGCTTTAAAAGCCCACATTAAATGTTAAAAATAAATGGTTAACGTTTTTTATTCTTAATAATTGTTTGCAAAATTCGACCATCTGAAAGAGTTGTGTACACATTCTGTGTACAGCCCAGAGATATTTAAAAAGCCTAAGAGAAACAGATAGATAAAGCAGCAATTAAAACAGGAATTTAAAAAATAGAAGAAAACTCCAGAAAATAATATGAAAAATATAAAAAAATCAAACTGCTCCGATACTTGTAAAAGTGGAAGAAGTGATTAAAGGTTTAGACAATGATGTTCTAAAAGCTACAGAAGAAAATAGAGAAGTCAGAAAGCAAATGGTTCCATACCATCATAAATATTTAGAAGAATTTGAAGATATGCCAGGATGTGTAAGTCCAAGTATGAATGGCCTGAATACCAGTCCAATAATTATGACTTTATCTTAAGTGAGTCAGAAATATAAGATTTATTGACAAAATAAAAAAAAGCTCTATTCACACATACATTTTTTGATGTTGTAAGCCATCAACATTTTTGATATTTTTCAGTATGTTTTTAATGGGCGCAGTGATAATAATAACTACAATAATAATAATAATAAAAATAATAATAATAATTGTATTAATACCAGAACCTCACTAAAGAAAATTTATTATTTTAGAACTCATGCATTATATATTACGAACAACAGTCATTTCCACCAAAAATTCATTCTCAACAATCATCTGTCTATCTGCTCTTATCACTTCCCTTCTTTCTTACTCACTGCAGTTATGAGACTAGTAGGTAATGTGCATTTTGCACACATGTTCATTACACTTTCCACACAACACGTTTATTTTATTGTCATTGCTAGAAGGACAGAACTTACATTGTGCACATTTAGTAGAGTATCTTGTTGTTACTGATTTAGACACACCTGCAACTATTTCAGGGTCTTGGATGGTACTGACCATTCTCAAAGAATCTTCTGATCTTGGAAAATGCTTCCTTGATGCAATGTGCTCTGCAACCAATGCCTTTCCAAGTTCCTGCAAAAATATTCTCCTTCTAGTCAATTTTGATACATTCCAGTTAGGGTCAATTGAAGTCCATAAGACATATGCATTACAAGCAGCACTATCAGGAATACTGTAGAAATCTATCATGGCTATCTATTGGTTTTTCGT